>NC_137211.1:23692460-24087670 GCF_949987685.1 Ammodytes marinus | reverse complement strand
TGTTACTGAAAGCTGGCAATGTCACATAGTGATGTTGGTCTTCTGGATTCCGACAGAGACACAACAGGGTACAATACTAGTGCTCTTGTGGTTTAAGTTATCTATTTATTTCAGATTTTAGTCACATTTTCATCATATCAAACCCCATACTTTTAATGGACTGGCAGTTTTACAGAAAAAAAAACATTTACAATGCATCTACATTCTGTAACTGCCTCTGTATACATTTGCTTTATTGTTACTAGCAGAATTTACACAGGAATCAAATTGCTTATACCTTCGCACCAGGGATTCACAAAATGTGATGCACACATATACGACCTCATGTGTCCAATGTGAAAGATAAAAGCTAGTCCCATGCATTTGGAAGAGGAAGTGTTGACTGTCTACTTTACTTTATTTGGCCGCACTGTAGACAGACACACTGGTTTCTCCTCTTCAGTTGCATTCACCAAAAATTGTTACACATGTGTTATGAAAACATTCCTGTCGTTACCAGGAGTAACCACAGGAGGCGCAAAATAAACCAGGTATTAAATCTTAATGATTATAGCTCTAACTAAACAAGTTAGCTTATATCATATCAACTGTTAATTAGGCTACTTTCACACAATTGCTGCATGCAGTGAACGTGTTTGTCGGGTTGTTTCAGAAAATTACACAAAAAAAATTGCGCAGTAATGTTCTTGCAGTTAGACAGGTAATTTCAGACATATTTTGTTTGAAGCAGGCTAAGGCTGTGTGCAGTCCTTACTGTAGTTTCCAATGTCCATTACAAAATATTTTACACCCCTCTCAAAGTGACAATTTGAAGCAAGTTAGCTTTTCAAACACAAATCAGACAAACAAATGTATTAACACATAAAAAACTATCAAAATGAGATGTAAAAAAACGCATGACACACAAGATATAGCAGTGGCCAAACAATATCCAACACCGTTGTGTCAAAAAGGCACAGGAAAGGTACAGCAGTGTGCTCTCCCCTTGAGGTTGCTACCTGAGTTGGTGGTGACAGGTCTGCTGGTTGAGGCAGCAGCAGTAAGAGCTTGCTCTTTGAAAGCACATGATTTAGCTGTTGATGTCAATGGAAGCTGACAGGCAAAAATACAAGCCAATGTCGTGTTCACTGGTCAGATGTAGCATATTGGTTCCCCAGCAGTTTGACTCCTGTTAACATTGCATTACTGTTCCTTATACTATGGTTGTGATTGGTTTGTTGTCGTTGTGTGGTGGTTTGCTCGCAGACTGGATGAAGTGAAGAGATTTGCCCTTTAAAAGGGCTCTTTAAAGGTCAGCAGATATTCCACTGGCTGAAACGTCAGAAGCTGCAGGTTTTGTTTTGACTGGTGAATGGACAAATGAAAGAACCACGTAGCTACTGTCATGCCAACATCTTTGAACTGCTCATCTGGAAATGCCATCAAATGGCATTACTACTGATATGTTTAAAAGCCATCTGGTTGTAATTAATGTTCTTCTTTTTTTACGCACAAAACCATTTTTAACCTTGGAATACACTTCAGCCACCATATGTTTATGTTGATTGGACCATATACTGTCTGTCATTCACTGTGATTTACTGTTCCATTTACCGTGAAAATGGGTTCTGTGACGTCTGGGCTAGGAAACAACACGTTGCAGTCAAAGCTGGAGGTAAAGCTACTACTATGCTTTTACCGGCAGAGTGTTTTCAGTTGATCAAGAGAAATCTGTTACAACAAAGTCTTCTTCTTTTACATATCAATTTACTTTATTTTGGCCCCAACATAATCTGTGCAATATTTGTATAATTGATTCAGTATCTTTATCAGATTTTTAAAATTAACTGATTTTATAAATTTCCATACTGCCCTCATTATAATAATAATGACAAGAAACAAACTGTTTTATAAAGATTAATTGTGGTGGTTCCATGAGTGAAGACATGGCAAACAGACTGTATCAAATGCTCCGTGGCTTGATGAAAAGTGATATATCCGTCCTCCAATTTCATTCTAGATCAAGTCTCCATTTTTTTCACTGGTGAATCTTAAGCACTTCCATAAAGTTGAATTCCAAAACATCAGCAGTTAGCTAGCTTAGGATTTGTGGGTGATATTCAGCAGCAGTTTTGCCTCAACCTGTTAAGGTTAAGTTATTTTGCACGTGCTGTCAGGTGCGTTATCATTGCACCAAGGTACATTGTGCAGAGTTGTTGTGCACAGGGTCTGGACAGATCCTGTTGCAACAGCAGATAGTGCAACTTCATATTTTATATATAGTACCTTGGCACTTTTTTATTCACTAATCGGCTATGTCATGACCAAATTATGTGAGTGAAATGTTTCCCCTTTTCATTCATTTCCCTCATTTTCATCATTCTTTATGAAATTAATTTGGAAATTGGCAATGTATTTTACTTGACAAAGTGTTGTGCAATGCCCAGTATGACTGTCCCTGATAACTTAACTGTTGTATGCCTATTGATGGATAGATAATTACCAGGCCCATGAGCTCGAGGGGTCGGGCCTGTGCTCCACCATGAGAAATGGACCTTCCGACTGCTGTGATTATCCTTCCCACAATCCCTTTATGGTTTAAAATGATCCAGCTGAAGTGAAATGAGGAGAGAGTATTGTTACGTTAGGTGGTTTTCAGAAAACAGTCTGAGTACAGATTCTCAAGCGAACATGATTTTTCGACTACTCCCAAACAGTACTCTATTAGAACTCTATTTTGTTGGATTTTGAACTGTGAATTTTGATAAACGTGTGCTTTTTTATAAACCTTATGTGTTTATGACAATGATGTATACTTCACAGTACAGAAAAGAGAATTCTCAACTTTGGTCGTGTGATGCCTGAATAGTTCTTTTTTTGGTATTGGGATATTTGGCATGCTAAGCCTCTTCCTTTTGCTGTAACAGCACAAACCACAGCTTTACCCACTCACTGTCAATGTACTGTACACGAGTCCTGACCCCCAAACCCATTCAACTTGGTCTTGTTTGTGAATGATCAGAATGTCCTAGATTCATATGAGGTACAACACTCCTGCTTTTGTGATAGCATCCAATAGGATCCCCAGTTCCTTTACATTTCCTCCCATTGTATTTGATAATCAATAGCAAATATATACCTTCTTTCCAATCTTAATGGAGTAGCTCGTGTTTATGATCTGCTTGCTAAATCATAATTTAGAGGTACCATAAAACGCACTCTCACTTAAAAGCTATGCTTAAAAGTCAGCCCAGGCTTAAACTTGTGCTAATGTTTCTCACTATTTCATCAGGTTGGATTACCAACTAGGTAAAGTGGGAAACTGCAGTGGGTTAATTTGGCCCTGCACTTTTCTTTTACCTTCCTCCTCAGGCTGTTACATACAGGTGCACAGTGAAGTCATTAACTGGAGTTTAAAGAAATGCACTGATCTGCCGTTCTTGTTCAATATTAACTGGTGCATGATTACGTTTGAACATATTTTTTACATTGAGTGGACTGTGCAAGACTATAGCTCATCTCAGAAGCACAGACAATACACGTACTGCACACTTTGGCTGTGCCCTGTGCTCTGTGTAAAACTTCAAGTCACACAACTGGTTTAGTCATTTTTAATGACTGTAGTCCAAAAAAAGGTGCTTCCACATTAAGCATTTTGAAGCTCTTCCAGCAACATATTTTTTTAACATCCTCCTCTTTCCTTTGATATTTCATAAATGTTGTTCAGTCAGATCGTTCAATACCAGTCTGCACTATTCTGTCATACTATGTGTGGCATTATTGTAACAATGGTCCTATATGTGTTACAGATGCACAAAGACACTTACTGTACTGTAAATATGCATGGTATGCACACTTCAGTGTTTTGTTGAATTGGGCACAGGCAGCACCTTCACTGTGTATTTGCTGCAACTGTTGAAACTGGAATTATTTGTGTCTTTGTTTGGAAGTCTATACTGTTGGGAGAAGAACACAGTATGGTTGCCATTCTTGTGATTTTTAATAATTCAAAGCGGTCTTACGAAAGTGAGCATTTAATCATAATAGCTTAGTGGCAAGAATTATAACTTTGTGCTCCATTTAAAAAAGAAAAATAGAAATACACTTCACCCTAAAGCTTATGTTATGTTGAGTAGGCCTTGCTGAATTATGAGTTTTCCTTGAGAAAAAGAAAAAGAAAAAAAGATTTGATAAAAGTCTGAATGTCCACGATTAACATGTTCTAAATTGCACACAAATGGAAGATGAATTCCAAATTGACATATTATTTTCAGAACAGTCAAGACAACAAAGTTGATATGTGTTGTTAAGTTCATGTGGAAGAAAACTAAGGTGTCAAATGTTCACTCTAAACAACTGGATAACTCTGTGAAACGCTACGTCAACTGGAAATACCTAATACATCTACCTGTTAACTATGTAGCAGTGAGAGGTGAAACTGTAAGACATATTCACTATTAACAGTGACTATATTCCTTCCACCTGATATTGTTTTTACCTGTATTTTTTTTTTATATGTAAATGGCCGTGTGAGTTCAGTGCCGAACTGCAGATTCACTGCTATAAGCACAGGCTGTCTCATCTCTGTATGTGGGGTTATTCACAAACACAGAGAGTAGAAATGGCCTCACGTGAATATGACCTCTCTATGTACAGTTTAAAGACATCATAAAACATTTTTTGTAACCGTTTCAGTGTGTGTGCGTCCGTCCATATACTGGCCCATGTTAAAACTGCACTGTTGCAGCTTCTCAGTACTCGCATAGAGCTGAAATGTGCCTGGTTCTGGTGGTAGATTCCTTGTTTCCTGTGGAGCAGTTGGAAATGTTCAAATTCTACACATATTGGCTTTAAAGGAACATAGTGGGACTTTCACTTCTTTGCTATCTCTCTTGGAGGGAGGTTTTTAAATGGACCTCAGTCTCATGCATGTGTGTTAAATACAGAGCTGGAGTCAGGCTGTAGTGAGCCTATAGCTTATCATTGGTAAACGGCTACTGTGGTCCAGGGCAGTAATGTGCTTAAAGCATTTCTTGATGAACAGTCGATAAGCACATGGTTTTGGTCGCTGTACAGGCACGATGGTACAACAGAAAGCCTGAGTGATAAATTAGCCTATGTCACATATATCAGTGTTTCAACATACTGTATGTCAAGCCATATGTAACAAGACATTGCAGCAGTCATCCCAAAGGCATGTTGGAAGTGTTTGAGAAACACTGTTTACATTGTAAACTTTCTCCACCAGAATAACGAAAATATTTATTTTAATCTGATTTGTTACTTATTTTAAACTCATATTGGCCACATATATCCAGTGGGCCTGTATGGGCATTAGTACAGAACCTGGCAACCCTGGTCAGACGATATGACAGCTGGAAGCTCATTACTGTTTTTTGTTGATTGGTGAGATTTGGAGTTGTTAGTGGATCTTTCAAATCGACTGATATTTATCTTCTCATTCCATTCTCTGTAAGAGAGATAATATGTGTATGAAAAGTTGAACTGATCCTTATATAAACTCTGTGTAGAATTTGAACATTTCCAACCATGGCACCCCCCCATGGCAGAAAAACAAAAAACACCATTCATTTTGAGGGTTGTGTCATTCTACATAGCAATTCAAATTTGATGGCTTGCACATTCCCGTAAAACAGTTCAGAGCAGTTGTTTTACATAATGAAGGTTATTGTCATCAAGTCTACATTCGACTGTCAAACTGCCTTTGCCAATAATCAAATGTATTTATTGGAAATTAACTCAGAATGCCATATATCAGCTTTATGCAGTACCTGTTTCCTTTACCGCACAATCTTCCTTTCTTGCCTGACCTGGGGTGGCCCTATTTCCTCTGTGCATAGACAGGAGGTTTAAGGACCTGGACCCTTTTTGGTCCAAAGCACATGGGACACAGGGGTCAATTTTACTGTAGATTCTAGAGGGGTTACCCACAGCCAAACACGCCTCTCTTCTCAGTCCTTACCACTGTGATCTCACTTGAACTTTTGTTTTTCTATTTTATGTTTTTCTGTATAAATGTATATTTGATGGTATACCTGTGAATGATGTATTGATTTTAATTATTTGTAATACTGTTATTTGTTTTATTTTGTAAAAAAAAACAAGAAAATGAAAAGTAAAGAAAGAAAAGAAAACACAACAAACTCAGTTTTGTAGCAACTGTCTTCAATAAAAAAAAGAAACAATGGTGACATGCAGTATGCGCCACATTTCATTCTTTGACAAGAACTGACTCTGAACTGATATGTTCTGCTTTGATGAAGAGCAGTTATGACAAGACAAACACATGCAAAGATGTGTAGCCCCTGTGATCCCAAATCCACAAAATCCTTCTAACTACGTCATTTGGGGAGTTAGTTGCATGATAGTAAGCATCTCAAAAGAGTTATCAATCCAAATTAAAAATACTGTCATTTAACTTTGATAAACTATATAGAAATTCGGTTTGGATGAGGCGGGCTATGCTCTGGTTCTTTTTACACAATAAGTAGTTTTGAAGCAATCATAGCAGTTCTCTGCCGAACGTTCTATTATCAGAATTAGTGGAGCCGTGGAGAGCGTTTGATATGGCCACGCCCACACAGTCCGGTCTAGACAGTAGATAATCTGTTCTTTAAACTAAGTTTTATAATATTTAAACATTTATTTTCAATCAGATTTTTGTTAAAGCTAATTGAGACACTCTGATATCATATATTGATTTTTACTTACCAGGTTTCCACAGGCTTTAATATTGAATGTCACTGATATTCCAGGGAGCACTGTACAAACAAATACATTCTCTTACACTGTGGATATCAAATTGTGATGCAAGCTTCGGACACAAGAGGGAAGTAGAGAATCTGCCAAGGGTCTGAAACCCTGCCGCTGGAAGGGCTTGTAGTATATACATATCAAAGAGCATTGCCATTTTGACACAAATGACACAGACTATATTTCTGGTTTACTTTTAGCCCCCATTCTATATATTCAAAGTAGGGAAGACTGATGTCCAGACACATGCACAGTGTATGATAGTGCATTGATTACACATCATTTGAGTTTCTGTAATATAACATAAAATTAATTATTCATTCTTTTAACATCGGAAATAACCACAATTTGCATGTTTTTTAAGTCAGAGGCCAAAACAAGTTTTCTTCCACTTTAGATCAGCCAAATATGGATGCACTGAACATCTTAATTTTAAAAATAACAGTGGTTATTGATGAAGAGTAATTTGATGTAAATAGCCACATGCAAGATGGAAGAACAGCCCAATAACCCATAAATAATACTGATTCAAGTAAAACAACGATTGAAAGATTTCTTCAAAGTAACCTTTATTTGAGTTTTACTAAAATCAAACCATGTTGCTGATATTTCTGACTTTAAAGAATGTACAGAATGTGAATTACTTACAAAGGTATAATAAACAATAATACTATACAGTGAACAGCCGCTTCTGCCACTAAGAAGACATAACAAAATTGTGTGGCCCATGTAACACACAAGGATGAGTCATAAGCATGCATGTTGCATGATAAAGACCAGGATTATACAGTAGGTACTGTATATTGTGTCACAGCGAGACCAATCATTGTTAATCTGGGCTCTCTTAAACAGCTGGCAGGATGAGGACATTCCACTGGGACTGAAACGGTTATTTGGATCTGGTCCACAGCAGCTATTCTTTCATGTATGTAAAGATGTGAAGTACCAGGTGAACTTGTGAAAGCCATCGCTATATGCTTGGTGTGTGGTAATGCCAGAGGTTAATTTATATCAGTAATACTATGTAGGAGAAAAAACTCAATTGAGAGAAGCACAGCATTAATCAGACTTATGGGACATAAACCTCAAGAAAAGGGTGACTCCAAAAAGTAATCGTTTTACGTGAAGTGACTGCAAGTAAGTTAAGGAAAACCAGGCCAACAATGTTATATCTAAAACATGTGTTACTACAAATATAGCAAGTAACCACCACAGGATTGTCTCGAGGCATAGATTTGGGGAAGGGGAAGGAAACATTTCGCTGCTTTAAAGGTCCCAATGAGCACAGTGGCCTCCATCATCCGTAAATGGAAGAAGATTGGAACCACCAGGACTCTTCCTAGAGCAGGCCGTCCCTCTAAACTGAGTGATCGGGGGAGAAGGGCTTTAGTAAGGGAGGTGGCCAATAACCCGATGATCACTCTTACATAGCTCCAGAGTTCCTCTGTGGAGAGAGGAGAACCTTCCAGAACGACGACCATCACTGCAGCACTCCAAAAATCAGGCCTGTATGGTGGAGTGGCAAGACGAAAGCCCCAGCCCGCCGGGAGTTTGCCAAAAGGCACCTGAAAGACTCTCAGCTCATGAGAAACAACATTTTCTGGTCTGATGAGACAAAGATCGAACTCTTTGGCGTGAATGCCAATCGTTATGTTAAGAGGAAACTAGGCAATGTACAGAGATATCCTGGAAGAAAACCTGCTCCAGAGCGCTCTTGACCTCAGACTGGGGCGACGGTTCATCTTTCAACAGGACAACGACCCTAAGCACACAACAAGATATCAAAGGAGTGCCTTCAGGACAACTGTGTGAATGTCCTAGAGTGGCCCAGCCAAAGCCCAGACTTGAATCCCATTGAACATCTCTGAAAATGGCTGTACACAGACACTCCCCATCAAACCTGAGGGAGCTCGAGAGGTTCTGTTAAGAGGAATCGGCGAAACTGGCCAAACATAGGTATGCCAAGCTTGTGGCTTCATATTCCCAAAGACTTGAAGCTGTAATTGTTGCCAAAGGTGCCACAAAAAAGTATTGAGCAAAGGCTTTGAATACTTATGTACATATTATATTTTCATTTTTTATTTGTAATAGATTTGCAAAAATCTCAAACAAACTTTTTGTAAGATGTCATTATGAGGTATTATTTGTAGAATTTTGAGGGAATTTTTTTTATTTAATCCAGCGCTATTCCAGGCTGTAACATAAAGAAATGTGGAAAAAGTGAAGCGCTGTGAATACTTTCTGTATGCACTGTAGGAGAGTAGGCACCAGGAACTGTGTGTGCAGTCATCCACAGGCACATTATCGTTGTGTAGTTTGAGCACCTGAACTGGGCTTTCGGATACCTCAGCTTCCTCGATAAGTTTGGATTTGTGGTTTGCTTTGGCTGTTGGTTTTTCCAAGGTTGGCAGTGTCTCCTTGGCATAATAGGATAGAGTGTAGTTTGAGTGACTTGGAGTGAGCCTCGCTTGTGTCACAAGTGTTTGTTTGGGAGGCCCTATAAGTGCATGGGTTGTTCAGGTGCTGGAAATGTGTAATCCTAAATGTCATTCCTCTCCATCCTTTATTGTGACCTCTGGTTAGTGTGGGTGGATGGTCCCCTTTCCAAGAGGTCCAAGTTATGGGCGGGTAAGAAGGGATAGAGCCTGGGTGCCTGTGGTTCCAATAAAAGCGGATTCCCCATTTTTTTCTCGTAATGACCGTGTTTAGAATCATTTTTGGCCAGTGGGTGTCATGTGACTTACAATTTGGACTGTGGCCAACACAATGACATCACAGCCCAGCGCCGTTAGGCAGGCTTACTTGCGTCAGGCTATTAAGTGACTTCAGTATAGGTCAGGGTGGGTCTGCCATGCCATGTTGTGCTGCCCTGCCTCTTCCCAATCCGGCACTTGGTGTGACCTATTTTCTTTCTGCCGCTGATAAAGATAAGAGCAAGAGCACTCTGTGCTTTTATTTCTGTCGTCGTATTTTTCTCTGAGAAGAGACTCTACGATTTAGCGAGACTCTAGGGATTTTTATGTAATATTTAATTTGCTGACCTGACATCGCTGGCAAACAGAAGATTGAAGGATTTGGGATAATAATCCATTGATTCTATGACATCCACATGCACGTTCAACAAAACTACTTTGAATAACTAGATGAAAAAGCCTCATGGAAACATACATCATATTAATGAACCAAATTCAGCGGAGGGACACTTGGACCCAGGCACAATTTGGCCAATCGAGATGAGAGCTTTGAACATCATACCATAATATAAATCGAGTGCAGGGATTATAAACGCACATGATAGCATATACGTATCTATGGGGCAATAGACAAGAAGATAATGTCAATTTGGTTGAATGACTATAAAATATACAGTATCACTTGTCTGTTTTAATAATCTCAATGAATCAAGACTAGGTATACTCAGAAATGATCATGTTAGTATCTAGAAATATTGGATTTTCATGCAAACGGAATGTTATGAATGTCTATCACAGGAATAGATCTTTTTTCAATTCATTTGTTATATTAATGTGAATGTGCATGCCCAAGAAAGGCACATATTAAAGAGATGGGCTTGGTAAAAGCTGACTGGGAAAAAATCCCAAAAAGTTTAGAGAGGAAGTTAATTTGATTGGAGTGGGTGGTAATTCAAAAGGTTTTGCTTATACAGTATAGTGATCAATTACATTTTTGAATGCTGCTTCAAAGAGCATAGCCTACCTATGCGTAGAATCAATGGAAAAAGGAAAGTGGTGCCATGGTGGAATGAAGACTTTACTGAAGCTTCTACTAAATTCTTCTACTAATTGTATGTCGGAACGGAAGTTTAAACTTAAAGTGGGACCACATTTATTCGATATGTATAATCTAGCTAGCTGAATCCCTAAAGGAAGTGTCATTAGTCCAGTGGTATTTCAAATTATGATCAAGGATGTTTTTATGAATTTAGACAAAAATATATGTTCATCTTTATATGCAGATGATGGTCCTATTTGCATCAGGGGGAGTATGACACGTGTGTAGAGAAAGATTATGGAGGTTTATACAAGGTAGAACATTGGTCATAGAATTGGGGATTTAGACATTCAACAAGTCCTCTGAAATGTACTATACAGGTATCAGCTGCCCAGATGAAAAGATCAAGCAATTTTAATACCTGGGAATTTGTCTTGATAAAAGAAACACATGGAAGATTCATATTGAATAACTAAAAACAAAATGTAAACAAGTAATCAATCTAACAGAAGATAAACAGGCATGTATGGATTTATACGGCCCTGATTAGATCAGCAATTGATATGGATGTTTAGTTTATGGGGCAGCAGCGACATCTCAATGAAGTTAATTTGATAGATTGCAAAACAAAGCTTCCGAAAGCTGCATTAGTGCAATGAGTACAACTTGAAATAATGCTCATTAACATATTGGGTTCGTCTGTGAGGAAGTTGGGA
Source organism: Ammodytes marinus (assembly GCF_949987685.1). Taxonomy (NCBI): domain Eukaryota; kingdom Metazoa; phylum Chordata; class Actinopteri; order Uranoscopiformes; family Ammodytidae; genus Ammodytes; species Ammodytes marinus. The sequence goes on along the minus strand of NC_137211.1, from coordinate 24,076,469 downwards.
TGGAAACATCACTAAGAATGTTCGAAATGATTGATGGGATATCGAAGAAATTAGTTTTCATTCCCCTTCTTCAATAAGTTATGTTCCACCGGTTTTTCCTTCAGGCTACAGTTGATTTAGAATTATGGAGCTAGAGAGAGATTCGAACTGATGCAAAATAGGACATTGCGTACGCCAGTATTGAAAGAAACTGTCTTTTCTTAAAGATATTCACTGATGCCTCAAAAGTCTAACAAATCGTGTAGGAACAGAGGTATACGTACATTTCACAATTTCAAATTCAGAATTGGAACAGAATAACAGATACATTATTGGCAGAGGTCGTTGCTCTTAAGTGGGTGGAAGTAGTGAGAACATAGGGTGGGGCTGTGGATAGACTCTGCAGCATCTCAGTATTCAGGCTAGGAATACATTCAGGGAAGATATTATCTCATGCTTAAGATCTATTCAGAATTCATCATTTGGAAATAGTTGCAGAATTTTATGGTGCACCTGCACATGGTGTTCAGTGCTAACACATTTGCTGACAGGATGGCTGAAATAAAATCACTAATTATGATGAAGGTAATATGAAGGTAATCGATATTCCATTTGGAAAAGGAGAAGGTAAAGTATTAATCAAAAAGAAAATATAAGAACTCTGGCGGGAAAACAAAAACAAAATAAAGGCAGAACATGCTGCAGAGAGCAAAGGAGAGTTAGAGTACTGAGTGTTAGCATAAGGAATAGAAGAGAGGAGGTTTGATCCTATCATTTTAAATAAGAAACAAATTATCATGGGAAAAGTAAACCTACGAGTATGTGAACATTGGAATTGTAGAACACGTTATTATTAACATTGCCACATAGTTAAGAAAGGGTAGGCTGCAACAAAGGGTGAGAGATGTTGGCAAGAATGGGATTTGGAAGTGTTCTTGGCACAAGCACAGAAGAAGTGTCAATTTGGAAGGCCAAACAAGCTATGTGTGTAAATTAGGATTATTTGATTGTTGCAATAATTCTGGGGTGCAAATATTGAGGTAAATATTGACTAGTAAATGTAAATTGTTTACTTCAGATTGATTGAATTACAAAATGTGGGTGTGCCAAAAATGTATTGTTTCTTTATTATTTTCTAAAGTTAGGTTTTTTTTCTGTGAGAGGAATATAAAAATGGAGAGAATTGAGAAATGAGAAAACAAAAATTGTGTCTTTAACAATTAAACTGCAAAATTGTGTGATTGTAATTGAATTATCACAGGCCTTTATGAGTTTGTGTCAGAATACTTACAGTATATTAGCTCGCCAATAAGGATATTGGCCTGTTGCATAACTGTTTTGGTCATGCCCCAATACATACAGTAAGACACTGTTGTCATGGTGACAGGCTGAGTATGTACCTCTTTTCCATCCCCATCATTTCAGTGAAGCAGAGGGGAGCAAAATAAAACCGGAGGAAGGGAGGAAACGACAGTGATTCCAGAAGACTGTGTATGTGACGCTGCTAAACGTATTTCACAGCGTCACATGTGAGTCACAGATGGCGATGGCATCCTCGTCCTCACTTAGGTTTGTCCGTGTGAAGAGGAGGCACTGACATCAATCCACAACACACACGGGATGTCAGTCGGTGTGGGCTCTCACTGTCTTTCTACTTGGCTGATCAGGCAGTCCGTTTACCTCAGTAGCTGACTAACGAGGCATGGAGGGCTGCCCCTGCTCGTCTACACAGACACGCACACATACACATACACAAACACATGTCTTGTGGCTTACCCAGAAAACCCCGCCTCCTCCTCGCATCTGGTTCGTTAGTCTCTATTTACCTCTGTGTTAATCCTCTGCTCTTCCACATCCCCCCTGTACTCCTGCTCTCCCTGCTCTCTCGCACGCTCTCTCTCTTGCCCCTCCCCTCTCTTCCCCTCAAAGCCAGCAGGCTGCTTTTTGATCCAGACTGCTTTTTGTCTCCCGGAATACAGCGCTCCCTCGCTACAAGATGGCTTTTCGGGTTGTTCTCGCTTCGCAGGGCAGAGAGCATGGAGGGATGCCTGCAGCACGCTGAATCTACATCGTCATAACCTTTCCTTTCCCCTTTCCCCTCCTGTGATCTCCATCTGTCTGTTGGTCCTGTGTCCCCGACCTCCCCTCTCACCCCATTCGAGACCCCTGCCTCCTGATTAATGCTGCCGCCCCCTCGACAATGTTACCATGCATTAACTGGCTGCAGCCTTTCCTTGCCTTGATCTCCTCCACCTTGCTGGCACGAGGCCACAACTGTCCATCCAGCTGCATGTGTCCAGACCACCACACTGTGGACTGCACCGGCCAAGGTCTGACCAAAGTACCGGAACCCATCCCCCTGGACGTCCGCCGTCTCATGCTCTCCAACAACTGGATTTCCTGGATCCCCTCTGACTTCCTGGTCCTCTACAGCGACCTGGTCTACCTGGACCTGAGGAATAACACCCTCTCCCAGCTGGAGCCAGGGACCCTGAGTACCACCTCTAGGTTGGTTTACTTGGACCTAGGCAGCAACAACCTGACAGAAATCCCCTCTGGGACATTTGGGGAGTCCAGGAGTCTAATCAAACTGCGAATGGGTAACAACCCATATCTAAGCATGATAGGCAGAGACGCTCTCAAAGGGTTGACTTCTTTAAGGGATCTGGAACTGGAGGGGGATGGTTTTACTGAGCTGGACGTCACTGTCCTGGAGTCCCTGACCTCTCTCCGGATGCTGCGACTGGAAGGCAACCCCTGGATCTGCAACTGCCACTTTGCCAACCTGTTTATGTGGCTGACAGAGAACAGCAACAAGCTCCCTAAGGGTAAGGCATAAGCTGCTTAAAGTATGAACTTGCTGGCTTTGTCCCATGCACATCCATGAACAGAGGAAATCAAATCCTTTCCAAGAGATACATTTACTCATTTGACGTACATTTTATGGAGAAGTTTCAATTAGATTGAAGGAAATCCACTGAATTAATGAAAATAATACAAAAAACAAACCTTGTTGGTTACAGTGATGTGACTGTCAGTTCTCCATCATATTGTATTTAGAGGTGGACAAAATATTTTCTCACACTATTTGTTAGTACCAAGATGGTAGAGAATAACAGGACATTTTGTTGTCTCAGGACTCATTGGATGAGACAAAGCCATAGTTACATACAGTAACATGCATTTATACAGTCAACGATGCAATTTGCAATTGCAGAGTTGACCACACTCACGTTGTTGTGTGTTTAAGACATAGACACAGACCTAACTCACAATCAGATAAACACTCTTGCATAACATACAAATGTGTTAAGAAATGTAATGCTAAAAACGAAAAAGGGCCAATGCTCTTATTTCCTCTTACTGAGAAATGAAATGGTACATGTTACAGACCTGAATCGTAGTCTTCACTGGTTAACTGAATGAGTATATGACCATATAATGTATACCTGATACTGTTCACCATTTACCATGTGCTCCAATGTTTAATCAAATATACAGTCTCAGAAGGCGTATGTTATGGTAACTGTTTTAACAGCACACCCACACTCACACACCCACACAAACAGTGCAAAAACACTATGGAGCTCTCCAAATACTGACAGATAGGCCTACTCTACCATAGTACTGTATGCACTAAACTAGGGTAAACCTGATCTGTTTGTTAGGACCCTCTAACACTTTACTACTGACAGAGATATAACTTTAATTGGATGTGCAATCAAGGGATTTCCCATGGGCTAACAATCAAGTATGTGTGTGATGCCATGTGGTAGAAATGTTCAAATAGCTGGAAAACATTCAAATGACTTCAACTTCCTAGCTTGCATTGGAACTTTCAACTGTAACTCACAGCCTTCAGCGACACCTAGAGTTTGCTCATCACGACCTTCGTGGGACATCAGTCACATGATAACAGGTGGCCTCTGTTCAAAGATGGTCTATGGCCTGATATATTTTTCCTCCTGTTTCTGTCTGCAGGCAACTGGACGATAACAACAACCTTTTTCCAGTTGATGTTAGGACTTTGTGTCTGGGGTTCACAGCAACACAGACAAAAACCAGTTCAGCTGCACAACTGAGTCAGAATTTGAGTAGAAAATAGTTGTCAGGTCAGGTCATTTGTTATAACAATACAACACATCTTAACTATTTAAGTTATTCAAAATATGAATTTACAAAGTTAGAGGTGATTGCAGTTTTAAAAAGTACAATATTGTCTTGAAAATCTCATAGATTATAGAAGATTAAAAAGTACCTCACAACTGTACATAGCCTACTGTAAGAACATAAGTTCAGTGAAAATGATTAGTAACTGCATACAAATGCTGAAATAAGATAACCCAGTCAGTTTCTTTGGGGTTGTCTAGGTCATTTAGCAAGCCATTTAGATGTGTTGGTAGTTAAAAGGTCACAGCCAGGGCTCACTAGAATAAAACTGCACCCCTGGGTTCAGGCTCAACAGTTGCCATGGTAGCGCAAATCAGTACTTGTGTTGGCACACCCCACGAAAGAGAGAGGAGAAGAGAGAAGAATGTCCAGAGATGCTGTGTGAATGCTGAGCCTCATTTAAAATCATTTACACAACCATGGAGTTGTTGATATACACGTTAGCAGTTAAGCTAAATTTGGTTATTTTGCTTCCCTGGGTACCAAGATGCCAGTAGAGCTGATGTGCAACACCAGAAACAGGGCCACCTGTGTTTGGAGTTGGCAAGAGGTGCATACTCAGGCCAGGTCAGGGACCTGTCAAAGCAGACAGGGGTTTTTGAAAGGGAGTCCGTAAAATTAAGACAGAGGGTGGCAAGGTGGGACAATGGTTGATGAAGAAATGTGAGGAAAAATAAAAAATGTTTTATAGGGTTTACCATTCTAACAGAAAACAAGCTAACTCTGTGTCACAGCAGAGCCACACTGTGCATGCTGAAATATCGCTTCAGATCGGAACAGGCCGTGGGCTGGTGCCAAATCGGCAAAATCTGGCAACGAGGGGAAAGTAAACTGGCCATTGTTCCCCGCACTTTGTGGCTCTTCGGCGTGCTGATTGGCCATGCCGTGACGTAAAGTTGACTTGTTCTAAGCGGCTTACCGTGGGCTCAAACCGGTGGCAGCAGGCGGTCTTTAATTTCAATGTCCACAGTTAGGGGGTTAGCTATGATTAGCAAGCTGTCTAACACTGATATTTATCTCTTGAATCTATAGATTACTCAACGGTTTTGATGAAGTCCTAATCGAGGCTTAACCCCTCATGCGGTTTTCATTGAGGGTAAACCACCATTTACCATTGAACAAATCCCCCAGCAGAAAATGGTCTTGGCTACTGTCTACTTTGAGATAACTTGAAAAACAATGACTCATCTCAGTATTGTGGATAAGTGGACATCATCACACGCTCTGTTAGTGTGTATCTGGACTGTTGTGGTTCTTAAATTTGAAAAAAAAAAGTGAGAGAACAACCAGCAACCTAGGTACTGTAAACACAATTGCCTTCTAATACGTATATGTCAGGTAAAACTGAACGAGCAGCATCATCTATTCAGCCCTTCAGTATCTCTGATGCTCTAACACAAGCTTACCATGTCTAGGATCCTTCCTCAGTGAAGTGAAGCCCCTTGTTACACTATGCTCGCATGCGCACACAAACACACATCAAGTTCAATTTAATGGAAGTGTTTAGGATTCTGTGCAGGGCTTTTTCAAAGGACATTATCTTGCAGTCATTTTGTATCTATGGCTCTGGCCACAATAAGAACGGTGTGTGTTTGTGTCCAGCTTGCAGCTCTGTGTTGCCATTTTGTGTTCCTGTCGACATGTTTATTGGCCTACCTTTCTTTTTTCATTTAATCCCCTGTGTGTGTTGTATCCGATGCAAAACACGCATGTGCAATTACGTGCACCTGAATACATAAATTTGCACATTTAATTAAACACGTATTCCCGCATGTGTACACCTGCACATGTGTTTGTGAACATACGCTGTTGTGCATGTATGTACTGTATGTTTGTATGTGTTTTATGTCCATGTGAACGTATTTGCATGTGCATACAGTATGTCTTTATTCACTTACCGTTATGTTTATATATTTAATTGGTTGTACTTCTGTTCTATTTTCTGCACGGCTGTATTTAAGAGTGTGTTAATGATGTCCTATTTGTGTCCCTGTCTGTAAACGAGCAGTGTTTGTGTGTGTGTGTGTGTGTGTGTGTGTGTGTGTGTGTGTGTGTGTGTGTGTGTGTGTGTGTGTGTGTGTGTGTGTGTGTGTGAGTGCCTGTCTGACTGCCTGTATCCTGCATGGCTGTATGAGCATGAGTCTGGCTGCCTGTTGTAGCGCCACGTGACTGGAATATCACCAAGCGATGAGGTCACTTAGTCCTTTATCATGTGGAAAACCCCTTCTGGTCCTACAGTGACTAACACATACGGGGAAAATACACACACACATGCACACGCAGACACACATGCTTAAACACACACATGAACGCTTGACAATGATGTGACTCGGATGCAGCAGTGCTACAGAGGAATCAGGATAAAGTGCCTCTCTCTACACAGGGGACAAAATGTTTTCAAGGTGTAACCGTGCAGGTGCATTTCTATCAAAAATGCAACACTTTGTTTCTGTTTGTTGTTTTAGTAAAACAATGGCCATTTACCCTGGCTTGTAGAGACTATTACAGATGCACGTAAAATAAAATAAAAATGTAATTTCCTGGTTATCCTTTGGGTTAAATAGTTGCATCTGGGGGAGCCACACAGGTAGTCTCCATGGGCCAGCAGTTTAGTTCACATGTGTAGAACTGGGACATGTGCAGACCCCCAGTTTGTAATATGTACTATGAAGAAGCCATCCAGGAGAATAATCAAAGCTTCACTGTTTTAAATTACTTTTAAAATTACTCCTGGAAATGATAGGAGTCTGTAATTTAGAGAGAGAGTGTGTGTGTGTGTGTGTGTGTGTGTGTGTGTGTGTGTGTGTGTGTGTGTGTGTGTGTGTGTGTGTGTGTGTGTGTGTGTGCCGTGCACATGTGAGTGGGTGCATGTTTGTTTGAGTGTGTGCATATAATTAATGTTTCATTATTACTCGAGAGATCATTGAGGGGTGACCCTCATTTCCAGAGCTGCTGAGCCAATATAGACTGCTGTGCAGTGTTTAGACGTTGGTGTCACCTTCAAAATCATGGACTTAGTACTCAAAGAAGAGTTTACTGGATTGTTTTAATCTTTTCACCAGTACCTGTAACAAAAGGCCCATACAATTACAAATAAAGATCTAGTATGAGATTGAAGTGCTATGCGCCTTAAACATCAGGCCACTGGTACACCCCACCCATTTTGTATTGCAGTTTATGGGATTTGTGGGAGGCTGTTGATACAGACATTCAATTGAGAAAGTCCAGTGTCTTGGTTGTCTGCCAGCAGGTTCTTTTCATTGCTTTTTCTTACCAGGTATGGAGGCGATAGAGTGTTCCCTGCCCCTGGATGGTGGACGTGTCCCCCTCAGTTTCCTCTCTGAGGACAGTTTCCGGGAGTGCCGTGGTATCCTCTCCCTCACCGACATCCTCATCGTCATCTTCTCAGGCATCTGCGTCTCAGTGGCGGCCATCATTGCCAGCTTCTTCCTGGCCTCCACAGTCCACTGCTTCCAGCGCCTCAGCAAAGGCGGCAAAGGAGACGATGAGGAAGGGAATGACTGATGGGGGACAAGGACAAGGGTGACTGAATTACATAAAATGCAAGTGTTCACCACTAAACTCATGCTCAGAGGTCCTGTTGGCATCCCAGAGAAAGCTCGACAAAACGTGAGAGCGAGGAGAGATGGTGGTGGGGAGGGTGAAAATAGCCACGCAATGAAAGCTCTTACCTTGTCAAAAACCAAACGTCACGCTCCATGAGAATTCCAGATTGGTTTGGGAAACTCAAGATAGGGTTGAATCACTGTGAAAAGGTATTGTGTTCACTGAATGTAGCAGTTTTTACCACTGTGTACAGTACGGACTGTAAAGACACTGGTCAGCGAAATGGCATTTATTACAAACAGTAGAGCTGTAGCATTGCACAATAGAAAACATATGCAGCTCTCCTCATTAGGCCTGAGACTAGATGTTTTAACTAGAAAGAGATGAAGGGACGAACGTCTGTCGTGGTACTAAAGGACTACAGGAAATCAAAGATTGCTAAGGGTTCTCCAACAAGTGTTCCCTATTGTGTTAATAGGAAGATGTCACAGTCTGAGCTAACCAGTAAAACCCCAGTCCTTTATTGTTGGCCCACTCCTGTAGAGGTCATCATAGGTCTGGGAATACATACCCAAAACAAAAAGGAGCCATAACTTAAAGGTCACATATCATGCTCATTTTCAGGTTCAAAATAGTGATTTGGGTTTCTATTAGAAACTGTGTAGTGTCCAAAAACACCTTTTTTATCATAGAGCCATGGCTGAATCTACTATTTTCAGCCTCTGTCTGAAAAGCTCTGTTTTAGAGCTTGTCTCTTTAAGCACAATGGTCAAAAGCCCAGTGTATTCTTATTGTCCCTGAATATAACTGCCAGTTGGATTCAGGGCTATCTTGGGTTGTGCTTATCAAAAGTGGGGGTAGTGCTATGTTATGTTGGGAATGGGGAGGGGGGGGGGTATGGCTTCTACCCTTATGTCATAATAAGGGGAGGGAAATCTGATAATCTGAATCTGTTAACAGAAAGGTGGAGGTGGAGAGAATGAGGCAGAAGTTTTTTTTTCTCATAGCCTCCATTGGGTGTCTCCAGTCACACCAGGGACCAATATTTATGTTGAAAAACCATGAGAAATTGCACCTTGCATAATAGGTGACCTTTAAGTGTTGAGTATTTTTGTATTTTGAGATGACTTTTAACACTTTTTACACAAATCAAAGGTTGATTGGTGATTGGTGCTCCAGTAGGCAACCATCAATGAACACATCATAAAACTTACTAGTACCCCCTTTTCCACCAACGATACCAGGTTCCAGTTCCGGGCCAGTGCTAGAGCCGGTTCACAGCTGGTTCAACTTGGGAACCTATTAAGAACCACATTGTTTTTCCACCGGGAACCGGCTCCCTGGCGGTGGAAAACCAAATTATTGGTTCCCGATTGGGCACCGGCCCCGATTTTGCGTTGGTGGAAAAGGGATAGGATGAACGAGGCAAAATCCAACATGCTAGGCTTTTTTTTTTGCTGTTGCATTGATTCTCTTTCCACTGTAATATCCTACAGCAATTGATGAAATCCTTATTCCACCATTACTCACAACCAAGATGGACTCAGGAACATTATAATGAAACATAGACCTGAGTCCTAATGCAATTTCATGCAGTTTATCACAACTGTGTGAAAATGACTGCAGTCAAAATAAGATTGGAGCAGTACAACCCTGCGTGCAGCAGACCCATGCAGAATAAACAAACCGCACGTTTTGTGCAAGAGTCTTCAAAGCTAGGTTTCTCATTAATACAATTAAACAATGAGGCCACTGTAAGAAATTATTCAAGCAAGTCACAATCAGAACAGCTGTGCTTTGCTTGGAAAGTAATTCTAAAAATGGTTTGAAGTCAAAGCCTAAGCAGAGCGCAGTGGGCTATGGTTTGTTTTGGGACCTCTGGTTTTCATAGGTTCAGGTCTGCCCAAGGCCTCTACTGACAGGGTCCACTGGTAAAGCTTGTGGATAAGTGCCTTGCTCAATAGCATTTTGGTAGTTGAAAGAAAAGTTGTCAGGATTTTAAAGTGAGCTTTCATATACATTGACAACACATTTTCCTTTGATTTCATTTTTTTGTTCTCCACTGAAGCAATAATATTTCCAGTACAGCCAACAGTAGCAGAGAAATTGGACTTTCCCTCTTCACATAGCCTTACCAAAAGAGCCTACATGCACCGGTTTGCCAGCTGAAGGCAACTGTACATTATAAAGTATCAGTTTAACTTCAGTCCATTTAACTGTACTTTTCAAAAGTAACAGAAACATTGTATTACACGATGTTTTATTGATAGGTTATTGCCCAAAATATACACAAATACTCTTTTGGAACACAGGCAGAGTAAGTAGCACATGCAGTGTTAGTGGCTCCGTGCCACTAACACTGAAAGACCCAAAGAAGGTTTTAATAGGACGAGTTGTGTTCGGGGTAAATTTTTAAAAAGTACCTGGCTTTCTACCTGCCCATCTGACTTCCATGGCAACAAGTTCATGCCCCATTTCTTAAGGCTTTCTGGGAGCTTGCGGGTACATGTTTTTCTACATTATGATACTATATTTGACAAATGAGATTATTTTTTGGGAATCTGGCTGCAGGGATTTGTTCCATTTCAGACATAAGAGCATTAGTGAGGTACAACACTGATGTTTGGGTGATCTGGCACACAGTCGATGTTCCAGTGTGTTCCAAAGGTGTTGTATGGGGCTGATGTTGTAGCTCTGTGCAGACCGATCAAGCTCTTCCACGCCCAAATGGTAAAAGCATTTTCTTACTGAGCAGGCTTTTTGTTTTTACACACGTATATTGTCATGTTAAACAGGAAAGGGACAAACACAAGTTGTTCGAAAATCCACAATGTCAGAAAATCACTATGGTCTCAAAATCCATAGCTGTTGTAGCATTAAAATGTACATGAGATGGAATTAAGGGGCTATGCCAAAAACCAAGAAAAGAAGACGCAGACCAAAAGTAAGGTATGCAGACAGGAGTCTGAACCTGGCCATATATTTTATTAATTTTATTTGATCCACATGGATCTAACATGTATAGATCTGAAACCCCCATCCCATTTAATTTCGTTGTTCAATTTCTAATGATATTAGATCAGTTTTTCTCACATGATGATGACACTACATTGAAGTAGCATCTATCATTCCATAATTGTGTTAAAGTTAAATCATATGGTAGCTGCTTGGTTACTTTTTCACAACATGTACAGTAAATAAATGCCTCGTAGAGATGACAGCAGCCGCCACTGTGGCCAAAGGCTAAAGCCAGGAGTGCCTTTAGATGGCCAGTATTATTTAATACCATTTAATCTTGACTGCAAAAAAGTTTCCCAGGTCGAAAGCTCCTATCCACACCATTTTTAGAATAAAACGTAAGATCTCTCCCCATTAGATTAGCAATCATCAATCATCCAGGACACTGAGAAAATGTCCTCTTCATTCTTTTTTTGTGGGTAGAAAGCTCTCGGGCAGAAATTAGAGTTTCATGTTTAGTTACATGTTCATAATTTGGTGCTAATAAGGTCAATTAGAGAAAAAGTTCAGAGAGATTTTTCTGATTAGTTGTTTTAAGTTACTCATTTTAGTGGGTTTGAGGGTGTCTGACGTTGAGCCATGACCACAGCTATTCAAACATTAGGCCTGGTGTCAATGGGGACGTCATTACTTCTCATGGGTTCCTTGATAGAGATGCAAAGTGCTCTATTATACAGAAAGGAAAGGCTTGGGGGTCTCATTAAAAAGTTATGGGTGATATCACATAGACCACATGTCCATATTTTTCTACAGTATATATTTGTGGTATCCATGGCAACAAGCATCATTGTCTATAGTGTTATGCCTATGATGAGCTTATTTATTTACCCTTTTGACAGAATATGGACAGATCTTGTATTTTTCTCTATGTGATACTGACTTTGTGTTTCAAAGTTATGACATGGAAAATCAGTCTATATGGTCTATGGTCATTGTATCTGTCATCGGCTATCAACATTCCCCCTCAAGATATGTAAATGTGTTGACATAGGTGTGCATTGGTCTGTTCACCCCCTATTCTCACTTGATTTTGAACGCCACATCAGATCATCATGCCAGTCTTTCTCACTGCCTACTAGTCTTCCCTGTTGAAGAAAATGGGAACATAAACCTCAACAATAGATCAAGTATTAAAGAGCATTGGTATGCTGTAAGCATCCGTGCTGGTTATACTAAGCTAAGAATGGTAAACATGTAAAGGCTTTGTCAGCCTGTTAAGACTATCTCCCTGGACATACTACGAGCATAAGTGTGCAGTCAGTTGAGTTCTCAGATTTGAAAGGGCTTCATGTGATATGGCTACTGAGGATGAACAAAGACTGTCAGGACTTTTCAGTGTGTGACATAAAATGTGTCAGAGCATAACAGAAAATGTAATAAAGTTATTTTGCTCGGAAATGTAAATGTTGTAAGTCCAGTTTCTTCTGTCCGATAAAACTGTTAACCTACATTTTCCAAATGTTGTGTTTGTTATTATCACCGGATGAAACAAAGTTGAATGACTATTGCAGCTCGATACAACAACTGAAGAAACATCCATCCCTATCCCCAAAACCAACAATCGGAAAACATATTAGCTCCACTTTCATGTACCCTACGAAACATGAGAGCACTTTAGCAAGCTATTGTGGAGTGAAATGTCCACTGCAAATACAATGTAACAAGCAATAACATAAGCTAAGACAGGATTTGACAGGTGGCTACCATTAGTTTATAAGTATATGTGTAAGTGAAAAAGATAAATTGACTCTACATACTTGCGATTAGGTTTTTCAGGTAAACTTGTGTTGCCTGCAGTTTCAGAGGCTCCATAGAGGCTCATATCTTTCTAACTGTTTAACAGTTCCAACTCTCTAATTAACTTGAAGACACAAGGTTGAGATCCCTCTAAACATTGTGCTGTCTGCAACACATATAATAAGTACATTACCATTATGTCGCTATATTCCTTTAAGATTGGAGCAAAATGAATAGAAAATAAATAGCTGTTTGGACTGCCAAACTCAGCATACAATCTTACCTTTTCAGCTTTTCACTACAAATAAATACAGTATCAATCTGGTGCAATGGCAATTAGGAATGTTAAGGAAAAGGATCGTTAATCACATCAAAGAATTGTTCTGCGTGTATACCGATTTATGGAAAATATTTGTTACAGATAGTTTTAACCAAGATTTAATTTTCTTCTAGTGAGAGCACGCTGGGAACAGTAAAGGACTGTGAACAGACAGCGGTGTGGCAATGTGTGCTGCAGAGTGAAATCTGTAGCCTCTGGAAAAAAGTGCACAAACAAATGTAATGGTAAAACTAGAGCGTCATGTCAGATTGAGGAGCACACTCCAGTGCACAGCTCAGGAGAATACTGCGTGAGCGGAGGGAAGATGAAGCAGTTTGTGCCCTTTGTGCCCAGATGGAAGGATGGAGACCATGAGGGCAGGAGGAGGAGGATAACGTGCAGAAAATGAGAAGTTTCCCCTCCTTCCTATTAAGTCATAGTGTCGCCATGGTTACTTGGCCGAAACACAAAGGTGGGTTCTCACATACACTGAATTGTTCAGTGAGCAGTGAGCATTAAATTGAGATTTCAGAGATATTGCCTCATCACAGACAGCTGTGTAGAGTCACTCAACGCTCATTCTTGCATCCATAACGTGCACAAATTGCATTGTGGGATTGTTAGCAGTGTGTGAAATCGATGCCTTTCAACCACCTTGCACACTACATTTGGCAAAAGCATAAGGCAAACTGAGTTTTTAGGAACAATTCAACATATTGGGAAATACTCTTATTTGCTTACTCCACAATAGCGCTTGGTTTAGATTGATGTCGGTCTCGTGGGAGTGTTAAGTACAGAGCTGGAGTCAGGGTGTGGTTTGCGTAGCTTAGCATAAAGACTGAAAGCAGAGGGAAACAACTAGCCTGGTTCTGTCCAAAGTTTTAAAAAATCACTGATTAACATATGGTATCCTTGTTTGTTCTATATGAACGCAGATATATTCTCCTTTCACTCTCAACCAGAGAGTAAATAAGCAATTTGTCAAAAATGTTGGGATACATTTCTCCTCCACCACATTCTTGATCATTATTCATTACTTCACTCATAATTTTCCAAAGGATAATTTTGTGTTTTAGTTGTATTTTAAACTGGTCATCTAATGAGTTTGTATGTCTTACGTGGTAAGAAACCTGGTGTACAAATATGGTTTCCATGCCTAAAGAAGAACACAAATGATATGTGTTCCTAAAAATCTACATTGTTAGGATTCTGTGGTGCCTTCTAACTCTGGCCTTTGCTCTCACAGTGCAGAAACACATCAGTCAAGACAGCATCAGACTGAATCCATGCAGCAGCAGCATGCAACTTGACCTACTTACCAGGTCTTGTTTGTCTCAGCTGTGGACACTGAAGCCCGGGGCTCTATAATGTTGCAACCTGCACTTGTTCCAAAAAAAAACTGCCTGTAATACATGCACATTTCATGTTTTTGGGCTTCAGGACTGCAGAATGTGACATGGTAGCTGATCCAGGAACAGGGGTGTAGTCTACAAGGAGGTTTTTCAAGATCACAAGTGTTAACAATTTATCAGATAAAATATAGCAGTTGAATAGTATTAGGGATTAATGACTATTTGTTTATTTCCGAAAATTCTTCACCAAAAAGCAGAACTATAGAGTAAATCTATGTGTGATATAACATTCTATGATTTATATTCCGAGTCTATGATATAGTACAACTTGTTCTACTAATCTGTAAAGTAGAACCACATCGGCTGTGTATGATTTTGGATTAAAGTGCCTTGAATCCATTCAGGTGCTGGTGTGTGTGTGTGTGTGTGTGTGTGTGTGTGTGTGTGTGTGTGTGTGTGTGTGTGTGTGTGTGTGTGTGTGTATGTGTGTATGTGTGTATGTGTGTGTGTGTGTGTGTGTGTGTGTGTGTGTGTGTGTGTGTGTGTGTGTGTGGGTGGGATGACGTGACGGTAGTGGCTCATCCAGATGTGGATGCCCGGTAGTGGATCTGTGAGGTGGAACAGATGGCCCCTGTTCCAGTGTATAGGCCTTTCCTGGATTATGTGGGGAGGTGACATAAGAGCTAGGCAACGGGCTTGGGGGGGTTTATTAGTGTCAGCACTAGTGTAGTGAGGGATTCACATCTGCCACGGCCCGGGTGGGTGTGGGGGGGCGTAATGTTTCTCTTGTGCTCTCTGTTTGCAACATGTAGCGGCAAGGGAAATGCTGAGTAACGATTTAAACAGCATAAAAAAGGACACATAAAATCGAGATTACAAAGTGTTTACAGATTTAACAGCAAGAGATCCTTATGAATGATCCAAAGATTAGTTGTTGACCACCCCATCACATAATGGGCTCTGGTCATTGTGTAAATTCCCTATCACATTCAAGTACAGTGCATTTAACAGATTACACATGACGGCTGCAATACTTTGCCCAAAGACACCAGATGGTAACATTTAATTTCATTGTAATTCAATGTAATTTCAACAAGAAATTTTCTTTTTGTCAACATATTTGGGAACTATTGAGAAATTATTTTCATTAAAATAACAAACTGATACAATGTTTTTTTCATATATTATGAAAACAATATTAGAAGTAAAACATTTAATATGTCTTGTCTTGTAGGTGAGGGATATCTGACAGAGCCGCTGTCCCTCCCAGCTGATAGTGGTTGGGGAGATTACACTGTGGTCTGGATGGATTAGTGTTCTCACTGCATTTAGCATCACTGAGATGAAGAGATGAAACCAGGCCAGTAATTACACATGCAGCTTTAAAAAAATGTGCTTCAGCAGAAACCCTGGTTGATACTATGGTGATGGATTTTTGGCAGCATAAAGTACATCGGGATACTGTCACGCTGGAGAGTACTTTATTAAAAGTGTAATCTTGGCTTCTTCTGCCACTGCTATGACGAAACAAAAATTCTTCTCTTTTCCATAATCCGTGACTTATGTAGCATTGCTTTAGAAGATGAGAGGGAATCACCTGACGTTCAAGATAAGACTGAGCTTGTGTTTTGCTGTCTTTTATCATTGACAATCCTTCAGTGGCGTGTTCACGTTTTTTTCACTGGGGTGGCATTGGGGCACTGATTTATGAAGGGCCGCTTAAAGTGTCTCTGACTTGGCAAGACCCTGTAACACTGTTGGGAGACCAACTTGGAGAGCAGGAAGTCTGTGTTTGAGCCTTGATGATTAACTTTTGGACTAGGCTACTTGTCAGATTGTCTAGAATGTGCATCCAAGAACAATCCTGATTCACAAATATGTTTACCTGGGTAAGAAGAAGTATAGGCCGGTGCATGTTTCAGGAATCAGACTAAGAGATTTTTGATGAAGCAAATCCTAAAGAAAATAACATAACATTAATTTAAAAGGCCAGGCAATACATCAAACTGGGACTAGAGGATTCTGCTGTTCAGAAAATATATTTCTTAATTTTCATTGGACTTGCTTTTGAACCAGCTGATAGGCCTATCATGTTAATGGGTAATTGAACACATTTTGTACTTGTGGACCACTATTCTAGTAGTTCATGTTGGAAGTTGGTCATGCTTACATTTCACATCTCAAGTAGGCCTAGCCTATCAAACAGTTGCCTGTCAAAGACACTTTGCTGCTGAACTCTGATTCTAGCAGGTCTCAGACAACTGCGCCACTCTGTGGACGAAAAGGGAACTGCTCGTGCTGTGTTTGTGGTGTGTTATTTCCTCCCGTGCCTGGCGGTGTACAAGAGTTTGATCATTCTACAGAGATAACTTCCCAGTTGACAGTTCTGTAAACTTTACAACTAATAATCGATGCATTATGGTAGCAGGCTAATACGTTCACAGCCATCAGCAAGAAAACAATGTCTGTTTAGCTTCGAATACATAGGCCTCGGCGATCTCACAAAACCGAACTAAACCCAATTGAAATTTTGTAAATATTATTCAATAATAAACTACATTACAATTTTCCAGCTGCTACAGTTATCAGTTACAATGCCACTGTTAGATGGTGAAGGAAAGTTGAATATAGAACATTTAAATTAGAAGTTCAGTGTAGAATCGGCATTTTCCCGGTTTGCCCTCAACGCAACACGAAAAGAATGGTTTGTTTTCATCACGTGACAGGAAGTGTGTGTTGGAACTTGAACGCAGTTAGGAAGTGGGTTTATTTACGATGTAGCGACACTCAACCCTGAAGTCTTAAAATACAACAATCAGTCCGTCATTCTGGGGAGGTTACTCTGTGTTTTCCATGAAAACAAGCGCGGTTACTATCGCCTCTTCGTCAGACTTACCTCCAGCTGTCCGTTCTCGGCTGTGAGCGCTCAACCTTCGCGTGCTAGGGGGCTAGCTGCTGCTAGCTAAGTTGGACCACAACCTTGCCCTTTCCGACACCACAACGGCCACGAGTTTTGTGGTGTCCGCTGGTGTCGACCGCTTACGAATAAGTCTGTCGTCATTTTCACTGTGTTATTGTTAAGCTGATATCTGTGAGTTAATGTTAATAAAACGCTTGCACGGTGACGCTAGCTGTCCTGTCCTTAGTGGGTTATACAGGACATGACAACCTACTGACAGTGACATTAAACTGGCAGCGACATGGACTCAGCAAAGCTACAACTGTCGTCATAGGCGGTGAGTCCTTCACCCTGCTGTTTGTATAAATAAATAAAACATTGACACTGAGTTCACGCTAGCTGTAGTCACAATGTTATGATGGTGCTTTGCTAATTGCTAACTATAGTTGAGCATGTCAAAGTTACTGGTACTCTGCCAACGTCGGATAAGTAGGCTAAGTAAGCCATGGTCACCCACTCACGTCTCTCTTTTAATTCTGTAACTTACTGTAATGTTTGCTGTCCTCGACACTGCACGGGGTCACAGTGGCAGACTGCTGTCTGACGCCAAATTGTTGCTTCTTAATGAATTCATCCACCTAGCTAATAAAAGTAACGTCATTGGTTTAGAGTCAACGTTATCACTAAACATTCAATTTCAAAACGACACACGGACTGTTAATTATCGTGGTAAACTCGTTTTGACAGACACGCACCTTTGTATAACTAGACACGAGTCGGTTTTAGGAGTCACTATCAGGAATTGGATGGGACTATTTGAGCAGTGTACATTTAGGTTTTATAACGCCTTATTTATTTATGCCTTATATGCCGAATCAATCGACAGACTTACAGTTTTTGAAATGTCTGTAAAGTGATACCAAAACATTTATTTTCATGTGTCTGTGAGCAAGATAACTTTTAAAATGCTTGGTTTAAGAATAGATTACATATGAACGCTCCCCTTAACAGGAAAATGCAATGTGTCCTCCTATGTTTTTAGGCTTTGAACACCTCCTCTGCGAGGACTACAGCCCAGAGGGTTAGTGATTTCATCGTCACAAGAGCTCTCATCTTCCCTGCTACAGGATGTTGGAAGGCCTGGTTGCCTGGGTGCTAAACACGTACCTGGGGAAATATGTCAGCAACCTGAACACAGATCAACTCTCCATTGCCCTTCTAAAAGGTATTCAAAACAAAAATGCATCTACTTTCTGCTAACTTAAAACGTTTGCATGCTTCTTTGTTCTAGATGTTTTCCCTTCCTCCACTTTATCATCTTTATGACAATCAATCAGCTCTTGCATAAACTCAACACATGGGTTAATACAATCCATCAAAATGATTTCTGCTTTTGTTGTTGTGAGGGAGTTATTACACATAAAGACAGAGAGTGCTGCGCTGGTCAATTTGAGAAGACGGAAAGTGTGTGATGTTGCAGTGAGATTGTGATTTCTTAACTCTGGGAAACATTTGAAGTCTATGCAAACTGATTTGAATATGGCATGTAAAACTAAAACAAGTGCCACCGTCAGTGTGCTGGTGGCTACAGTGCTATCTGACACTGAAATTGTAGTGATAAGCGGTTCATAAGTTGCACACAGCATCGATTGTTTACGTATCTGTATATGGTGATGTGAAGTTAGTTATGGATGTGTGTTTATTTTTCTCAAAGTAGGGTAACATATTTACTAACCTAATAAAATGGCAACTTACTATGTTATTGTGAGAACTGTTTTTAGAGATGCGAAGCCACTGTACAGTCATTCAGACACTGTGTAACAAACGATTACATCCAATTTCAACAGTTATAAGTGAAATCATATTATTTTTTTTAGTAAAGTGAGAGGTAGCCCAAGCTCTGCAACATGTGTCTGTTGTCGTTCCTCAGGTGCAGTGGAGCTAGAGAACCTCCCTCTGAGGAAAGATGCCCTCCGAGAGTTTGACCTGCCGTTTGAAGTCAAAGCAGGTGAGACACACTGACTGACAACTTAACAAAGTTTGAAGAAAAACAAAAAAATATATATAATTGAAGTGGAATAGGGTCTGCTCTCAAAGGCTAATCAGTCTTACCGTCTCTCTTTCAACTTCTCGAAGCTGTACTGTATGCGTCAAACTGAATCAGGATTTTCCCGTCTAGTGACGGGGGAGCAGCATTCTTCATCATGCATGCCTGCTCTCAGTGCTGAACTGAAATGATTCTGTCACTGTGTTATGTTGTGGGTCTTGACGTGTGTGGCAGCATCTGCATTTAGACTCCTCCAATCTCTGGTTTATTTATGAATGTATATTGAGGGAAAATGACGCCCTTGCAAATAAAGGAAGTTACAATACCTGTGAATCGATTGGAATTATATTTCACTAAACTCCAGTATCAGCATTAAATCTTATGATAAATAAACTGATGTTAGTGTGTAAAATTGTCTTGAAGACATGAAATACAATTTTCAGCACTATCACGGCAAAGTTTAACATAAAGGCTTTTACCGGCAATAACTCAA
Source organism: Ammodytes marinus (assembly GCF_949987685.1). Lineage (NCBI taxonomy): Eukaryota > Metazoa > Chordata > Actinopteri > Uranoscopiformes > Ammodytidae > Ammodytes > Ammodytes marinus. The sequence continues at coordinate 24,056,888 of NC_137211.1, read as the reverse complement.
TGAGCAGTTGAAATGTCAATATACCACTGAGCCTGCGATTAAAAGAGATTTTCTGTAACATCTGCAGAGGCTTTACAAATAGCCTCTTATTTGTCTGAGAAATACCTGATTTGCATGTTTTCAACTACTCCAGATATATTCAAAATTGTATCTTAATATGAGTCAAAACATCAATGAGTTAGTTGGCTGTTATTATTTCTTTAACTTCAGGCTGCATTTCCTTTTTAATGTGTCCTATTATCACTCACCAGGCTTCATTGGAAAGATTACCCTCCAGATCCCGTTCTACCGGCCTCACAGTGACCCATGGGTCATCTCCATGTCCCAGCTCAACTTGATCATCGGCCCCGCCGTGCTGGAGGAGTATGACGGAGAGAAGGAGAGAGAGGAGGAGAGGGAGCGCAAACAACGCCTCCTCAAGGCTCTGGAAGACAAGTTCAAAGTAGGTGGATTAACCCTACACATTAGAAAAATAAAAAAAATTCCACAATCCAGCAATCTAGTTTTGTGTACTCTAGTGAGTGTTACAGCCTCACCAGGACAGTATTGGAGCTACACACTTTTAGTTAATTCTTCAACTCACAGCAACACGGTTGAGATCATGTCTGTGATTTTCATTTGAAGATGGTGATTTACACGGCGGAGATCTGGTTGTCATAGGAGCAGAAAGGGTTTACATGTCAGAACTGTCAGAGCAAAAAAAATAAAACAATCCCCCAGGAAAACAGATCAGCCCTATCGGAATCGAATAATGCAAGTGGATCATGAAGCTTGGCCTTCTTATCCTAATCTGTGTTTGTTGCCATCTTCACTTTTTGTGTTGTGTCTATCTTATGTTCTTCTGTACTTACTTGCACTTTAATCTTTTTGAGTTCTTTGTTGTTATTGACAGTGTGTGTGTATCTCTGTGTATATGTTCTGCTCCCCACAGAGTGAGTGTGAGCAGAGAGGAGAGTCTTACTGGTACTCTGTCTCTGCCTCAATGGTCACCCGGATAGTGGAAAACATCGAGGTATGTTTTCACCCAAGGCAATATTCGACCTCGCTTCACACTGTCATGACAGTTTCTCAGCATAAGACCAAGTGTTCTTTTCTTATCCTTTGTACGCCATAACAGTTCAGCCCTCTAGCTCCTTGAAACTTCATCTGAGAATAATATAACATAATTATTCAAAGGAATGTCCCTCACAAAAGAAAACCAAAATAAGGGAACGCCTTCAGCCTGCCTGAGTTAGAGACTAAACTTTGATTTGTCTCGCCTTTGTGTAGCTGAAGATCCAGGATGTCCATCTTAGATTTGAGGACGACTTCTCCAACCCACAGAAGCCCTTTTCCTTTGGGGTTTGCATCAACAACGTGTCGGCTCAGAACCCTTCCAAAGGGTCGGTAAGTGTTCACGCACAAAACGATTTTCAAGAAAGTAATCTGAAATTACGTTCCTTTTTAAGTGGTTCGGGATATTCTACATATTAGTTATCTGCCAGTCTTAATTACGAGATCTTTATAATTTGTAATTGTCTGCCTCAGTGAATAGGGATTTTCTCTTTTACATTTGCAGATCCAGAAGCTTCTCCGACAAAAGCAGCTGGAGATAGAAGAGTTCAGCGTCTACTGGGATACGGAGTCTGAAATGCTGGGAAAGCTGCCCGCCAATCAGATCCAGGTCAGAGCCTCAGCAGTTCGGGAGTATTACAGCATTGTTCTGAATTGCACCAAGAGTCTTCACTTTCCCTTTTGTTTGAGACACAGTTTATCCTAAATGATAGCGTACCAAACTGAACCGTAAAAACACCAGAGTAGAGACATTCCTTTTTCTCAAGGAACACAACAGTGCAAAGACGATAGATGACCACCTGTCTGATGGAAATGAATTGACCTACAGCACTTCAATTAAAAAAATTATAAATAAGAAGGTTAAATTAGCTACGTTCTTGATTTAATGCCTAGTATTAACTCCATTACAGTGACGGTTAGGATTAGATGCCATACCAGCTGCTCGGTGCAACACTAATGCGATGATGCAAAAAAAACAAATATGATGTTGATGCATAGTCTAGGTTTGGAATCGATCCAGTTCAGCAGATTTAGTCCCATGTAAGTGGTCTGATTGTTTTGTCACCGTACAGGAAGCGATGACCCAGTGTATGCAGAGCCGCGAGCATCAGTACATCTTTGAGCCGGTGTGTGCCTCCGTGTTGCTCAGAAGAAACGCCTGCAAGGAGCCTCTGAGGTCCAGAAACACCCCACGGATTGAAGGCCAAGTACAGCTGGAGCCCCTGTCCTTACGCCTGTCACAGGTCTGTATGGACACCTAGCTGTAATACTTTGATTTTCAGAGTTCTTTATAATCAGGCCACTAAACAGTTTGAGCGAAATCAATGATTTGAAGGTTAAGGGTAAGATGTTCTGTCTCTGCCAGAGCCTATATTTGAAACAGGTCAATATGATATTATTTGATAGTCACACAATCCTCATTCAGTTCACGAACATTTTAAACTTCAGTTAAAATTAATGTGAAGTTTCAACAATCTAGACAGATGTGCCTTCAAGGACACAACCCAGACCATTGAAGCCCTTGGCAATTGTTTACTAGTTGGTTTTTGACATGTGTGTGTGTGTTGTCTCTCAGGTACAGTACCAGCAGATTATGGCGTTCCTTAAAGAGGTGGACCGCCGGGAAAGAGCGATGCTTTACCAGAAGTGGAAGCCCAAAGTCCCCATTCCTGGAAAGTAAGTTCACACATAAAATCTTTTTTTGCGTTTCCCTACAGGTATCCTTTGCTTAATAAACCTTTTAAATGCTTGAATCAGATTTAAGCCTGGGACATTGTTTTTCCCTGCAGCTGCCGGCAGTGGTGGTTGTTTGCCATCCAGGCCAACCTGAGTGAAATCAGGGAGCAGCGGCGGAGAAGAAGCTGGGACTATGTCCTGCAGCGGGCACGAGACGCCCAGACCTACACCAGCCTTTACTTCAGAAAGCTCAAAGGAATCCCACTGAGTCCTCAGGAAGAGGTACAACACTGTGACACAGACATGATGTATTAACACACGTTTTAGTAAAAATCTTGCCCATATCCTTCAAAAATAATGCAAATATTGAGTCCGAACCACAAAAACGACAGAAAATGTATCTCATGTTGTCCTTCATATTCTCTCCATTTTTACTAATGGAACTCATAAAAAAATCTTTACCTAAAATATATTATAAAGTTATCTGACCATCCGACAAACCGTTTGTGATGATTCATAGTTTATCAAATGCTTTCTTCAGTTTTTTTCCACATGCTGTGATGCACTGATGTAACCCAGTTTGGTATTACGGGATGATTTACTTGCAAACACACACGACTGAACTGAGGTTTGTGTTCGTCTTTGTCACCTAGAGTGAACTGGATCGAGTGGAAGAGGAGCAGACGTTAGAGGAGCTGCAGATTCTCAGAGAAATTGTCCACGACTGGTTTCGAAAGCAGGAAGAGCTCGCAGAGGTAAGCTTAGATAATTCATACTGGTGTTCAAAGGTATATGAAATTCAGATTCCAACACATCAGTGGTCTCTTTAGTTACACTTAACTTACAATAATTGTCTCTGAACTTTACAAAGGACACAAAGATGATGTCTCACAAAGTCCTTGTTATAGTTTAAGCCTCTGCTCTGTCTCTGTCTCCCCTTCCAGAATGTGCGAGAGCCCAGCATTGACGCCCCGCCCTGCTCGCCCCCACCATCCATCCCTAAGAGTGGGAGCTCAGGGATGATCCAGTACCTGCAGTCTTGGTTCCCGGGCTGGGGAGGCTGGTATGGAGAGTCCCATGACCCAGAAGAGCTCCTGCCAAGTCCATCCTCCTGGGATATTCTAGGTTAGAAACTAACTCGCTTTTTATAAGCTCTAGCAGCAGATGCTCCAACATGATTGGTTGTTGCAGCATCCTTTAAATTGCATGGTTACATATTCTGTTAACCAAGGTAATTATTTAAATGATCTTCTATCATCCGGTAGTCCGTAGTGTTTGGTAAAATCGTATTCCTGTAGTGGTACGGATGTCCTATGACCCTGATGATATAATGCTTCCTCAGCAGAGACAGAAGACCTATTTGATCCGTTGGAGGACTCTCACACCCTGAACACGTTCACAAGGCGAGATCACCTGTTTGCCCGGCTGGAGTTCTTACTGGAGAAGGGCGGCGTCACCCTCTTCCACCAAGACAGGAGGGGGGGCACACTGAAGGAGAGCGGGGTCATCCAGTTGGAATTCTCAGGTACACAGAAGCAGTGTTTGGACTGACGGAAACCTCTTTTATTGTTTGTTTTAGCTTGAGAGGGTCATTTTTCAAGGGAAAGTTTTCATTTCATTTCATTTAACTTTTATTTATCCTCGAGAGACCAATTGAGGGGTGACCCTCATTTTCAATGACGTCGAGTTCAAACAAATTCAAAGGAAAAACAACAATACATTAACAATATTCAACGCAAATACATCAAATACACAACAACAGGTGAAGAGAAAAACAATTGAAACATTTACACAGTGGTGAAATTAAGTGGTAGCAATTAAAATTAAATGGGTGAGAGTACAATATAGCCTAATTAAAACAGTTACAGGTAGAGTTTGGCAGATTTAAAATAGTTTGTTTAAATTGGTTAAAGGATATGAAGTTATTTAGTTTAATTTGTTGCTGTAAGTTGTTCCAGGAGTCAGGGGCACTGAAGCTAAAAGCTGTCTTTCCTAGCTCAGACCGGGCTTGTGGGACATAAAGCATAAGCATGTCAGTGGAGCGGGTCTGATAAAGCCCATCTGAGATTTGCAGCAATTCAGTTAAATAACGAGGAAGCTTCCCGGTCAAGGCTTTGTAAATTAAAATATGCCAATGTGCGTCACGTCTCTCTTTAAGGGAGGACCACCCAACCTTTTCATATAAAAGACAATGGTGTGTGTCATAAGCATCTCCTGTGATGAACCTTAAAGCAGAGTGAAAAACAGAGTCCAGGAGTTTAAGACATGAATGTGATGCATGCCGGTAAACCACATCACCGTAATCAAGGACAGACATGAAAACTGCTTCAATAATCCTTTTCCTACTAAATAAAGGGAAGGTGGTTTTGTTCCTATAAAAATAGCCAATTTTTTGTCGTAGTCGACGAACAAGATTTTTTATATGAAAATGAAAAGTGAGTTTATCATCTAACCAGATGCCGAGATATTTGTACTCTGTGACTCTTTCAATTAAAAATCCATTATTTGTAAAAATATTAAAATCATTCAAATTTGTAGTTCTTGCTCTGGAGAAACACATATATTTGGTTTTGTCTGTATTTAGAACCAGCCTGAGGTCCACTAGACAGTCCTGCAGGGTGTTAAAAGAGCTTTGTAGGTTCTGAATAGATTGGTGCACCGAATCGGAAATGCAATACAGTACTGTGTCGTCAGCGTATAGATGGGCATGACAGTTTTTTAGCGATGAAACAATGTTATTTATATAAATTGTGAAAAGAACTGGACCTAAAATTGAGCCTTGTGGGACACCATTTGTAACAGTTAAAAACTCAGATTGGTATCTTCCGAGTTTAACTGACTGCTGTCTATCAGAGAGATAATCCCTAAACCAGCTACATGCAGAATGATCAAAGCCAATGTCATGCAGCCTCTGTAAAAGCAAATGGTGGTCAACAGTATCAAAGGCCTTTGAAAGATCAATAAAAAGTGCTGCACAGTGCTTTTTCTTGTCTAATGCTGTAACAATGTTGTTTACAACCAAAGTCACAGCAGAGACAGTACTGTGGCCTGCCCTAAAACCAGATTGGAATGGGCTCAAAATGGAAGCACTAGTTAGAAATGTTTTTAACTGATTATTAATAAGTGATTCTAGAATTTTTGCCAGGCATGGGAGTTTGGAAATTGGCCTGTAGTTATTAAGATTATTTTTGTCACCACCTTTATGTAAAGGAATTACAGTACATCATCATGATAGTTTTGTCAATATGTTATAATTACTATTGGACATTTTTAGTGTACAGACAATTAGTATGGAGAGTACCCTTTATTATGGTACAGTTAAGGTATTTTTAGGATTTAGTATCAGTATGATGTCAAGATATCAACAATTCTCAAAGTTCGAGCTTTTTAAATGTAAGAATTTGCTTGTTTCTCTGAATGATTCAGTGTATTGTTTTAAATAGAAAAGAATACATGAATAAATTCTTTAACTATTTAGAAAAATGCATATATCAAATAATTGGAAATAAAGACATACTAATTCATTATGAAAATAATAGTTTGATTTTAAAGGTAAAAACCAAATGAAGGGCTAACAGTGCATTACATTACTGTCAACTCGCCTCTAATATTCGAGACAAAAATAACTCTTTGAAGATGTGTTGCCCACTGAATTGAAGGTGCCCTTGTCCTATGGATAGACATAGCTGTAAAAATAGATCCAGAGCATGTGCAGCTTCCTGGATTTAAATGACCGTGCGTGTGACCCCTCTTCCACAGGTGTGAAGGTGATGCTGGAGTCCCTCCCTCGCTCTGAGTCCTCCCTGCTCTCTGTTAAGCTGGGTGGTTTGTTCCTGAGAGACTTGACCACTCAGGACACCATCTTCCCTGTCCTGGTGTCTCCCAAAACAGTAAGTGGTGATTGCCAGGAAGGGTTGGGCAGTGAGTGCATAATGTGAAAAGTTTGAAAAACACATTTACTGTACATACCTCAGTACATATTTATATTGTTTTCTACTCTATGTTGTATCATTTCATTTAATCATTTTTTTTTAACATGTTATTTTTTGTAGGACAAAGTTGTTGTTGCTTTCAACCAGCCATCCGGCCAGTCCAGCAATACCTCTGGTAAGCTTAATTTTTTCTGTTATAAGAATTTCAAAATATTAATACTACATATTAAAAATTATTTTAATCCTAAATCCTAAATTTATACAATATCAAATAATACTTTCTGTAAGAGTGTTACATTATGAGTACCTCAGATACTGTAATTTGAATGTTGTAGTTGTACATGGCCTCCAGGGGACACGCACAGGCTTTTTAAAAATTGGTCTTGTTTACAAAATGTTGTGAGTTCAACATATTTGCACAGTGTGGATATGCGATCAGATAACACCTACTGTATCAATAGCAATGCACTGTACTCCCAAAAGCTTAAGCTGGATACCATGTTTGTTTTTGTATTGTCAGGATTAAATGCAGAGTGCTCGTCACCACCTGTGTTTGAGATGATTTATGAGCGTAACCCTGTGAGGTGTAAGTTTGAAAGAAGACTGGAAGTGAACACTAGTCCATTGAACATCATCTACAACCCACAAGCAATCAAAAAAGTGACTGAGTTCTTCTATAAAGGAAGAGTTCATACCTCAGGTACGTACTCAACCCTTTTTGACTGTGCATGCGTTTTGCTCCAAAAATGTGCAAGTGAAGAAGTACATTTCATTTCAGAGAACAACAAAGCCTCACAAAGCTTACATAATCAATTAACAAATATAATTATTGACCCACTCACCTTCAGAGTAATTTCAAACCATCTAGTATAATTAGTAATTTTCTTGTTATAGTTTAGAATCCCAGCAGATCATTGTATTTTATTTCATACCCAGGTTTTGGCTATCAGTCAGAGCTGGAGCTAAGAGTGGCAGAGGCTGCCAGGAGGCAATACAACAAGCTGAAGATGCAGACCAAAGCAGAGATCCGACAAACCATTGATCAGCTCCTCGTGGGAGAGTTTATTGTAAGGAAGATTCACTAGATGGTAACAAGAAATGATTGGCATTTGAATGATTTCTAAATACCACTGATGTGTTTGCTTTGTAGGAAAACAGTAAGCGTTGGACGATGAAATTGGACATCTCTGCACCCCAGGTGATTTTCCCAGATGACTTCCAGTCAGGAGACCCGATGCTAGTTGTTGTGGATTTAGGCAGAATTCTCCTCACAAACTGTCAAGGTAAAACAATGAACCACTATGGTCAAACATAAAGAGATACATTCATATCTTATTTCCTTTGCCAATTGAGATTTCTAACTCAGTCACTGCCTATTGTTATTCATTTTCTTTGCAGATGACACTAAGGCCAGCTCAAAAACTGCTCAACCTGAAAGGGAAGACATGAGTGATGATGAGTACCAGACGCCACTTGGCACCCCGCCAGAATCTCCACCACCTGAACTAGACATGCCCATGAAAGAACAGTTCAAAAACACAGAACTTCCTAGCCTCAGATCCCCTGAATGTACACAGGCCTTCAACAGAAAGCTTTACGAGAAATACTCCTTGTCTTTTAAGGACCTGCAGATAATGGTCGGTCGCTATAAGGACAACTGGAAGCATCTTCAAGAGAGTGAGGTAGGGCCTACGCACGTGGTGGAGAAGTTTAATGTGCTGCTGCAGCTCGAGCAGAGACTGCGCTACACATCAGACCCCCAGCTTCCAGGCGCCGTGCTGTCAGGAACCCTACCAGACCTGAAGGTCCATATCAACCTTGAGAAGATGACAGCCCTTAGGAGTTGTTTGGCCAGGCTAAGCAGTCCATCTGGGAGTGAAGAGGACAAAAGCCAAGAGATGGGCCCTAACTTAAGGTCCCCTGACCCTCTTACCCTCCGCCATGATAAAATCTTTCAGAGGGAGGACAGTTCCTGGAAGCTGCAAGGTTCAGCCAAGAACCTGACCCAGAGCGTCATGACCTTGGAACAGCACACACGGGAAGTCCTGGTGGAATCGCGTCTACTGCTAGCCGAATTCAACATTAACTATATGCAGCTTGGTGTAGAGAGTGATGGCCGCTACATTTCTGTTCTTAAGGTATTTGGCACAAACGCTAATTTTGTCAAGCGGCCTTATGATGCTGAAGTCTCTCTGACTGTCCATGGTCTTCTGCTGGTGGACACGCTACAGACCTACGGCTCAGACTTTGACCTCCTTGTGGCTTCTCATAAGCATCTCAGTTTCGACATACCCACAGGCAGCCTCAGAGAGAGCCAGCCTTCGTCCCCTGCGTCGTCTAACGGCAGGTCTCCCCAGCATCAGGACCACCATACCGACTCGTCCATTGGTATGCCCACGGAAACACTTTCCCCCTTCAGTTCCTTTCTCAAAGACCAGGAGGCCCTGATTAAGCTCGAGTACCAATTTGTGAGCTCAGACTGCCCCTCCATGAATCTAGACAGCTCCCTTCAGGTGACAAGTATGCAGGTCAATAACTTGGACATCATTCTCAACCCTGAGACCATGGTGGAGCTACTCAAGTTCCTCCAAAAGTCTTTCCCCAAAGAAGAAAGCACTTGGACACCGTCAACACAACAACCTTCCACACAGCCTGACCAAGAGCAGGGGGATGAGACGTATCAGGTCACCTACGACCAGAACAAAGAGCTGACTGTGGAGATCCACCGCCTTAACCTGCTTCTCCTTCGGACCGTGTCCACTGGCACAGTCCTGGGTGCTGAGAAGAAAGGGTTGAAGATTGCCACTGCCAGCATCACCGGCACCAAGGTCAATGTCTCCATGGGCAGTCGGTTGGACATAAACGGTTCACTCGGGTCCATGCAGTTGGTGGACCTTAGCCAGGAAGGAGGCCGAAGCCAGTTTGTGGTCAGCATTGGCAGCGTTGACGACAGCCCCTCACATCTGAGTGGATTGACATTCCTTGCCGACACAGGAAGTTCTCCCACTGAAGCTTTGAATTTTCGCCTCATGGAGTTATCGCAAGGGGAGTGTTCCTTGAAACTTGAAATGGCATCTTTGCACTATAACCACTCAGCCAAGTTCCTCAAGGAGCTGAGTCTGTCTGCCAATGAGGTGGAAGACAATTTCCGCTCCATGTTGAAAAGTGCTGCCACCAAAGTTTCAACAGTTCTGGTCACCAAGACTGCAGAGTACAGTGGTATGGTTTCCCTGTTTGAGACTCCCTCGCGGAGATCCCGAACTCAGAGTCAGAGCTGGGTGATTGAAGATGAGGAGGATGTTCCTATGGATGAACCTGAATCCACTCTAGACACATTTTTGGTGAAGCTGACTCTTAATATCAGCATTGAATCACCAGTTGTGTCCATCCCCCGTAAACCTGGACACCCTGAACTATTGGTTGGTCATCTGGGAAGCATTACAATCCAGAATTTTGTCACTGGGCAAGACTGCGAAGGAGAGAAGTTGCAGGTGTTGGTGAAAGATATTCGACTGTACTCGCTCAACATGAGTCATTTGGTTTTAAAGAGGGCACCCAGAGGGGATAACACTGGCTGCATGTCACCATCCCACCATGGGAGCACCAATCAGGATGAACCACAGTTCACACGTAATGACTTCTTTGAATACCTCAACCGTGGAAAAGGTGAGAATGGTACACATTTTGAGAATAGCTGTATACTGATTGCTAGATTATATTTATTTGGAAATGCAAGTAATACAAGAATATATTTTATGTGGCACTTATTGACATCATTTATTTTCTTCATCAGCCTTCCACATATTAAAAGATACCACTATACAGTTCACCCTGGAGAAAGTTCCAGTTGAAGAGGACACCCAGTTCTCCTTCCTTACCATAGAGGAGCCCTGCAAGAGCACAGGGCTACTGAGGGTTGAAGGCAAATTTGTGAACCCTGTTCAGGTACACACTATATTCTAACATTCAGTTCACAAATATAGAAAGTTAATTCAGTAGAACACAGCACTCATTACTCATTCTAATCAGTACAACATTGCCATGTCAAACTAATGCTTCTCTGCTGGTCTCAGTTACTCTTTTTAACAGATTTAACTGTCCTCATTCACTCGTCAATACCAGCCACCTTTCATTTGATACTTGCAGCTGTTTTACGGATGCTAGCAAGACAGACTACTTTCATTGAGCTCCTGGAAGGTTTTTAAGTTATTAGTGCAGGTTTAGTTTCATTAGCGTTATCTTTACATTGAACAAGCAAAAAACTGAGTATGTCATAACTGTTGTATGTTTGATGTGGAAATATACTGTACATATCATGACCTAAGGAAGATAACTTGCAAATATGGAGGAAGTGTTAAGTTTTTCGAGAAACAGTGGTTTTCCAAGGCCTTCAGATTCATGTTTTTTATGTGGGGTTACTAACTGGTTATTAATTGTAACAATATTTGACCCTCTGGTGATAGGTGTTCCTGTGCAAGCCTGTGTACGAACAAGTTCTCCAAACACTGGACAACTTGTCCCTGATTGAGGAGCAACGTGTCACGCCCAGCCAACCGCCCACGCCCCCACCACCGACTCCTTCCTCAACCCGACCTCACCGCTTTCCCGACCCCCAGGGAGGCCTGTTTGCGAGGGACCCTCCCCATATCAGCTTCTCCCACTTGTCCTTTGAATCTCCTTTGCCTCTGCAGTCTCACAAGTCCTCCTCTGAGTCTCCTGCATTCACTCAGTTAAAAATCACCTTACACGTGGCAGAGTTGCAGGTCCAGCTCAGTGCCGACCTGACCCAGGGCTCCCAGGGCTTAGTCAGTTTGCGCTTCCAAGATCTGGAGGGAGACTTTACCAAAGACCACCCTAGTCTGCTGACAGTCCAGCTGGCTCTGCGCTCACTGCTAATGGAGGACCTCCTGGAGCAGAACCCGGAGTCTAAGTACAAACATTTGATGGTGTCGCGCGGAGCTCCCAAGCCCTCCTCCTTCAGTCCAAAGGAATATCTTTCCCAAAGCTGTCCATCGGCATCCAACGCCCTGTACCCAGACATGCCCCGCTCACTGCCTGCCCACATGGAGGAGGCCCAGAACGTTTTCCAGCACTACCAGAGGCATCCCAGCACACCTTCAGCCAACAGCCGCAAATCCAAGAGGGACCCGGAGTGTCCGAGCACTCCGCCTCCCTCTCCTACCCGCCATACACCCTCCCCTCAGCAACCCCCAGACTTTGATGACTCATTGGTTCATATCAATGTGCTGCTGGTGGACCAGAACCACCCCGAGTTCAAAACACGCTACGGTGGCGTGGGACGAAGCATAGACGTCGACTTTAACTGCCTGGACGTTTTGATCACGCTACAGACCTGGGTGGTTATCCTGGACTTTTTCGGCATAGGCTCAACAGCCAATAATCACGCATTGAAGGTGAACCCCATGTCACCTCCACCTGTGCCAGGAAATCCACTGTACGAGCCAGACATCAGTGAGGAGGAGACAGTAGAGGCTGTCAACACCAAGGTGGACCTGAAGGTAGGTCTTTGGGACCTGTGCATCAAGTTGGATATTGGATGGTAATAAAACATCCAGTGTAGACTTCTACACATTATTCATATTTTTCTTTAAAATGAATCATTGTTAATTTTTACAGTAATCTCTCAGTCTTTAGCCATGAAACTTTAAAAAACTGTTATGTGTTGAATGCCTCTTAAAACTGTCCATGTTTTCATTTTTAGGTTCATTCTTTGTCTCTTGTACTGAACAAGAAACTCAACGAGCTGGCCACAGCTAATGTGTCCAAGTTATCTGCTCATTGGGAGATGTTGGGTGTGTATGAACAACTCCTTTTTGATCATTTAAAACAAACGCTCTACACAACATTTTCTTTTACATAACTAGTTTAACTTGTGAAAATAATCCAATGTTTAATGTGAATGCATTATGTCTAATATTTTAGATGGCGACCTGGCATTGCAAGGAAGTTTAGGAAGTTTGTCCTTGAGTGACCTTACCCCACACGGTGATCTCTACCGAGAACGCTTCACCACAAGAGGAGGGGAGGCCCTTATTTTCAACATCCATAAGTATATATCACAAACTTTTCAACAGACATTGACTCTCTATGATATTGAGGAACATGGAAAAAATGTTCTTTGTTAAGTCACCTTTGTACTGTGGTCCATTCAGGTACGGCCAGCCTGATCCTTACCTGGAGCGGGAATGTGACATCAAGGTGTCCTTGCAGATGGCCTCAGTGCAGTACGTTCACACCCAGCGCTTCCAGGCCGAGGTGGTGGCCTTCATCCAACATTTCACCCAGCTACAGGATGTCCTTGGCAGGCAGAGAGCTGCCATGGAGGGCCAGGCAGTGAGTACTGGTCATGCTTAGTCGCATACTGTAAAAGAGATAACTCAACTCCAATTTGCCCTAATATAATTTATATAGATAGCAGTATGATTGCTTGATTCAGATTACATGTATTTAGGTTTTACACACTGTAAAATATCCAGAAATATATTTGATATCAGAATAACATTTCTCAGCTGCTTCCTGACTTTCTACAACTTTCCTCTTCTCTATCAACCCTTCTCTTGTCCCTTTTCCATCCCATCCTCCACTTCTCTCTGCTCTCTTTCTCTCCCTTCAGGTGCGGGATCATCCTCAGCGGGCATCCAGGGTTCTGCTGGATATTGAGGCTGGTGCCCCTGTTATTGTCATCCCAGAGAGCTCGCGGTCACCCAGGGTCATTGTGGCCAACCTGGGCCAGCTGAGGGTGCAGAACTGCTTCCTGCCAGCTGGGGCTCATGGGACATTCTCCCTCCGAGACAAGGTAGAGAAACTCACCATGGTACATGCCTTTTTCCCTTCTCTGGTGAGTCACACTGCCTGTTCATACATGCATGCAGCGCTCCCTTTCTCTTCTCTCTTCTTTTGTCTAATTTCACTCTATTCATTTTTGCATTAATTGGCATAAGCCAATTTTTAAGTCTTCCTGAAAAGCAACAGAAAACCTGCACTGATATTTCCTCATCTTCTTATTTCAGTAACTGACTTTTTCATCTGAATCTGGTCTGCAATGCTGAATGAATACATTTCTGCTTGATGGTTTACCCAATAATTTTAACTGTAACTAAACATTGTCAATGTCTCAAATTTTTCTATGTGTGATGCTTATTGTGATGTTTTTATAGAAACAGTCCAACATTGTGAATATTTATTTTGCTATCTTACTTAGCATCAAATGAGAAGGTTTAGGTTCAGCGTTATTCAAACTTGGCTTAACTTATCTAAGCTAATACAATGTTAGCCTTCTTAAATATATGTTTTTAGAGACATTTTAACTGGCTAAAAGTATGCTAGAGTGTAATCTCAACTGTCTTAAATGATTAATTCTCATCTAGCGGACTCTGGATTGATTCTGGACTAATTAGTCTTGGATTGCATTATCTTGAACAGCACTCTTGCCTGTTATTTGTTATGGATTTATTGAAATAAAGACAACATACGTAGAAAGTTGAAAAAAAATCATAAACACCAACAAAAAACGTCAAATCAAGCTTACTCAGTCTTGTGTTAAGAACAGCGACTGTTTGTGCTGTCGTCTGCCAGGGAGATATGTATATTTTGGAAGGAGAACACTAGGTAAATGTTTTAATGGTCTTTCATACGTATCATATGTTTTTTGTGAAGAATTTTATACTGGATGCAAATTCATATAAGGATCCATCCCACTACAAGGTACACTATCATACTTTTGACATTTTGGTGTGGAATAGGGCTGTCACAATAACAGTTTAAGCTTTACATTTTCAGCCTATACAAAGCTTCACAGTACCAGAAACTATCCCAATAACATAATTCAGACAGCTGACCGGTGATGATTTATTTGACATAGACTTATACTTTTAACTGCACTTCAAAGCAGTTGTAAGCTTTGTAAGTGCATTTGATTTGAGTGATGGCGAACCTTGATTGATGATTTGGTGAAAAATTGCTTAAGTTGTAATTAAATATTGTCCAGCCCTGGTTTGCAGTTTGCCTGTTTGCAGTTGGTTATGTGATGAACTGAGTTTTCTACTGCTAAAACATGTGTTGCATGTATTTTTGGGGAATAAGGATGACACCAATTTCCCTAACTCCTAGACCATGTTTGGGTTGGATGACTTCATAAAGTCCCCTCTGTACCAGTACTTTTGGCCAATGCTTTTGAAAACACTCTTTTAATGGGAAGAATGTTGAATTAAATTTTAACTTTTTAAAGTAATAATATCAATGCAATTCTGAAACAGACTAATTTGGGTCGAAAATATAAGATGATCGTCTGCATATAATGAAACTTTCTAAATTGGTTGAATCAGTCAGGGCACCAAATTCTAAATATACTAGGCTTAACAGTCCCTTCTTTAAGGCATACAATATATACACGGTTGGGAGATCTATATGGGAAAAATTGGTGTTTTGTTTTGATAAAATTTGATCTTGAAATATCAGTGTTTGTTGAAATTTCTTCGTGTTGTCATTGACACTATTTCGGGTTTGCCAGTGTTTGACACACTGGATTCAAATGTTGAAGCACAATGTAATTGTTCAAGTAGATCCTTTTTTTAAATGAACACTTATTATTTAAGTTACAAGTTCTTGGGAAAGAAAAATTCCCTGTTGTGTTGAGTTGTTGTTGTTTTCTGGTTAAAAAAAAGGCACATGTCATTGTGTTATTTTTTAGAGGGGAATTAAGTTCCAATCAAACCATATCAAATATAGCTCTAAACGGTTACATTATGTCATTAGTTGTGTGCTTTGGTCCCTTTAAAAAGTAATCATTTTCTTTACAGTATATTTATAATATGTGGCTAACTGGACCTAATTTGCCTAAGTGTATGTCTCTTCTTATCTTTTCTTTTCTCGGGGAAAAGGAGCGGGTCCGGAGTGCAGCAGGCAGGAGTAGTGAGCAGGAGAAGTCTAGAAACCCCCCCTCTGGCCCCAGCCCCTCCTCCTCCACAGGGTTCACCCTCGGCAGGCCTCAGGCCCCTGGTGGAGGGAGGGCTCCTGAAGAGGATGGCCCTCACAGCTTAGGTTAGCATCGCTGCATACTTTTTAAGGAACACATACAGTGCACCTGCAAGTTCCTTGTTAATCTGAAGTACTGATAAGTGATTTGTTGTTTGCTATTCACCCACTAGGTTGCAATCAAATGGTGTTTTTCAAGTTCATCTTAAAAGTAGTGTCTATTGTTAGCGTCACTTGGTGGTGTGTTTATCTCCATTAGAAGAACATGTGTGCTTGTTGGACTGCATTAACCTGGACCTGCAGGAGATGGATATCTTTGCTGCAGAGCGTCTGCCCTGTCGCCCATTGGACGGTGTTGGTAAACCTACTGAATCAACAGACCTCATCTTTCCTTCGTACTCTGTCCGTCGCACCGGAGACAACCTGCTAAAAGACCGCTGTCGCCTCAAGCTTAAGGTGGAACGCAACCTGGATAGGTAAGCCCTGCTTTTTGTTCTAAGGGAGCGAATCATGGTCATTTACAGTTGTCAAATATACTTTGTACTCCACCCATGGTTGATACTCAATACTTAACCAATAATTGTTGACCCCTGCTGTATAGTTTATTCAACAATTAAATGACTCGATGTTGAAACACCATTCCAGTCAGGAAACCTTATAAATTTTTCTTGTAATGTTGTGTAATATGCATGAATATAGCTACATTAAGTAATATTGACCACTAAGGGATAGAAAGAATGATAACTCCTACAACTAGTGACTTTTTCCTATACAGTGTGTTTACCATTTTGTCATCCTTACTCTTTATCATCAGTTGCCTTGCTATACATTCTTCAGAAATCGAGCAACACAGTCATCCCCTTTGGTTTGCTTCTTGTTTTTTGATAGCACATAGGACACCAGGCTTTAGGACAGCACCAATGTTATTATAATGCCTCTTGTTCTCCACTACAGCAACTATTTTAATTCGAGTAAAATAGGAGGACTGTTGTTCAGAAAGGGACTGGGCCTGACTGTTTTTACCGATATAAGTGTTTCTTTCTAGAAAACCAGTAAGTATGAATGTACCCAATGTCACTATAGGACCATACTCATACTCCTAACTAATGCTTGTGTTCATTGCTGGTTTCAGTGCGCTGAGCCATGCAGTCCCTGACATGTCCATCCACGGCAGTCTGTCGTCAGTGCACTGCTGTCTGGACCTGGAGCACTACCGGCTGATCAGAGGTCTGCTGGAGAACAACCTGGGAGAGCCAGTTGAAGATTTCCTGCGACCTTACAATCTGCAGGATCCCAGCACCTATGTGAGAAAGCAGCCACACAATTCTCAAACTCACAATTGACCAAGCAACTGACTGATGGTTTACTGTAGTTGGTGCAACATATCAATAAAAACCTATCTTCTAATGGTAGAGCTACGATTACAATTATATTCTAGCCTGTTAGTCCCCTCTATGTCCTCATGAACTCATGTTGTTTCTCCCTTCAGACGGTGTTAAGTGGAGATGTCTACACCAGCTTGACATTCCTGGTGGACATGATGGATGTCAGTCTAGAGCTCTTGGACAGCCCCAAACTCAATGAGGACCAACGCTCATTAGCTAGGTGAGTGAGATTGACAACTTTTATGACAGAATAAGATCAGTATAAGTCACTGGGTGTGAATTTAGGGCAACGAAAGATGGACAGAAATTATTCCAGCGAGAGTTACCTGTGCTTTCAAAGAAGTTAGCATTAAAATATGTGTTTGTAAAAACAATCCATATTGCATATGATGATGTTTATTTTGAGATTCCTATGTCTCTTCCAAAGATTTGACTTCATGAAATCCAAGCTGCTCTTTGAGAGTTTCTCCAATGGATCCAAATCGGTCAACTTGGTGTCTCACTCCCTGATGGCATACGACACTCGGTACACCGGGCAGAATAAGAGCACTGGTGGAGCCAACGGCCCAAAGCCCAATGTCTTTGACTGCATCCTCCAGCCCTCCAAAACGGGCAACAACCGGGCATCACTGCAGCTGGAACTGCATTATAGGTATATCGCTGGGGATTATTCAAGCCGGAAGAATATTTCTGAACATAGAAAATAGAGATTTCACGTAGGTTGTGTTTCACATTTCCAGATGCACACGTGACTCCTCCTGCTTCACCGTGGTCCTCAACAACCTGAGGGTCTTTCTCATCTTCGACTGGCTGCAGCTGGTGCGTGACTTCCTGCGCACGCCGCCGGAGAAACCGGCAGGTGGTACCCAGACTCGTCAGCGTTGGCCCAGCAACAACAGCACCGACTCGGGCACCGCAACAACAACAACCACCACCGGCGCCGTCATGCCAAAGACGGTCAAGAGCGGTGTGGTCACCAAGAGGTCCACTGTGCCCGTCACTCAGGACCACTGTCTGGAGGTCAAGATCAACGTCACAGGTCAGAGAAAAGGGATCCATAATTGCAACTCCTGAACGTTTTTGAATGTTTTCAATACAAAAAAGAATGTACTTTACTGATTTTACCTTTTAAAATGTTGTTATTTGCTCTCCAGGCACAGAGTTTGTGGTAGTGGAGGACACATCCTGTCTGGATACCAACGCCATCATCCTAAAAGGCACCACTGTCCTCACCTACAAACCCCGTCTGCTGGACAGACCCTTCTCTGGCAGCCTTGCAGGAATAGAGGTGACATCTCCCACTCCAACGACCCAGACAAACTGTTATAAGTACTTTTTGTGTTACTGCTGCAATTGCTACTGCTAACGCTGTTACCAGCCACTCCTGCTCCCTAGCTTCCTTTGACCCTTTTTGGGCAAAGCAGCTCACAGTGAAGCTCACATACTTTTGTTTTATATTCTACCAAATGTCCATGGTAAATTCATTCGTTTTGATTCAGAGGTATCTCATCTCCCCAGGTGTTTTCGTGTCGCCTTGGCAGTGAGCAGGAGACGGCGCTGTCCATCATTGACCCAGTCAATGTTCAGGTGGAGCTGTGTGGGAGCCCCACATACCAAAGCAGCTCAGGTCTACTGGATGCCTTCAATGTGGAGGACATCCCACCACTGCTGGAGGTCAGTTTGCACTACCAAAATAAGATGCAACATGTAACTGGGGTCCCTTGTTATGGATGGATGGATGGATAAGATTTTACCTTTAACTGTACATGTGATTCTCTGACAGATTCAGTTTCCTGCTCTGGACATTCGTCTGTCCTACAACGACATTCAACTCTTCTTGGCCATCGCCAAGTCCATCCCTACTGCCAGCACTTCTCAGCCCTCTGACAGCACCACTGCACCCAGCACGGAGTCCACTGTGACACCCAAAGACACCTTCAGGCAGAAGACAGAGGCCCTCATAGGTATGTAAAAGAGTGATCTTTAGTCTTTCAAGATTTAAATGCTTTTTTGGAACATTTTTCTCCCAAAAAGGAATAAAATCCATGTTTTCTCGGTACTATTAGTTTTAGTTTTAAATTAATTAATTATTATTTTTGTGTCAGGATACATTTTGAATTGCTTTAAATTGTTAATAGGCATCTGATTTTTCTTAAAAATTTGACAAGGCTAGTCTTTAGTAACAGAAATGGCGTACTGTTATTGAACTTTGTAGTAGGTAATAAGGTATATTTTGTCTCCACAGAGGGCCAGCTGACCCATTTACAAGACCTTGGTTTCAGGAAAGAGGATTGCAAACGGGCCCTGATCCACTGTAAAGGTGAGTGTGAACTTAAACACTGTTCTCCATGCCTGCTCACCATGCAGTAGGACTCAGAATGTCTTGACCAATGAAAACCTATACAAAGACAGAGATATGTTGCTGTCCCTCAGGCCAGCTGGACTTGGCTGCCACCTGGCTCCTGGAGAATGCTGAGAACATGGCGGGCCGTCCCAGAGCCAGGGCGGACTCTGCCTCCAGCAGCCACTCCGCTCCTCTGTCGGGGGTGGAGGTGAAGGCTGAGAGCGTGTGCATCTGTTTCATCGATGATTGTCTAGACTGTGACATACCGCTGGCTGAGTTCACCTTCTCCAGTAAGTCTCATTGACACAAGATACAAATGCATTAGGAAACAGGATGAAGGTAGGGGAGTTATTTCTTTATATAAATCACTACATCTAGCCTCCATTGTTGGTACAAAGCAAACATTGCTTTTAGAGGTTAGTTAGGAGTCATTCTTGTTCCCGAGCAATGTTAATGGTTGCTGATAATTTGCTTCCCTGCTTGTTTAAACCTGGGGTAGTCCTGTGGCCCAAGATCCAAGCACAGTGTCCCAGTTTGATTCCTTCTTTCTGTTGTCTTATCCTTCCTTCTCTCACCTTGCTTTTCCTGTTTGTATCTCCAGAATTACTATGAAACAAAGGCACATCACTAAAACATTATCTTAAAAAAATTAATAGGAAAACAACAAACATTAAACAATGCTTCAAGGGCATAAATATATGTCTAACAAGAAATGTGGGATGACCAGCTTGTATCTCGGCCTGATTGTGATCTGTTTGTCATTGCAGGGCTTTACATGCTGCAGCGCATTGGTTCCACCCAGGAAGGCAAAGCCAGCTTCACTCTGTCTGGAGATTACTACAACAGAGAACTGTCGGGTAAGAAGATTTGCATATTTTTGACCCTGAAGTGATTTCAGCTCTGTGTTTGTTGTATTATAAAACTGTGAATCCATATCTCTGTTCAGAACAAGATGTTGAATGGGGAGTGCGTTACAATTTGAGTGTCTCTGTATTGGAGTTTGACATCAATTCAAATGGCACTGTGTTAAAACAATACATTTTTGAATGACAAAACATGAGTTTAAACTGTGTGTGTGTGGTGTGTGTGCACCAGGCTGGGAGCCCTTCATCGAGCCCTGGCCCTGCTTCCTGACCTGGCAGCATCAGGCCGCCGGGCGTCTCCACCCTCCACGTCTCAAGATGGGGATCCGAGCCAAGCAGAGACTTGACGTTAACCTCACCTCTGTGCTGTTAGGTGAGTGACAGCTGGAACGTGCTTCTCTGTACATAAACGAAGATGTGTGGAATGTGTGTCAGTGTTTTTGGGATAACACAATGTTTCCCCTGGATACAGTTGTGTTAACTCTGTCTTAATCCGGTTCTTCCAGAACAATACAACACCACCAAGAGCTCCTGGATAGCTGACTACTGTAACGAGGAGGAGCAGAGCCCCCAGGGTTCACCCCCCCTGCCCTGGATGGGCTCCTCAGTCGACCCACCACCCAACTTTGGACAGAGTGAGTTCCAGCTAAACATAGTTCAGCAAACACATCACTGGTCATTGAAAAACTACTACACTAACTCTACATATATTTTTTTTAAATAACAGAATAGCCAGGTGACTGTTTCAATTAGTTAAGCTTAGACGATTATTCATCCTTTCTGCCTTTCTGAGTTCTTCTTTATTTTTTACTGTGTTCTTAGTCAGAAATCCCAGTGATAATCAGAACTAACATGTCGGTTACTTTGGATTAATGTGTTGGGAAAATGCTTTGGTTAATGGGTTGCCTTTTTCTGAAGACTTGTTGGCAGAACTGGAGGTTTTAGCTTCTTCGCTCAAGCCTTTTATAATGTTTTGTTTATGTTATGATTAGCTAAGTGCTTGAAGTGCTAATGACATAGGAAGCATCAATCAATCAAAATAAACCACGACATGGGCCACTCATCAGCCAAGTTCTTCTAGTCTCCACTTGAATGGAAATGAATGGACTTGTAATATGTTTGTGTTTGTTGCTGTTCCGAACACATGTAAATTAACGGGGTACGACTTGAAGTGAAGCATGATTTGCACTATTCTTAAACATGTTGATTTGCAGTGCTGATTGCCAACTCAGAGTGCAGGACGAGGGTGATGAACCTCTAACCCTCTTGTGTGTTCCCTTCTGCATGTGTCTCTGTTGTGTAGTAACTGTCTCTCTCTGCTGTCAGGTGCTCCTCTTGCTCACCTTAGAACTAGGAGCACAGCCAGCTTGGCCTGTCTCGAGCAGCAGATTCACTCCAGAGGTACAGTTGAGAGTTTAGTCGCCCAGACAGTCTGCTTCAGCAGCACACTCAGCTCTCATTCAGTCATCAAACAAGTCATGAATCCTTCCCCATTGGTGCTTAGACGTGCAGTGTCCCGAGGCAATACAGATGTGTTGTAAGGATCGACCAAATTACACCCAAAGCCTCAAATGTTTCCTTTCAGCTAAAAGACTAGAAATACTGCCTGCCGTTATATGCCTCAGAGAGGCATACAATTGCTAAACAGTGAAAGTACAGTAGTGGTAGGCAATGCTTTAAAGAATCTAAAGTTCCTTAAGAGCTACAGTAAGGTACAATGCCATTGCAACCTTACAAAATGTAAGGTGGCAGTAACCTTTGACCTCCAAAATCTATTCAGTTCATCTTTGAATCAGAGTTGAAGAAAATCCCTCAAATAGTTGATGAGATATCGCGCTCACAAGAATGGTCGGGTCGGACAGACAGAAAACATAAGGCCTCCAGCTTTCTGCTATCACCAGCACGGTTCATTTAAGTCAACTACCAATTTAAAAAGATGGTATTCAGTTACAGTTTCTACGGAGACCACAGACTATATTTCCAGTGGAAGGGAAATCCATAGTTTTTGAGCCACTACCCTGAATGTTGAATGCACAATCCCCTATACTTTTTAAGCGAGTTTGGGGTACAGCCAGAGTAGTGACGACTACGATATTTAAAATCACTCTCATTAGATTTCACTACAATTATAGCCTGTCCTGTCTTTCCTCCTCTTTCAGAGCATTTAAATGTTTGTTTTTTCGTTGTACTTTGTTCAGCATGACTTGTCTGTCACTTGCTACCCGCTGCATGGCCAGTAGCTGTTGTGACTGTTAATCTACTGACATTGTGTCTCAGTAGTCCTACATGTGTTGTGTACGCTGTTGCCCATTGTACAGGATGTGGTAGAGTTGTGTACTTTGTTACATTTAAATGTCTTTCAAACTTATCATCTGCTTTTAGCAGTGCCTTTGTGTCCAGTAGTTTTTATACTAATTTGGATAGTAGAATACATTTGAAAACATATCAGTGTAGACATGAAATAAATATTGAAGTAAGTGACTAAAGGTTGAGTCTGGACCATGGCAAATAAAAAACTACTGGACACAGAGGTTACACTTTTGCAACTGGTTCTTTACTCTGTGGTAAGTTGACCATTAAGTACATTTTCCAAAATGGTGATGTTGACATTTGTGTACATTTTCTGACATGTTGCACAGTATAGAAAGACCAAAAAAAACAATTATAATACATTGTGATGGTAAGTACAGAGCACAATTTTGTCCAACACAAAATTGGGTTGGAATTATTTTCAGGGTCCTCTAAGAAAATCGTATTTGATATGCTAAATTTGTTTTTTTCGCTTTTAGTTCAAAGTTAATTCCACATGTTGATCTGTATAGGCTATGTTTTCATGTCTAGAACATGAAAAATGAGCAATAGACCAAGCCAAGACAATTATATGATACTGTTATAATTGCAAATCATTCCTAATCAAGTTTCCTTTTTAAAGGGGTAATCCAGTATGTAGTTAGGATTAGAATAATTAAGCTTCACCACAGCCACAGACATATTGTACAGCATTTTCCAGTGGCTGACTTAAAGCCCCTGTGACTGCTTAGGAATGCCTCTTTTTAAAGGAAATATTTTAAAGGCAACTGTGCCTTGGCTGCTTTTTAGGTCTCACCGACCATAGAAAAAGCAAGCGCATGACTGTGAGAATTGTGAATATAACCACTGCTGAAGATACTACTGAATATTCTATAGCTGAGCACACTCATCTTCTTTCTGATTCCGTTTTCATTTTTGTTTCCCGCAGCTGTCAAACTTTCCAAGAGGAGGCAACCATTCGTGCCATACGCTCTGCGCAACCACACAGGCTGCACCATGTGGTTTGCTACTCTGACCACGACCCCCACTAGGTAGGTGTCACCACAACCATCTCTGTGTGAAACAAACTAGAGAAACAGCATGTCTGGCAGATTTAACTAGACTTGCAAGCAAGGATACCAATAGCCAAACTGTAGGTGCACATTTTGGCCAATCAGGAAGCTAGGTTTATGTGTCATTTTGATGCCATACTTTTACTATTATAGTAAAAGGTGACACATCGCCTCCTATTCTTGGTTTTTCACCAACCTTTACATGCCTTGTTGGTTGATGTACCTCGTAAACAATTACAACACTGGCATTAAAGTCAAGTGACATGTTACAACATGGCATTAAGAAAGTGGTTAGTCTATCTGTTAAACATTTGTCCAAAGCAACATATCTCAACAACTAGTGGCCAGATTGACATGACATTGAACCAAATAACTCTTTATGTACAGTAATGAGTGTATAACAATGAGCACATTCATGCTCCATTTGTCTTCTGGCAGCATTGAGAACAAACAGCTTCAGTTATCTTACTGTTAATGCTCTGTGAATTTGTTGTTTTAACCAGAAGTTCTCTTTCTGCTGTGAAGATGTGTAGAAAGTCAAAATAATGAGACGGTTCTCTCCTGCATACAGCTCAACGTTCAGTGTGAACTCCATATAAAGCTATTGACATGTTCCCCACAGGGTGGCGCTGTCTCACAGCAGTAGTGCAGACTCCATCTCAGAAGTCCACAGTACAGGAACGGATGACACTCACAATGTCAGCCAGTGGAGAGAGGTGCTGCCAGGGGAGGAGATCCCCTTTGAGTTTGAAGCAAGAGAGAAACTTCGACACAGGTACACCTCTGATTCACTTTCACAACACACGTGGATTTTGTCTAATGCATATGAAATGGTTAATGAAACTTTTGGCTGTTTTGGCCAGTATTCTTACTGGTTTATAAAAACACATTTCATTTATCAGTATCAGTAAAGCTGAAATCCAAAATGTATTTGTGTCCATGTATCATAAAAGAAGGCAAAATAAATAGAACAAGCTTAGCAAAAAAAGACATGTTCTATCTTCTTAGCTGGACTTTATTATTGAGCATTTACCTGAGTGTCAGTGATGTCGCAGTCCTCTGCAAAAGTTCTGTACTATTTCAAAATACTATGGAAGGCTTTGGTCTTTGGAACATGACTGTAAAACTAGTATAAATGATGCAGTGGTGAATTGTATTGCTTACCTTGCTGCCTCCTCCTCCTCTGTAGACACACTCACGAGCTGAAGCTGCACCAGCTGCTGGTTCGGGTGTGTGGATGGGAGCAGGTCAAGCCGGTGTCTGTGGACAAAGTGGGAGTTTTCTTCCGTTATGCTGCTGCTGACAGGAGCAACTCTTCCAATACTGTGAGCACAAGTCAAAAGCTTAAAAAAAAAGATTTATTTTAACAATGTCAAGGATTGGATGTAAACCTATCTTCAACTCCTTTACTCCTCCACAGGTGGGCAGTCCTATTAGCAGAACCAACATCATCCACCCACATGTTTATGTAAGTCTGGCGAGTGAGACTGGAATTTATCCGTGAATTTGACAAAGTGATTGTACACGTGCTGTCAAAAGGTCAAACATAAGCAGTACATTCAAGCAGGATTAGATCAGAAAATGCCAACATATGATGACACATACTAATAAAACAGGGACATTATAAATAAGGTCCTGTCTCTAATAATAAAGGTAAAACATAATTCAAATAAAGGTCTGATTAATTGTTGTGTGGTAAAAAAAATAAAATAATAAAAAAACAGAAATGCTGTTTTATTAAAAAGTGTACATTTTACCCTGACGTGTTGCTTTGTGTGTGAATCTGTTGTGCCCCTCAGTTCTCGGCGCTGCCTCCAGTCAGAGTGGTCTTTTCCATCACAATGGAGGGCAGTGCCAGGAAGGTGATCACTGTGCGCTCTGCTCTCATGGTGAAGAACCGGCTGGATGTTCCTATGGAGGTTAGACTGGACAGCCCCTCCGCCCCTGACAGTAAGACACCACTCCTCTTTATGTTTCCATTTCATTTTAGGTCCGTTTACTTAATAAAAAAAATAATTGAAACCTGTTCAAACAAGATTGTCTGATGGAGCTTTCAAATCTTTTTTATTTCAATAGTTTTATTTAATTGATGTATCTTTAGTTTTTTATGATATTGAATGTTCTTTTTATTTGACTGTCTTCAATGTAATTTAATTGCTTTATTTATTTGAACTGCATTTTTTAATTGAATATAAGCGTAAATGTGATGATATAAAATCCTTTATTTGATCTTATTACAAAATAAGATAAAACGTAAAAAATGTATATTATATATTATTTTTGAATAATTTTAGACTTTATTTATTTTTTATTTTGTTTTCTATGTATTTTATTTTAATTAGTTTCTCAACCTTTATTGTATCTTATTTCATGTCATGTTGTGCTGTGTCATTTAATTAAACCTACCGTGTTTCTGTGTTGACAGAACCAGTGGTGTTGCCTCCCATCCTGCCCGGCCAGGCCTTGGCAGTCCCCCTCCACCTGACGTCGTGGCGGCTGCAGGCTCGACCCAAAGGCCTGGGCTTGTTCTTCTGTAAGGTTCCCATCCACTGGACCAGCGTGGAGCGGCCCGGAGAGATCAGCAGCAGCAAGAGGGAGTGTCAGTCCGCAGATTTTGACGACAACAGCAAGCGTAACTTCAGGTAAATACAGACAGTCAGACATCTTGTTCTTGGCTCTTTCCTCCATATATGTGGCACCATTTCTCTAATTTCTTCAATTCAATTAACTTTATTTATCCTTTCATTGATTCAACTGTATTTGTGCAGAGCATCAGTGTGTACAGATCACATATCCAGCAACCCAACACAATATGCCACACACACACACACACACATCACATGCCAGCTGTCCAGCATTGGTCACTGTGTAAAAACTTGTAAAGCACAGTACAGTAAATGAAAAGAACATTAATTAGTAATTTAGTTAGTTAAAAAGAATGATGTTCAAAAATGCATGAATGTAAGCATGAAAATCGACATGGCTCTCTTAGTCCTGAATGTGAGTGGCCTGTATCTCCTATATTTGGCCTATTTTCTCTGCGTCTTTCAGGTTTTGTGTGGTCATCAAGAAGGAGAACTACCCAGACCAGCAGCCCGCCAAGAGGGTCTCTGGCAGCACAAAGCAGATCTATCGACAGCCGGGCCACACCATCTACCTGCTGCCCACCATGGTGCTAGCCAACCTTCTGCCCTGCGACCTCAACTTCTACATCAAGGGAACATCCATCAGAGGCTCCCTGAAGCCGGGGAAAGAGGCTGTGCTCCACGCTGCAGACACCTCTCAGAACATGGAGCTAGGTCAGGACTTGCCAAACGTCACCCTCTGGCTGCTGTTTACTTCATACACATTGTCCTTGTTCTCACTGGTGTTCATGACGTGTGTGTCCTTCAGGAGTCTTACTGGAGAGCTTCCCCGTGTGCAAAGAGCTGCTGATTCCTCCGGGGACTCAGAACTACGTGGTCCTCATGAGGCTGTATGACACCAACAAACACCTGCTTTGTCTCACCATCCGCATCATCCTGCGAGCGCAGGGGGCCCTGAAGATCCTGATATCTGCCCCTTACTGGCTTATTAACAAGACTGGTAATGTTGTTTTGTTGTTTAAAATGATTGAAAGTAAATTTTTGATAGAAAAGACCCATCCAGTCCTTGCTTCAAAAACAAGCTTCTCTATTAACATTCCTCCATCAGGTCTGCCGTTAATATTCCGCCAGGACAACGGCAAATCTGATGCAGCAGGCCAGTACGAGGAGCACGAGTTGGCCCGAAGCCTCAGTCCGTTACTGTTCTGCTACACTGACAAGGAGCAGCCTGCTATGTAAGTTTGTGTCAAAGACCAGACTACTTTGCCTCTCTCTCTCTCTCTCTCTCTCTCTCTCTCTCTCTCTCTCTCTCTCTCTCTCTCTCTCTCTCTCTCTCTCTCTCTCTCTCGTTCTGAGTGCCTTCATCTGGATTAAAAATAATGTCTTAATTTCTGATTAATGTTCTGCCAAGACCACAACCTTGTGGTGTTTCTATTCTTACACTTGCCTCCCATGTGTCTTGATGCCAGGTGTACTATGCGGATCGGTAAAGGGATCCACCCAGACGGAGTTCCAGGCTGGTGCCAGGGCTTCTCCCTGGACGGAGGGAGTGGAGTGAGGGCTGTGAAGGTTATCATGCACGGGAACAGGCCTGGCCTCATTTACAACATAGGCAAGTTGGTGCAGTCGCAATAAGAACAACTGAGCGTCTGATTTAATGTCCGATACACAGGATCAAGATAAAGGCATTGTTGTTGGCTAAAAAAACATGAAAAACTCACTACTCTAGTAATATTGAGAGGGGCGTTAATGCACATGCTTGTGTGACTGTGGCTCAGGAGGTGAAGTAGTCCACAGGGTTGGTGGTTTCAGCCCTAGCTCGTCCTCTCCACGTTTCAAAGTGTTCTTGGGCACATCACTGAACTCCAAATTGCTCCTGATGGTCTGTGTATGAATGGGTTATTGAGGGAAACAAAATTGTAAAGATAAAAGCGTTATATAAATGCAATCCATTACCATCTACTGTTTAGATTTAAGGACAGAGCCTTAAAGTTTATCTATGTCACAAAGATCCATGTCTTTATGTACAGCTTGCTTTGCTACTGTCTGGCATAGTTCATGACATTTGCAATTTTCCAGGTAGCTTTCAGCATTTATAAAATCATTTTCCTGCTTACATATAGACTTGTTAGAAAGTTCTCAAAATGTCAACCAGGCCAGATCAATTGAATTGCCTAACCCCTCCTTTGATGAAATTGTTTGTAATTTGCCTTTGATCAGTGCTCCAATAGTACTTTTCTTATGATATTGTCCCTTTGTTGTGAAAGGTCTGCCCTGAATCTGTCATACCCTTTTCTGCTGTTATTGCACTCCTTCGATTTCACATTGTGCACTGGGCTTTTTTGACACTTTGATGCATGAGGCAAATATCGGTTCTGTACAGCAAATATCTTGACATTTCTCCACATCTGTTGAATAATAACTAAGTTGTTTCCATTTCTGCTGTCACATTATCAATAGAAATGCTAGTCAGGCATTCATTGTTCCCTGTCTGATCAACACAGGCATCAGTGTGCGGAAAGGAAAAGGGCGTTACAGAGACTCTCACATAGTCACCTTTGCCCCGCGCTACCTGCTGGACAACCGCTCTACACACAAGCTGGCCTTCGCACAGAGAGAGTTTGCAAAAGGAAAGGTGAGAAATGAGCCTAGTAGTCAACTGTTCACAGAGGTAACCTAGCAGTTAGTTTCCTAGTTTCACCTAAAGGGGGACAATACATGTAATATGATAGAGTTCACCTACCCAAACTCTACGGGCAACTGTTTTAAATAATAACTATATTGTACTCCAGGTCATTTTCACTGCAGCCATTCTACATCACTGTCTCCTTTTTAGTATCTAAATGGCTTTTTAGTAACCTGAATGTTATTTGACAAAATGTTTAATTTGTCTATTTTTAGACATTGGAATGGTTTTGGCTCTACAGTATTTATCAGCTTGTTTTGGGACATTACTTGGTGTATACTTCTCTTTCTTGTTGTTTTCCTTCGCATTGTTTTGTTTGATGTCATTGGAAGTGAGGTTCAGCCCTCGATTATCTGTCGAGTATAAATAAAGTTTGAATTGAATTGAATGAAAAAAATGAATGAGTGCATTTGTCCTAGGGTACGGTCAACCCAGAGGGTTACATCTCCACCCCGCCGGGCTCCAGCGTCGTCTTCCACTGGCCGCGCAACGACTACGACCAGCTGCTGTGTGTGCGCCTCATGGACACACCCAACGTCACCTGGTCTGGAGGCTTCGAGGTCAACAAACCCAAGTCCTTTCACGTCAACATGAGGTGAGCTATTATTAATCATCATTAATAAATTGTGTAATATCTTATGTCCACCTATATGTTTTGCAGCCGAAGCTGTTGTACTCTGTCTTTTTTCCAATCTGTACCAAAAACGAATTCCGCCAACTGACGATGTGAATGAAGTGAAGCATGTCAAAGGTTTTTAAGTGGCTCTTGGTCTGAACAGGGACACAATGGGGAACTGTTTCTTCCTGCGGACAGAGATCACCCTGAAGGGAGCCACCTACCAGATCTCCTTCACCGACACAGACCAGCTGCCTCCACCCTTCCGCATTGACAACATCACTGAGGTGAGCAAAGGGTGCACACATTGTGAAATGAATGGTGCGGATGCTTTTTTTTTAAGCTGTAGTTGTTCCATCAAACAAAAATAAAACACCAAAATGGATTTAATTTAACTGATTTCATCTTTGAATTCCTTCAGGTTCCCATCCAGTTCTGGCAGCATAATGTGGTTGACATGCGGCTGCACACAGAGGTGAAGGCTGGCTCGATGCTGGACTACGCCTGTGATGAGCCCGCACTGCCCCCCTACCTCACACTGATTGTGAAGGGAGCCGGGTCCTCGGAGGTCACAGCCGACATGAACTTCTTCAGAGAATACAACAAGCTCTACTACGAGAACTTCATCTACATCGCAGCCACACACACTTTCTCACAGTAAGGCCAATGACTAACTAATTAGGTCCTTCTATATATTAAAGCTAGAGTCATACATTTAAGCCGCATGTTTTTGTTGATGCAGGAATGTTGAGAGACGACCCGTTGGTAAGAAGCGTCCGGTGAGCTCTCTTGAACTGGTTCTAGATGTGGACACCAAGACTCAAAGAGTCATTCTGAAAAAGAAGGTACATTCTTTCTTTTCTTATTTTAAACAACTCAGAATGAAGTGTGGCTAAAATGGGATTTGCCAAGTCATGTTATTCCTTATGCCTTTGGTCATGTGGTAAGTGTATATTGTGTGCTGTGCAGGAGCCGGGGAAGCGCTCCCAGCTGTGGAGGATGACCGGGTCTGGCATGTTGTGTCATGAGGGCTCATCTCCACCGCAGAGCAAACCGGCCCAACCACGTCCACTGGACTCCTGTTTGGTGCTGGACATCGCTGGGCTGGCAGCGGTTAGCGACAACAGGTTTGTACTGTGTGGCCAATTGGAGTGTGTGATTTACAGTTCATTTTGGACAGTGCACCATGAAATGGAAGAAAATCTATTTAGACGTAAGAGGTTTCTGTCTCTGTCTACCTGTTCCTTTCTCCCAGTTTTGAGCCGTTGATGCTGAGGAGGCCAGACTTGCGCCGCAGCACCACCCAGACATGGTACTTCAGCTCAGGCATGCTGACCTGCAGCCTTGCCCGGCTGGTAGTACAGGTAGGTACACCTAGCTATGTGGAAATGTGTTTGATGTGGAACTCTCCTCTCCTCTATTGCACTGCAGTGAAGTTCAGATTCCTCCAATATTAGCGTTGGTGCAGTTTCTTGATTTTTCTCCTCAACGATTTCCTTTTCTTTTTTATTGTTAATGTCTTACTGTTGTCCATCAGGTGAAGGGAGGGGCGTCTGGCCTGTACGATGGAGCAGAGGTGGTGCTGGGACCAGACTCGGGGCTCATGCAGCCGGGCCCCGAGCAGCAGTTCATCAACCAGAAGATGAGACCTGGCTCTGGGGTGCTGTCTGTCCAGGTGCTGCCGGATGGACCCACACGTGTCTTACAGGTGAGAAGAAAACTCAACGGGACACTATGCAATAACCTGTCATTTTATTTTAAATATTTTACTAAATATTGTTATGTTACTGGCATCAGAGATTATAAAAGAAGGATTGCATATATATTCTGATGTAAATGTGTTTGTTTAGTTTGATGATACATTCTGTCTTTGGTTCTTCTCTGCTACAAAATGCTTTGGTTTGTTTGTTTGTTTGTAGATCAGTGACTTCAACCAGAGGAGACTGAACCGGAGCTCACCCAGCACAGAGCAGGACAAGATCAAAGAGGAAGAGAAGAAGACAGAGCCGGAACAGGAGCTAGAGGTTAGAGTAACTTTACATTTACTTACTGGAAGCTTTTTTCATGCACCATGGTTTGTCGCCGACATTAATGCCTCAAAATGACTACATGACACATCCACTTGTTCCTCATTTCTTAAAATATTTTCCGTCATACTTTTTTCTGCCTTATTTGTTGTGTTCATAAAGGTTTCGAACAGGTGTGTTCAGGTGTTCCATCTCCTCTAATGTCTACTCTGTCCTCGTCCACAGGTGTTGGTGAACTTGGAGGAAGGTGTGGGTGTGTCTCTGGTCAACAAGGCTCCTGAAGAGCTTGTGTTCACTACGCTGTCTGGTATTGACGTTCACTTCATCCGCACGGCAACCAACGAGGTGTTGGAGCTCAGCATTCAGAACATCCAGGTGAGCTGACCATGGCTACCAGAACGTTCAATGTTCCATTTCAAGGTCAGATTTGAGTTGTATAACACGTCATCTCATACCAAAGCGATTCAAGGTCTTTCAGGCGTAACACATGCTGTATATCTTATGTGGTGAAAGGCGACCTTGGTGATGTACGTATTTCATGTTGTTAGAGGACAGTGAAATTACTTGGGGTGTCATAAGCATTGTCATGTTGTTGAATAAGGCCAAGGTATAGGACATAAATAAGGACCCATGTGGGAGTCTATACAGTATGCCTAGTTTGTTGGTATGGTTATGCAGCAATTGCTTGGTCCCATTCAGCAGGATCATTGCGATCACTTGGTTTAGAATCCTGATGTCTGTTAACTGTACAGCTCACCATTCATGTCAAAAGAAATCCTGTTACTGAAGTGTGTTCTCAATATCAAACAATTTGGTAATTGTTGATAGATTCATACTACTACTACTACTACTACTACTACTACTACTACTACTACTACTACTACGACTACTACTACTACTATTGCAGTCTGTTTACACTGCAGTGATCAATACTCTTGTGTTATGGTTATCAGGTGGACAACCAGTTGCTGGGCACCACTCAGCCTGTGATGCTGTGTGTGACTCCCAGCTCCAGTGACGGCAGTGTCAACGACAGCGGGCCGGCGCTGCAGGTCAACTCGGTCAAGGTTCCCAGCAGCCTCATGCTCACTGATCTCTTCAAGGTGAACAGAACAGAATAACATGGAATGGAGTCCTTTTATTGCCATTGCACAGTGTATAATGAAATGTAGCAGCAATACTCAAGGTGCCTAATAAAGATATAAACAGAAGTTATAAAATCACAAATATGTAGTTAAAGATAACATACATGCATGAATAAAAAGAAATAAAGTAGAAAAAGAAGTGAATTTTAAATGTAAAACATTGAACAGTAAAATGAGTTCTTGTGTAAATGACAAAATAGACATGTCTGGTGGGCTAGAGTTCCACTACAGTTACTAATGACTCCTGATGTGTTCACAGCACCTCATGGTGACGGCTCGGCGCTTCACAGTCATCATCGAGGAGAAACTACTGCTCAAGCTGCTCAGCTTCTTTGGATACGGACAGACAGAAGCCGGTGGGACATAATGTTAATTTGGTTTTTTTGTATGATGCTGTGGGCAAGGTGGTGGTTTCTGCTTTAAACTAAAATAATAATAAATAATTATTTCATTGAATGCAGAGCTGGAGAAGATTGACGAAAACATCTATGAGAAGCCCAACGAGGACGCTGGACCTCCCAAACGTTACTACTTTGAGAACCTGAAGATCAGCCTGCCTCAGGTCAAACTGAGCGTGTTCACCTCTCACAAGCTGCCGCCGGATCTCAAGGTAAACTGACATGGTCTTTTTTTTTAATTCTGCTTTTCATTTCCTCGCTGCCCAGCCTCATAAATCTGCACTATGCGGACACAGAGTACCGTCACCTTTGACAGAGAGCAACATGTCATCCGCTGACAACAGAGTACACCTGCAACAGCCTGCTGTCAGACAAGAATCATTTAATAAGAAAGCAATAAGTCAAAATGTTGGGAAATTATTTTCTTCTTTCTTTCTGAGAGTCAAATGTCAGAAGTACAGAACTGTAGACTAGATGTGGTTAGTGTGGAACTCTGATGAAAATCACAAGAGACCCATACATTCTCCAGCATACATGTTTAACATTAAATGTGATCCATCCAAAGATTATAGAAATACCATGCTGTTACTTCCTGTTCCACCAGCTGCTCTGCCTGCACATGTTCTTCATATTGATGTTTTATTTTGTTGTTTGTCTTTGTAACATGTTTGTTTTTCGTCACTTACTGTAGGTTTTGAAAGGCACCCTGGGCTTTCCTCTGGTCCGTTTTGAAGACGCTGTCATCAACATGTACCCGTTCACCAGAGTACATCCCTACGAGACGCAGGAGATCATCATCAACGACATCCTCAAGCACTTCAGAGAGGTGAGCGGGAAACACTTTTAGACTCTTTTGTTTTTGTTCCAACAATTTTTTTTTTTTATTACCCTCTCACACCCCCGACCCCCCCCCCCCCCTCCCCTCCACACACACACACACACACACACACACACACACACACACACACACACACCTACCTGATCTCTCTTGTGTTTCCTGTCTGTAGGAGTTGATGAGCCAGGCAGCTCAGATCCTGGGCTCTGTGGACTTCCTGGGAAACCCCATGGGCCTGCTCAACGACGTCTCAGAGGGCGTGTCAGAGCTCATCAAGTACGGCAACGTGGGCGGCCTCATACGCAACGTGACGCACGGAGTGTCCAACTCTGCCGCCAAGGTACACCTCTGCTCAGCTGGGAACCAGTGACACTCTATTTGCGTGCTTTATATTTTTCAACATTGTTTTAATTAACACTTGTTCGTCACAAATGGTTTGATTTAGAGATCCACTATTTTACCGATCGATCTGATTCCGATATCTGGGTTTTGGATATCGACCGATACTGTCCAATATCATAATTATTATACATTTCTTTATGATGGTGAAGTTATTTGTAAGGTTAGGAAGGCTTAGGCCCCACAGCAATTCAGGGTTGGCCAATGATCCAAGGGTTGGCGGTTCGATCCCCACTCTGCCACCTGTGTCATGGTTGTTGTGTCCTTGTGCAAGACACTTCACCCACCTTGCCTGGTGTCAATGTGTATGACTGCTGTATGTTTGAGGTGGTGGTCGGAGGGGCCGTAGGCGCTGAATGGCAGCCACGCTTCCGTCAGTCTGCCCCAGGGCAGCTGTGGCTACTATCGTAGTTTACCAACACCAGTATGACTGTGTGTGAATGAATGGAACCTGGAACCCTGTAAAGTGCTTTGAGTGCCTTGAAAAGCGCTATATAAATCCAATCCATTATTATTATCTTAACTGCTTTGAACGGTTTGATTACAGAAGAACATCAGAACTCAACTTTTTAATTGCTAAATTAAAATGAGAAATTGCTTAAAATATACATTTATTTTAGTTATTTCATAGTCATAATATTTCGATTTATAAAAGAAATTATACATATATTATTTTTCATCTGAGTTGTCCGTCCTATATCCGATATGTAGATTGCAGCCATATCGGACCCGATACCGATATTGGATCGGATCGGACCCATCCCTAGTTTGATTTTGATCTCTTGCTTGACTGTGAAATGTGCAATACGTCAAAAACATGTGGACATTGTTACAGTGTAAGAAACCATATAATGTGAACATTCTCCTGTTCCGTGTGCGTCTGTCAGTTTGCAGGGACGTTGTCAGACGGGCTGGGGAAGACCATGGACAACCGACACCAGAGTGAGCGAGAGTACATCAGATACCACGGAGCCACCAGTGGAGAGCATCTGGTAGCAGGGATCCATGGACTGGCTCATGGTACGGGCTGGAAACATTGCTGTCTCTGCTTACACTTAGAGAAGTTTCAGCTAGTGGGAAAAGGTATCTTTAAGTGGGTGTCTAAATTCCTTTAAATCACAGATACTGTAGATGTATTTGTAGTTGAAAGGTGAAGACCAGCGGAATGCGATGACAGCTGAGGTTTCATAATGCTGAAGGGCGCTCCTGCTTGCATGGATGAAATACCTGTACCACCCACACAGACCTTTTAGAAAAATGTATGTATAGACACGAAGGGTACACACAGTTAGGAGCTATTTCAGGCCCATAAGCTGTACATGTTGCTTGAGTAACTTGTAGAAAATATATCTGAGGAAGGAGGGCACCTTCCTGTTGTTCAGCTCACCCTCTTACTGAGTGTTAATTCCTGAAAAAACTGTACAGGGCCTACGCTCAGGTTCTATGTTCAAAGCTTTGGGTATCAATTTTAGAGATTCAGTGTGTGACTTGGTGACAACTAATAGACGTGCAGACTAATGGCTCTGGATAAAGAGAATGAATTACATTGTTACACTTAGAACATTTGCTAGGACCACACAACTACAGTCTATTTGCATGGCCTCCAGAAGCTGAGGTATGACATACATCAAACACCATGAAGTTCATACATGCAAATGTTACTTGTGTAGGGGGGTTTACCTGCCTGAGACTCACACAGTTTCACTTGAAATATTATCAGGTGGTGTGCTGCTGTGTAGGAAAACAGTTTTGGACATGCAAGGACAAATGCTGCATACAAATTCACCCATAAAATGTCACTGTACTAGTTTCCATCTCGTAGCTTAATTTTCAAATAGTAAAAACTAACCATAAATAAGTGTTTATGGCAGTGAGTTTATTATGCCCTGCTGGATGCTCATCTATAATTAAATAGGAAATCAGTCTAGGGGTTGGACTGATCCAGTGAATCATGAGAGTAAGATATACGTGGTCTTGTATAATATACAGTCAATCATGGTCAGTGTTATTTGCCTGACAAATGTCAGTGCTCTGGGATTAATCAGATACTCCCAAATTGCCACAATCAGTTCACAGTTTATATTACTGCAGGCCTGTGTTATCTCAGGAGCATCATTGTAAACATATTATTAGGCATGAGAAGCTGAGAACCCCTCAATGATCCCCATATTTCTGTTCTCTTTGTAATAACCATGTCAGCAAGTTTGCATGTCCCCTTCACTAGCATTAAAAACTGCCTCTCCCGGCCACATCCTCCATCCCAAACCAAGAAACAGCCATTCTAGGCTCGTCACAACAACCAGGGACTTTAGGTCATATGAAAGCTTTGTCTATTCAGTATGGGATGGTTATCGCTAAAAAATGATTCTTAAGGCGAATAAGGAGATAGCCCCCTGTTTCGATATGTGGCTCATGGAGTTCTCTAGTACTCTATATATGGAGAAAATCAATTATGAGATCTCAGGGAAAGCAAAAACATTTAAACAGATATTGCAGCCTTTCCTTGACTATATAGCAGCGCTGAAGTGACCTTCATGACACCTTTTTGACTTTTTATTTTTTTGCTTAACATTTACCTTTTAGTTTAAACAATGTCCTTTGAAACCTGTTAAGTAGAGTACGCCATGTTTGTTGTTTATTTTATATTGTCTCTGTGTTCACTTTTTCCGTTGTGCGTTTGTGTTCCTTTAAAAAAAGATAAAAAAATAAAGTATTGAACAAACTGCCTCTCCCTCAGGTATCATTGGAGGCATGACGAGCATCATCACCTCCACAGTGGAGGGGGTGAAGACAGAAGGCGGCGTGGGAGGTTTCTTCTCGGGCCTGGGTAAAGGTCTGGTCGGCACTGTGACCAAACCCGTGGCCGGAGCGCTGGACTTTGCCTCAGAGACGGCACAGACGGTCCGGGACATGGCTAGTCTCAGTAACCATAGGTGGGTTGAGTCTATTACCTGTCTCCCTATCTTCTGTGTTATACAGAGTCAAAGGGTTCTTAAAGGCCGTGGCAACCCAGAGACCTAAATATATGACATTAATATTGTGTTTCTCTACAAGCTGTTTACAGTTATCCAATTAAAAATTTATTTTCATAAATATTATAAAATTTCGTCTAAAAACTGCTTTTTTGCTGTCTAGAACATTTTGCAGGGCGGTGTGGGCGTGGTCAATAACGTTCTGTAAGGGAACGTTCTCTCACTCACGGTGCTGAGCAGGTTTAGCCCAGTTCAGACCAAAGATTCACCACACAACGAAACGCAAACTTGAAAATGTTGCAAATGCTCAATGAGCCTGACTGGCAGTTCACACTGCTGCACGGGCTGCGACGGTAGCTGGTTTCCCTAGCAACGGTGAATGCTTTGGCACAGCTGAGAGCGCAGCTCAGAATCACTTGCATCCTGCTAGAAAGTAACTTATTATTATTAGCCTATATAGGCTAGCTTTGCAATTAGTTGTATGCTATTTTTTCCCCACCACAACCGCAACCTATTTAATTGAAACAAGTGTCTGTGTCACAATGAAAATATATAAAAATATCTCTGTCTCATATTTAGGCTATTGTTAGACTATCTCTTATTAGTTTATTTCCCATTTAACTTGCAAAAAATCCCCTATCTTATTTTAGGCATATGCATTTTTAAAATCAGATTTTTCTGTGGATAGGAGTGGGAATAGAGAGAGAGAGAGAAAACGGAGTCTGATTATGTTTCTCATCACGTGAGCTGATGCGATATACGGTTCAACAGTGTGGAGACCCAGTTATGGACTGACCGTTACCAGAGCGATCATTCAGCTTCAGGGCTTGTGTCCAACTTGTTTTTTATTTATTTTCGGGTGGAGCACTGGCTGCGCACTCAGATGCGGCCGGACAGAGGTGTGTCCGCTTTGATAGAGAACGAAGTGACGAGAGGAAAAAGAGGCACGTGAAATGGCCCCACATCCCCAGCACTGAATTCAAAGCCTCGACTCATTATGTTGTGAGTCGACGTGTCAGAGGCATGTATCGGTGCAGTCAGTTAGGAGACATGTCTCTGTGTATCAGGGCTCGGGACATGCAATCGGCTCGTGAAAGCATGTCCCCTCTACACCGTTAACGTGCAGGAATCCCCGGTGATCATTTAGTCTTAAACCACATAGTTTTTCTGCACGGCGGCTCGGCGAGGGCTCACTGTGAACGTCACCATCACAGTGTTTCACCGGGGTGCGCGCTGCTTCGCTCAGACGGGGCTTTGAGTGTAGGCTCAGGCGCAAAGAGGCAGTCTGTATCACTTGCGCGGCACCAGAGAGATGGCATAGAATTGTTTTTATAGTCTTTAAGAATCGCATGACGTGTGAAAACAAAACTCCAAGCCAAAATTCGAATTTGAAATTTTCTAACGAGAAGTCCAATGTATGTTGGAGTGGAGATGCGTGTGAAAACGGCTTGTCATGCGACATTCGAATCAGGATTTTTCAAATGCTCGACCAACTGACATGGAAGTATGTTTGCGGGGGGTTGGCAGCTATTCCTAAAACCTTTCATATACATATTAACATTCATTTTACTCCCCAAATAACATAGTTACAAGGATTTAGTGAATTTGGGTTGCCAGGGCCTTTAAGGGCTCGACTGAAAAAACCTAGATATCTGACTGACATTAAATAGACAATAAGGGAAAGGAATATATAAAAGGTTCTCCCCTTTCTAAAACAGGCAGGGGGCTTCTTTTCTCATTTAGCTCCTTCATCCCGCCAGTTGGTTAAAGTGTCTAATAGCTATATGTCTATAATACCCGTATATCAAATGAAAGTGTTAAGTACATTTAAATGTAAAAGTTCCCCTTCAACTTTACAGAGCTTGTATTTTGAGTTTCATCTCGTGTTTTATCTGTCTGGCCACAACGTTACTGTTCTGGTTCACTACCACTAATCTCATAGTGTTGTTTAAGGCCCCAGCAGGCAGCTGTTTTCAGAGGAAACTCTCTAAAAACCCACTGTACCTCACCAGAAACAGTGATAAAATAATTCAACACAACTTGAAAAAATATTAGAGAACGAAAAAAAAGTAATTTTGATATTGGCTCTGGCGAGGGAATAAAATGTTAACATTAGGAAAACTGTGACACTCTGAACATTGTGCTTGAACAGGAGGTGTGTTACTGTACTGTGTGTGAAGCGTCTGTGTTCTCCTGCTGTGTTGTTCAGGCTGGGTGTGGCGCGGGTCAGGAAGCCTCGCTGCTGTAAAGGACCTCAGGGTCTGCTGCCCCGATACTCTGGCACTCAGGCTGACGGCCAGGAGCAGCTCTTCCACCTCACTGACAACATCCACTCTGAGTTGTGAGTCTCATTTCACTGCATTTAGCCTGATATCCTGCCCCCCTTTCAATCAGACTGAGAGTTATACTGTGTTTCCCCCCCACACCACTAGCTTCATAGCCGTGGAACCCATCGACAGCTACTGCGTCCTCATCTCCTCCAAAGTGGTCTACTTCCTCAAGCCGGGCGACTTCGTGGACCGCGAGGCCATCTTCCTGGAGGTCAAGTATGACGACCTCTACCACTGCCTGGTCTCTAAGGATCATGGGAAGGTTTATGTGCAGCTCACCAAGAAGGCTGAGAGCACCAGCAGCGGCGTGGCCATGCCAGGCCCCTCCCACCAGAAACCCATGGTGAGACGCTCATCTAATGTGATTGTGTTTGTGTCAACTAGACGACATTCTCATGGTCTCACTAGAAACATTTGCTAGTAGCTGACGAATGTGTTGGTGCAGTGAGCGTGAGGTAGTACCTCCAAACAGCTCATCCGGTTCGCTCCGTGCAGTACTACTCTGCGCTTTATAATCCTGTATAATGCCGCAGTAGCATGACGTAATGTGATCGGTTCAATGGCCCAGTTGTCATTAATACCCGACCTAGCTATTGTGTCAATATTAGGGCTGATACCCAATACCAATATCGGATCAGTGCATGCCTACAAGGGATAACTAGTACCGATACCAGGACATGGGTCAGACATTCCTTGTTGTTTAATAATGTTAGAATCTAAGTTAGGAATTCTAGTCAACTTTCCGACTTGTTTATAAAAAGAGAGGTGTCAAAGAAGATCAGGAATGTCTTACTGTGGAGGGTGACACAGCTCATTGTACGTGTTAAAGACACTTATCTGTATGTCCGATCCCAGCATTTGCACTTAATCACGTTACAACTGTCTCCATAGGTCAACGTGAAGAGCGAAAATCTTGCCGTCAAAATCTCTCAAGAAATCAACTATGCCAAGAGCCTGTACTACGAGCAGCAGCTCATGCTCCCTGCCAGCGAGAATGAGGACTACTTACTGCTGGAGTCCTGATGAGCCCTCAATCCACATGGACTTTACTGAGAGCACGTTTCTGAAGAGTTGCTAACGTTTCTTCAATCCTGACAAGGAGATTTTATTGATTTTTGTAGGCCTCGTTATTTTAAAGTGTTTGACAAAGTACAGTAAAGGGAATAGTCAGAAACCTGAGCACTTGATTTAGTCACACGACCTGATGTTTTCAAAGCACATACAGTACATGTACGTGCCATAAAGACATATGCAAGCCAGTGTTAGTATGACTGTGTATATGTAGAAAAACCCTTCTAACACACTGGCTTCCTGTTTAAATGTGTGCTCATGGCAGCAAGTGTCCTCATCCTACAGGTATTCTTTTTTTGTGAATAGACAGAAATGTAAATAGAGCTACATACCAATACTATAAACCAGTGTATATACTGTATTAATTATGAAGTATGGAGAAGAACAACATACGTTGATATAATGTGAAATGTAACAAAACTGCCTTTACAACTCTATTTTGTGTATAAGAGACTATAAGTTGGGGTGTGGGAGGGGAATGAATTGCACTGACATAGGGAGGGAAGGGACTTGCAGCCCCCCCTGCCTTTCACACACACACACACACACACACTGGAGCTGCCTATCTCTGTCTCTCTGCCTTTTACAATCACAGACTTTTATTTAACAAAACCCCTTTTTTAATGAGCCCGGTGTTCACTTCCAAAGGGCAGCTCTGCTCTAACTTGTACACAACCTGTTGATTGTTGGAGTGTTTTTTGGGGGTTTTTGTTTGTCAGATGAGATTTTCTTTGAGCTGAGTTTGAGTTGTGTTAGAAAGGAGTGGAGTTCAGGACAGGCCTGTCGGAGAGACCTGTGTGGTCCTGTAAAATAACCTTCACAAGGACACTGCTTCAAATAAAGCACCACAACTGCAGCCCTCACTGTGTTGGACCTACTACTTTTATTCCTCTGCGCCAGCGGTAGCCAGGGGGCCGAAGGCATTACATTTTCGGGATGTACAATTAGGTGATGCAGACACAATATATAGTCATATTTTATGGAAATTTCGTTATGGTTTATTTAAGCATGTTATTGCGGTAAAATGTGTCGTTTAAAATCAGCCATAAGAGCAAATAATACCACTTAATAAAAGGTTTGATTATACATGCCTCAGTTATTTATACTATAGTCTGGGCATTTCAATGCTGCCAGAAGGAGGCAGTGTGCCACCTGGACTCTCTTTTCAATAGGCCATATAGCTGGCTTCCTCATTCTACTGAGCCAAGCTGCAACTAACACAAGTCTGTTTATGGAGCTCAACCTCAGACCTGTAACACGTACATACATCTGTCCGTAGTCCGTCCGTGCCATTCTTGTGAACGCAGTATCTCATGAACGCTTTGAAGGATTTTCTTCAAACCTTTCCCAAATGTCCACTTTAATTCAAGGATGAACTGATTAGATCTTGAAAGGTCCAGGAGGTCGCTGTGACTTCGGGTATTGTGAACGCTTTTCTCAAGATCGCTTTGAGGGATTTTCTTGTAAATTTGCACACATTTCGACTCTTGACTCAAAGATGAACTGAATAGATTTTGGAAGAAAAAGGTTACTGCAACCTTACATATTGTCACCATACAGCTTGTAATTGTACGCCTCACGGAGGACAGTTTTTTCTGTGTTTTATTTTTGTGCACACACACCTGTTTGGTTGAAGGTTGTGATGATATTCACCAAAGTAAATCCTGAGGTTCAAAATAACCTAAAATAAAGATTGTTCATCAAACAAAGTGTTCACTAAAAAAGATTAGGGTCATTTTCAGAGGACTGTTAATGAGGAACCTCTGATCTATGGCCACTATCAGGTCATCAATTTAACTTGTCCAATACTTTGGTTTATGCTGCAGACTAGCCTACTAAATGTTTTAAGGTGCTGTTGTTACAGTAAATGTGGGGACTTTGTAAGTAAGTCACTGTAAAGTTAAGTGTTTTATCCTGAGCAGGAATAAGTTAAATACAAACACTGGAAAATGTATTTTTCATTTCCATATTTCATATATATATGTGTGTGTTTTGAAGCAGAAGGAGTGTACACATTAAATAAAATCCAACCCTGTCACTAACAACACTAACAATACGAGAGAGGTTTATGGTTTCAGTTTCATTATATCACACTCTGTTTCACATGGTTACATACAGCAATAGCAAACATCAATGTTGGCTTCTCCAACATCATCAGTGATCAGTTTATTCCTTCTGCTGTACGTACAGGTTTTTTTTTTTGTAGCCATGTTTTCAGGTTTTTAGCCATGCCT
Organism: Ammodytes marinus; assembly: GCF_949987685.1. Taxonomy (NCBI): domain Eukaryota; kingdom Metazoa; phylum Chordata; class Actinopteri; order Uranoscopiformes; family Ammodytidae; genus Ammodytes; species Ammodytes marinus. The sequence goes on along the minus strand of NC_137211.1, from coordinate 24,013,980 downwards.
TCACCTGTGTTGGCCGGCTTCTTCGCTTCCATGGTATTTCCGTGGCACTTTTTCTCACGTCACATCCTGAGCACCTGCGCGTCAATGTCGCCGGATGACAACAGTTTGTAAACATTGCCATACTGAGAAATACAGAGAGAGTTTTGTGGAGCTGATGGGCTCATTTAACCTTGTATCAACTCTTCTGGTAATGGTTTGAATGTAACGGACATTAATTTTTATGAAAAATATACGCACTGCTGATTTAAAGTCCTCAGCAGAGAAACAACACCATTTACAAATGTGGTAAAATAAAATTGAAAAGTGAACGGTTATTGAAGTGACCTTCCTCTTGTCTCACAGAGCTTCTGTTTCCAGACATGAGGCTTTTTAGATGGCCCTGTCCTCCCCTTCAAGTACAGCCTCACAGATGCTTAGTCTGGTTCAACCATTAGTATAGACAAAAACAGTAAATGTGAAACAAATGATTTTCAAAGAATTATACACTGAATGCTAACCACTTGAACATATTTGGAGTTTGTTTTTAATCATTTTCAGTAAATGGATTTGTAAGTTCTCAAAGGAGAGCAAACAGGAAACACACAAAAAGCTGAGAATGAAAAAAAAATATGAAAGAAAGAAAGCATTTCTTAGAAATTAGCATTTTTAATGTGAACTTTAGGAGGAGATTGTGGAAGGGGAGCAAATACAAGAGCCAACAAAAACGAATAAAGTCACTCTGTACCTACAGGTGTTGCACAACAACAAGAAAAAAGCTGTTTCCAGATTTGTTGAACTAAAATCATTTTAAAATTACTTCACAGGATCATAAAGAATAACAACCATAACCTGACACTTCCTGATTGCTTGGTGAAAGTCATCTAGCATAAGATGTATCATTTATTCACATTTAACTTGTATTTTCTCTATATATAACTGTCAAAACTTGAAAAAGTAAAGGTTTTTCCAGCAGGATTTGTACAGTACATTCCAGTGAACATGTCAGGGCCATGGTTGCTCGAATGGAAAGAAACAACATTCTCTTTGTTTACCTCAAGGACTTTAGAAGAGTGAAGTCAAAACAGGCATATGTATAGCTCATAGGTTTGTAGGAACTGTTATTCCTTTCTCTCTGGCCAGCGCGTGATGTCCATTCATGTCGATGGTGGTACAGAATTCTGCCATCTCCAATACCAGTATAGTTTTGCATTGATGCATGTGTTTTCCTATTGGCTGCTGTAGATCGCTGTGTTGTCAATCAAGCTAAGGGCCAATAGAGGAAAACCAACTGTGGTTGTTGTGAGCTATACAATAATCGATCATTGTAAGCCTCCTTGGAGACACTTTCCCTCAGAATACTGTTTAAAGAGCTTAATTCCTCCATAAACCTTGCTTCTTTTGTTTGTTATTCAATCAGTGATTATTTGATAGCCTATGTTGTTTACTTGTTTACAGGCAAGTTTCAACAGGTCTGTTTCATGTGTCTCTGCCTGCCTTCCAGAAATTCATGTTAATATCAATTGTCCCTTTGAGATAGTGCTTCATTTTTGTAACACAGCTGCTTGCACTGTCCCATAAGGTGATGAAAAAGTCTCATGTGTCAGCTGGAGCGCAGGTTGGGTTGAGCTGATTAGACCAGCCTATCAGGACTGTCCTTCTCCCAAAGCAGTGATTCCCTGGGATCTTGTGTGAACTCTGCAAATAGTTATAGCTGACATTGCACACCTTGTATTCAAGATTTCCCCTCAGTGTGTGTCACGTAGTTCGATCCTCTTACATAGGCTGCTCATAATCAAATCAGTCAGAGCAGAGTAACCACCCATCAGCAAAGTGACGCACTGTTTGACGGCATTCTGTACAGCAATCTGGACCTTTGTTGTGCGTCTGACGTTTCCTGGCAGGTCTTCTCAGAGTCCAGCAGCACAGTTAGTTTAGCTGCTTACAGCCATGTGGAGGTTTAGCTACTGTCAGGGGGGATTGTTAAAGAGCATCGGCCTCAGGTAGATGTGGGTTGTGGTGGTGGTGGTGTGTGGAGGAGCAGCAGAGCCTCCGGTCACGTCAGCTCACAGATGAAACTCAGCAGCAGCATGAAGGTTAGTGTGAAGGAGCGCTGAGTGACTGCTGCGTCGATGGCTGCACACAAACAAGACACAATGCATTACAAAGCACTGCTCTCTATTCAAAAGTACTTCATTTATTCACATGCTCATTCAGTTTGTGTAGTGAACTGTTGGTCTTACTGCGCTCAAATGAAAATAAACGTTTGAATTGAATATATACACAAGGGGAATAACATTATATATAATAAAAAAATAGAAAACGTTGAAATAACTTTTAATAATAATGAGTTTAAATGATATGTATAGTTTTATATATAATACTGTGTATATACTGTACATTTATATAATGCATTTAATAAAATGAATTCACAAATTATTGTTTCACTTTAGTGGTGTCATTATTCATTTTATAATTACTTTTAGATTTATTCAATAGTAAACACTTTGAGAAACTCTATATTAGTGCTGTACAAACTAAGTTTTTATTATTTTATTATAGTATTGGAAACGCTATCTCAGATTCCTGTGGTCCCCTTGTGTTTAACTTACTGGTTGCACTAAGACTAGTGGGAAGTTAATACGGTATGAGTTGTAACTGAAGTGACTATGACAAAGCTTGACCTACCGATAAGATGTTCTTTTCCTTTCTTCAGTCTTGGGTTTTCTGTGCAAAAACAAAGTTTAAAATGATTAAATTTGAGAAGATCCCACACACACACACATACACACACTACCCACCAAACACGATGAGGCGGGTGTGGGTGTCTGTGGAGCCCAGAGGATTCTGGGCCGTGCAGCGGTACATTGAGCCGTTGAGGTCATCAGGAACTCTCTCCAGGACCAGTTCCCTTCCGTTGTGCTCCTCACTGCCATCCAGCAGGAGGCCCCCAACCTTAGTCCAGGTGTACATGGGCTCAGGGAAGACCTCACTCTGTGGACACACACACACACACACACACACACACACACACACACACACACACACACAGAGCTTCAGGGTCTGGTAAAAGTGAACTGAGAGGACAAGCCAAACATTTTGCCTATTTTATACAGTATTTTGAATCATTTTTTTGGCATTGATTCTATTGTTCTTTCTCTCTTGCCAAATAGAAATTCGGTTCTATTATACACCATATTATATGGTCTTAGTGGTCCCTAATACGTTTTTCTTTAATTGTTTGCTGAAAAAAACTTTCAGATAATTTATTGTACTATGCTGATGTTCAGCTAATCTCACAATGGCCTATTTTTTAAAAAGAGCTGCAGCTCCCCTTGTAAATATACAGGCCGTTTCTCAATTCCAAGTACACAGAGTACGGACTTGCGGACTTGGAAGTTCGAACTTGCTAAGTCCGAACTTCCGAGAACGGGAGCACGCACCTGCAAGTGGAACGGCAGCGGACTCGATGGCGTCATCACCTCGGCTCGTTAACTGTGCTACAGAGCTGGGATGCGGTGGAGACGAGCCCTCCTCAGTTGTCTATCTCACGTCCTATGTGTTTTATTGTTATGGCTTGTTTTTAACCTTTCAATTTATCGTTTAATATTGATAAATACACTTGACTGTAATGAGTTATCATTTTACCACAGGGTGGAAAGTTGAAGCCCCTTAAAGCTACACACAACATATATAACAGGCTAAAATGTATTAAAAAAAACCTAGGCATGTAATAATTCATAGACCCTTTACTGATCAAACAAGTAAAATGTTTAATGGATTTTTTAATTCTGATAGACTTTAACACTTCTTAGCAGACAATAAATACATAATTGCAATTGATTGTACTTAAAATAAACAAATAAGCATGGCATATACTGGTATATCTATCTATCAACAGTAAATATATATAGCGCCGGAAAAAATTAAGAGAACAGTCCGGATTTTTCTTAAAATTTGTGGTCTGAAAATGGTCTGAATGACAATACTTTAATTGTGAATTTGGAAGAAATGTTGTCAGTACTTTATAGTATAAAATCAAAATGTTCATTTTAAGCTAAACACATGCCTCTTAAAAATAAAACAAGAGACACTGAACATTTGGAGTGGTCTCTTAATTTGTTTCCAGGGCTATATATACACACACACAATAAACATAAATAATGTAAATAGTAAATAACTGAATCAACGATGTTAAAAATATATTTATTATTATTTTTAGAAGCAGCTCACAGCTGTACACAAAGCTCGACACCCCTGTGCCTATCCTGGCTGTCTTCTTTTCTGGAGGGAGACCTGAAGCCAGCCTTCAGGCTCTCCAGGGATAGCTTCGACAGGCTACCCCCATCAGCACCTCGACCTCATGGCTCCATCCATGGGCTTTCTTCCGGCCGGGGCAGCAAGGCCAGCAGCGTCCCAAATTCAAGCTGGCCTGTGGTGCGTTGTGCAGGGTGACGGTCCATGGCGTGGTGGAGGCCATCCTCCATCGGGTCATCCATTTCCCCAAGCCAGAGGAGATGGAGGAGGTGGGGGCAGGCTTTGCTCGGCCTTCAGATCTGCTGCCGGGGCATTGATGGGTGCCATGTCAGAGTTCTGCCACCTGCAGAACAGAAGAAAAGCTACTTTAACAGGAAGCTCTTCACTTCCATCATCCTGCAGGGTATCTGTGATGCTAAGAGCAAATATATAGACATTTACATCGGGAACCCGGGGTCGGTGCATGATGCTCTCGTGCTCCGGCGTTCCCCGTTCTACAATTAGGCCCTGTACCCACCTACTTCTTGCTGGGTGATGGAGGGTACTCCTGCCTGCAGCGTCCCGTGGCCATCATTAGGCTCTACCGCCACCCATCCATGTGAATTTTGATTACCAGGTCATATTGAAGCCCGGTACAAAAGGCCAGAGGTCGCAACATTGTGGAGAGGTTGTTTGGGATCATCAGAACATGCTGGTGGGCCATCTTCCTTAGGTCTCTGGAGATAATAAGAACATGGTTTGTAAATATTCCTAGCTTTGTAAATAAATGTACATATTTGTAATGACATGTTTTATTCTCCTCTGTGTACAGTTTTTAATATTTAAATTAGCTGATTTTAACTTGCTTGGCATGTTGAGTTTAACCATGTTTGAAGTCTATAAAAGACATCTTCTGTTTTTTATGCTAAATAAAGAAGCGATTTTCTTCTTGAAACTCTTGCCTCCTGAAGTCCATTTGTAACTGAATTTGCCAGTATACATGTGAATGTAAAATATAAAAAACACTGTTGCTATCAAAACAATTTGCTCAAAAAACATAGCTAGTATAATAAAGTATACATAAAAAACATAGGGTGAGGACAGTATTTGCAATTACAACTTATGCAATATATTAACATATCAAGCCAATACATTTGACCAATACATGATACCATTCAAATGTAGAGCCTTAGCATTGATTTGTGAATTCATGTGATTTCAATCACAGGGAACCCCTGCTTGGATTTGACAACAATATTATCTATTAACGTGTCAGAAATAGGAGATAAATGCGATGGACCTTAGGTATCCCAGGTTAAGCAGTGTCCCACATTAGGGCAATTCACCATACGGTTATGAACCACAACTTTGCACCCCCAAACGGGACTAGCTACTGCAAGCTACTGTCCCGCGGGGGAAGCTAGAAATCCCCCGGGGCAAGCTACTGTCCCGCGGGGGAAGCTAGAAATCCCCCGTGGGACAGCTGGGCAAGCTAGCAGTCGGACGTTTACGGAGCTAAGTAGGATTTGACAGGTTGGAGAATTAAATTATCAATAAAAACTTCTAAACAACATACCGGTATTCTGAAACAAAAGTAGTATTTATAAAATAGTAATAATTATGCTTACAGTTGTGGGTTTCTCCGCCTTGTCCGCCTCTGCCGACTCTGCCTCCTTGCTCTGCTACTACGCTGCGAAATGCATTCTGGGATATCTAACGGCCCCAAGTCCGCACAAGTCACCACCGATGCATCCTCGATAGAATGGCCAGTTGAAGAACACATCAGGAACACTTCCGGGTACTTGACTTGATGCAAACTTTGAATTGGAACAGTACTTGGGCTACGGTTGATGACGTTTTACGAGAACGCAAGTACACAAGTACAGAAAAGAACGCGAATTGAGAAACGGCAACAATCTTTGAGCTCTCCCCGCCCCCTGTCCGGAAGCGAAGCCAGATACGCCTCGCCCTCTGTCTGTCAGAGCCGTGGACCAATAAGAAATAGGGGTGTGGGCTGCACAGTGGAAGCTTCTGGCTTTCCAGTTTTTGAGGTCAGAAACGAGGAGAATTCTGACTGGAGTATATTGGGGGGGAGGGGTGGGGGTTTCAGAAAGGGGGGAAGTGAGAAAAGGAGAGATTGTTATTTTTTTTAATATTTTGGCAGTCTCTAGGCACACCGTGGCCCCATGGATATGTTAGAACACATTTAAAAAGTGCATTTAGCATAATATGTGACCTTTAAAAATAAATTAGTGAGAAGATTGACTTTTTTTCACTCCGTCCATACCTTTGATAGTGTAACGTCCCCTACCCTTTGATGACATTGCTTGCACTACACAGGGCTTTCCCTGTCCATAGAGTCACTGTGTTGGAAGGAAACTCACTGCAGAAGGTCCCAGCTGGAAGCCCTGGATTGCGATCCGCACTCTGTCTCCCACCACAGCCCTAGTGGGACTCATGGACAGCCTTGGTCCTCTGGGAGCAGCTGGTGGAGAAGTGACATACCACGTTGGACTTCAGTTGCACTGTGCGACAACACTCAACTTTCAGATATCTAAATAATAGGATAATGTCAATTGAATGTGGTCACTCACATTTCAAATATGTACCACTACCCACCCTCTCAGAGAACACGTCCTTTTTATGAGACTGTGGTACAAACCAGCTGGGGTAAAGTGGTACAAACTGTGCTCAAAGCTCATGATGACCCACTTGCTGCATAATGTTCTCAGTTCAATTTGAATGGATGATTTCAGTGGCATGCCCCCTGTTGATTCTTCTTAGCCCTGAATCTGTCCTCGGGAAAATGTGGTTGTGTTCTGAGGTTTCAAGAAATCTCAACAGCTCTCATTATACTTCTCATTAGCTCTTTTCAAACTGCACATCAACTGTGTCAGGACTCCTGGGAGTGCATCTGACGTCAGTATGTAATAATCTGCATCTTTATTGTTATTATAATCAGGTGTTCTGAGTTATTCACTCACCCTTAACCTGCCCCTTCCCCTCACTGCTCTTCAGACTGAACCTTGGCTAGGAAGATGATTTTTTTAATTTCCGAAATTGATGAAAAGATCATTCTGCAGGGCACGCTGTGTGTGCTGCCATGTCTGAAGTTCACGATTTTTCACGAGCAATCTAACGCAGCAGGCATGTCTGGGCGAGTCCTCTCTCTGTGGAGTGCCAACGGCTGTAGCGTTACAGACTCGCTCTGTCTGCACTTCACTAACTTCAGGGTCACAATGTTGGATCAGAATACACTGAGAATGCATTCTGCAGGTAAGAACTGCCAAAATACCGACTTCATACAGTGAATAATGTTTGATTTAGAAAGAAACTGGCCCTAAAAAATATGAGTAATAGAATTTGTGTCTGGTTAGAGCGTCCCCCCTGAAGATCAGTCCTCGTTGCAGCAGGTTATTCTCTGTATGTCATTCCCCTTTCTACCCCATTTCATCTATCTCTCCAAGCTGTCAAATAAAAAATAAAAATGCCCAAAAGGAATCTTTAAAAAAAGATTGCATTCGTATAAAACCTGATCTCATAACCAGACACTCTGAGTGAAGTGGATTCAGAGAGTGGTGCATGTTAGCTTATAGTCAGAGTCGGTGAGTCTGTCTGTTGTGCGTGACTCACCCAGTGTGACCTCGGCCTGCATGGGCATGGACAGAGCCGGGTGGTTGACCTCACAGCTGAACAGAGCCTCGTTGTCCAGCGTGGGGTTGAGTTTCCAGGTCAGCATGGCTCTCACCTCCACAGTGCCGTCGCCCGCCGCCTGCTGCCGGTGCTGGAAGTGGTAGAGCGGGTCGCTGCTCTGCACCCAGCGGGGGAACTCCCGGCTCACCACCGTCTCTGGGATCAGCTCGGTGGTGGGCTCAGGGTCCTCGTCGGTCCACCCCGGGCCTGGTTGGCCCTGCTGCTCGGGTTCATCATCCGGCCCGTCTTGTCCCAACCGACCCAGGTTCCCCTCTCGGTCCGACAAAGACTTCAGAGACTTCTGGAGTTTGGTGTCGTCAAGGTCTCGACTTACTTTGGAACTCCTGAGCCCTGCTGCTTTGCTCCTGGCCCGACTCTTCATTTTGTCTCTCGCTGAGGGGGAAAAGCGGACAGTTGGCACCACATCGATGAGCTCACCGTCTCGCTTGAAGTACACCTGTAAAGGCAAAGGACAAAGAAAGGCGCTGTGAGCTCAACAGGAACAGTGGAAGCACTTCAAATCATAATTGCCTCTCCAAAGAAGCTGTTTGAAAAGACATCTTGCTGTGTGCTCGATGGCTTCAGGGACAGGACAAGCATTTACTCTTGTCTAATCTCTAATGCTTTGTACAACGATAGTTGGTTAAAGGAGATGGCAATGGGAATTATTCCACGGGAATGTGTTCAAACGGAGGTTATTCTTATTTTGAGAGGGTATCGCCGTTCATCCCGATAGATCTCAGTCATCAATTTGTACCATTCGAGAAAAGTGGAGAAGTAATTATCAGAATCACTGTCTGCAATTCAAAACACAAAACTTGAAGGGCAAATGAGACTGTTCTTGCCTAATTGATTTCAGGGTTGCTGGGCATTCTTAAGTGGATATCGCTGAAAAGACTGTCTGAGTAGGCATAATGAAAAACAGTGTACCTCAATGCAAGTTTGTAACTAGAGATGTTGAAGCTTCATATTAAATTCAAATTACGTTTAAAATATATTTGTACACCTAACCACCATGTAAAGGAACAATTACAGCAACTAATAATCCTTTCATTGTACATAGGAGCATGTCCGTACTGATAAAAGCAGTCACTCACACCAACACAATGTATTTTTTCTTTTTTATTCCAGTCTAAACACCCAGTTACTTCTTTAGATTCGTTCCCCCAACCATGAATGCAAACACCAGGACATAATCCCCCAGCCGGCTCCCACCAGGCTTGAAATTACTTTTCTTTATCGCTCAAAACTGACTTTTTGAAATAAATGTATTAGATTCGATTTGTTATCATTATTGTGATTTATAACATTTAAATGTACTGTAGGTGTGTTTGTGTGGGTAAGATGTATCTCTGCAGAAAGGACATTATGACTAACCCTCAATCAAAAACAATGCATGCAGCTGTACTCTAGCTTTGCACATTGCTGTATTTTTATCTATATCTGTGTGAAGCTTACAGCCTTACGCTATTCTTATCTTGCTTATTTCTCAGGGAGAGTACATGATTATGTGGTCAGAGTGACCAATGTATAGGCTGGCATCATCACTACAGTAAACCAGTGCTCGGCAGAGGTGACCTTGGTTAACCAATGGGAGCTGCTGAACAAGCAGTCAAGTTCAGATTGTTCACAGAAGATAGAAAATGTTATGAAATGGCGTTCTGTCAAGATTATCATAACACGTAGTACTGCTTCTCTTCATCTAACTGATATGTACTGAATGTCACCCTTCACTGGACTTTTATTTTCACATATGAAACTGCCCTGTTATAATCCTCTGAGATATATATTTTTTTTCTAAGAAGGTCACAGAGGGTATAGACTGAAGCCATAGCATCAAGCGGGGTAATTGTTTTTCTTCTTCTCTGTGAGTATTAAACGTTTCAAATCCAGCAGTGCTCCCAATTTCTTGCTGCAGTGAAAGTAGGCCCACATGCGTCCTCTTTGACTCTCAGGATTAACAGATGAATTGTTTTCTATTATCGTAAATGGATGGATGGTTTATGAAACTCTCCCTGCTACCATGCGGAGCAGTGACGCAAAATTCGATTATGGAGACTGCGTCCTTCCAGAGAGATAAAGGACAGATAGGCTTCATCTCACCATGGGGGCTGGCTTTGCTCCCGTCACAATGCAAACCAGAGTGAAGTTCTGGGCCTCGTAGCGGCTAAACGGAGCCGGGCTGTTGGCTGCCACCACAGAGATAGACTTTGGAGGCACTGCAAAGCAAAGACAAAGAAGACTGAGGCACGCATACATACATTGCTTTCAATTCATGTAACGAACATAACAATGCAATAAAAGTTATGATGTATTTATCTAGTAATGAAAAAAATGCAGTGGTAAGTGATGAGTCAGTATGCTTGTGATTGGGATTGCTATAGCAAGCCTGGTGAGAACAGCCTGATCTGTCGAGCTTCACATGTGTTCCTCTACAGCAGTTCTGACCTGAACGTTTGTTGAAAGGAAGCCCCTGATTGGTTATAGTTGTCAATCTTGCCTCCAGTCAGACCGGGCTCTCCCCACTTCAGGAGGCTCGATTGACTACATGAACCAATCAGGGGCTGCCTTCCACTATCAGACGGGAAATCAGTCAGCATCAGGCCCTGATTGACCAGGTCATATTTTGACTGGCTCCTCCCCACTGAGATTGGAGAAAGTCCAGACTTATCTGCAACAAACTGTTCACCAAGATTCACTGTTGTTTCAACACACTTAACCCCTCTGAGAACCACAAAGTGTGTTCCTATCTACAGTCATATGAAAAAGTTTGGGAACCCCTCTCAGCTGGCATTATAATTGACTCTGCTTTCACAAAAAAAAATATAAAAGTGGTATGTCTTTAATTTACCAGGAACAGCTAAGTACTGGGATGTTTTCCAAACAAATATTTTTTGAAAAGCGGTATTTGGTTGTATGAAATAAAATAAAATGTTAAAAACTAGCTGTGCAAAAATATAGGAACCCTTGTGGTTTTGTTGATTTTAATGCCTGTAACAGCATGTAAAACTGATGACTTTAAACACAAAGTTGGTTGGATTATGTTGTTAAGTCTTGAACCTCATAGAAATGTCTGTTTAATCATGAGAAAAGGTATTTTAGGTGCCTAAATGCAAGTTCCACTTCTCTTTGACTCTCTGCTGAAGTGAGACAGAATGGGATCATCAAAACAGCTCTCAAAAGATCTGAAAAACAAAGATTGTTCATTGTCATGGTTTAGGGGAAGGCTACAAGAAGCTTTCCCAAAGGTTTCAATTGTCAATTTCGACTGTAGGGAACGTTGTCAGGAAATGGAAGGACACAGGCATAGTGGCAGTTAAACCCAGGCATGGCAGACCAAGAAAAAAACAGGAGCGGCATAGGTGGAGGATTGTGAGAATGGTTGCACACAACCCACAGATCACCTCCAAAGACCTGCAAGAACATCTGGCTGCAGATTGTGTATCTGTACATCGTTCAACAATTCAGCGCAATTTGCACCAAAACATCTGCTTTTTATAAAGACCAAATAACTTAATTTTTGTCTCATCAGTCCAAAGCATTTTCTTCCAATATGAAGCTGGCTTGTCTAAATGAGCTTTTGCATACTCCATGCAACTGTATCTGTGGCGTGGGCGCAGAAAGGGCTTCCTTCTCATCACCCGGCCATACAGATGTTTTGGTGCAAATTGCACTGAATTGTAGAACCATGTACAGATACACAATCTGCAGCCAGATGTTCTTGCAGGTCTTTGGAGGTGATCTGTGGGTTGTGTGCAACCATTCTCACAATCCTCCACCTATGCCGCTCCTGTTTTTTTCTTGGTCTGCCATGCCTGGGTTTAACTGCCACTATGCCTGTGTCCTTCCATTTCCTGACAACGTTCCCTACAGTCGAAATTGACAATTGAAACCTTTGGGAAAGCTTCTTGTAGCCTTCCCCTAAACCATGACAATGAACAATCTTAGTTTTTCAGATCTTTTGGGAGCTGTTTTGATGATCCCATTCTGTCTCACTTCTGCAGAGAGTCAAAGAGAAGTGGAACTTGCATTTAGGCACCTAAAATACCTTGTATCATGATTAAACAGACCTTTATATGAGGTTCAAGGCTTAACAACATAATCCAACCAATTTTGTGTTTAAAGTCCTCAGTTTTACATGCTGTTACATGCATTAAAATCAGCAAGACCACAAGGGTTCCCATATTTTTGCACAGCCAGTTTTTCAAATTTTATTTAATTTCATAAAACTAAATACTGCTTTTCAAAAAATCTTTGTTTGGAAAACATCCCAGTACTTAGCTGTTCCTGGTAAATGAAAGACATACCACTTTTATCTTTTTTGTGTGAAAGCAGAGTCAATTATAATGCCGGCTGAGAGGGGTTCCCAAACTTTTTCATATGACTGTATCTGTGTAGGCTACAGGTTAACTATATAAATGAAATCTATTGAGCTTGGTGAACCCATGTCTTTAAAACTCCTGACTACTTCAGAAATGAGAACATACCTATCACAGTGAGGATGATGCTGCCGGAGGCTAGAATCACTTTGCCTGTAGAGCTCCTGTCATAGATCCCCACATGGCACTCATACATGCCATCGTCCTCCATCTGGACCTCAGGAAGCCTGTTCATATACACAGGTGAGAAAATGACACTGTTTGTTGTGTCTTTCACTTGACAGGAATTTCTCCAAATGAATCTCCCCTTTCACTACTCACTCACTGCCAGAAAAAAACATGCTACAGGTGTGAATGCATTTCAAAGGATTTTGGTTTTCAGAACATAAGACTTTATGGATGTATTGGAGCCCGTCTTACCGCACAGTTGACTGGTAGACCAGGTCCTCTCGTCTGCGGTTGTCCTCCATGTTGGAGTAGCTGGTGTTGTACATGGCATCATAGGTGAAGATCTTCTGCTTGGCACTGCCTCCTTCAATCACCTGAGAGGAGAAAGTTCATCAGCATAACAAGTGGATCTATTCAATTAAAATCCAATGATACCTGAAAAAAAGGACATTTCCGTCAGCCTCAGCTGTGAAATTTGCTTGCTGAGCACATACGCTTTAAAACCTTTTTTCTCTATTTCCATTGCCCATTGCGATAGTGGCTATTGGCTGTAGCTAACAGTGGGGCAGAAAGGCTGACTCAACCAGTCGTTAGGTCAAATATAATAGATCATACATGGTTAAGTGTTAATTACAGCTGCAACTGAAGATATGCGTGCTGAATATTGATTTGATCAATGAAGTCATCTTTCAGTCTGTGAAAATGTCAGCATTGGTGAAAAGTAGATTAAAACCAAGTAAACAACTTTTGTTACCTGTATGACTTTACACTAAAGTTAAATATTTTCACACAGACACACTGAGGTCAGAGGAAGAATGGAGTTACTGCATCAAGTTCACCTGTGTGCTCACCCGAAACCACACAATCTCTCGGAGGTTGCCGTCTGTTCGGAAGTTGCACTTGAGTGCTACCGTGTCTCCAATGACAACGGGAGGAAGAGGGTCAATGGAAACCGTTAAATAACCTGCCAAAGAGACAAGAATGGGAGACATTTGGAAATGGACATTACATCCTCGGTCTGGCTCCTATATAGTCAACTGTGATGTTAGATAATGTTATTTTGTGTTTGGAAAGCAATCCACTATGAAAGCATTAGTGGCCTTGATGTAGCCTACTGTACTGCACTCAGCTGCTCTTCTGTTAATCAACCTGTAGTTGTTGTGGCCATTCAGCTTTATTTCTGATCACATCAAAGCTGAGTGGAGGTGGACTCTCCATTTAGCAGACATATAGTTATTGCTAAATGAATATCCATTGAGCTAACTCTCATAAAGCACAAGAGCTGCATCAAAACCTCTCCTACTCCGTTCACTTTGCAGAAGCTTGACCAAACTTAATGAAGCTATAGTCAAAGGGTTATCTGCTAGCTTTTTAGACAAAGTTCATATAATTAAATCTAAGGCTCTGATACTGAATCAACCAATAGGACAGCTAGTCATTTGAAGAGGAAAAAAGAACAGTGGAGAACTCTTGTGAGACAAAGCAACATATCCAGGCCCTGTATTTATGAGAGAGCTGGAATGAGTCGTTAGAATTCAAAAGATACACTCAGATCCATTCAGAGCAGGAAAAGGCATAAAAAGAGGAAGCAAGATTAAAGTCAAATAAAGATCACAGTGCGTACAGTGGAGTGAAATGAGAAAGTACAAATAGAGGTTGTTTTGGACAACTGAAGTTTATCAAGAACAACACAAGAAACATTTCTTCCATGATTGTCTGTTGTTGTCCACTGTTGCACATCCACTTAGTGTTAACTTGTTCACCGTGCAGAGCATTGCAATTTCATAGCTATAGTTCTGTGAGATAGTATAGTGAATCCCACTGTTGCCATTTGATGGTGTATAGCCATAACATCCCAGTTGTTAAAAAGCTGGTTAAACTCAAAGAACTGCATAATAATGAAAAGCAAATCCTAACAAGGTTACAGGTTGTGAAATTGATCAAGAGCTTCCTTACATAGTCTCAACATTAAGGACATTTAGGAATGTACAGGTGTCCCTCCTTCCTTAGTGTGTCCACACCCTGATAGAAAATGTTGTATATGTGCCTAAAGTTTCTGTCTTGTTTATCAACCCTAGTGGCATAATGGAGTCAGATCCCTTGGTATTTACATAGAAAGAAAACATGTAAAAACAATAACTGGGAAACTGAGCAGCACAGCTGCTTAAAGATAGTCCTTTATGAAAAAAGTTATTTACTGTAACTTTTTAATCCCACTGATCCACTTTTGGGTAAGCCATTACAACTCCAAATATCCCAAATCTTTTAAGCTGAATTCTCAGGAAATATGTGTCAACAATAAAATAAAAAAGATGCTCAATACACATTTCTATTTGATGGAAAGGTGCAGCCATTACACTTTTATTCTTGGATTTAAAAAATGTAATTCTCTTCGGAGTAAACATCATATAGCTCTAAGGAAGAGCTGTTAAAAAGAAATAATGATATAGAAATACATATATAATTCTGTCTGTGGAATAAGATGACTTTGATGACCGTGAAGCCACTTCAGAGGACACAAAAAGGGAAAACTTGGTTGTACATGATAACCGTCAAATCTTGTTGGATAATAATTCAATTCAATCATTTATGTCTTTGTACTATGATGAAATGCTCAAAACTTTTTTTTTCTTTAAAGAAAAGTTCACTGTGTTTACATTAGCAGTGTTTGGTTCAGAGTTTTTGGTACATTGCTCTAGATTTCCTTCCTGACATTTGAATATTTAATATGGACTCTATCCCTCTGAGAGAACGGGACTAAATCTAGCAGGAATGTACAGCTGCTGCATTTCTTTATGACGCTCTTGTGTGTTAGATTAGAAGCTCAGCATCAGTGGATGCTGTTAAAACAGCATGTAAATAATTACATCCATTATGACCAGATGCCCTGTAAGTGTACTACACAGGGAACTGAACGCTGACCCTGTGCACTGCCAGTCAACACACAGACGGCTTACAAACACTAATGCCCAGGAGAAACGGTATTCACATCAGACAGAGATTTATAGTTTGCTAAACTGTGACCAGTGGGATTAAATGCAAAATGCAAGTCTTCAGCTGCATAAATGCTTCATGTTCCCTTGTGAAAAGCACGTGTGAAACCCATTAAGCGTGTTTGTGACATGCATGACACCATTTCACATATGAAAATTCCTACAGGCCCATGTGAAGTAATGCAAAATCGAACATAAAAATAAAACAATTCACATTATATCGCATGCAACAAATACTTCATGTGTGATAAATTCAAATACATTCATATTTTTTGACATGTTGCATGTACAAAAGGTGTTTCATTTTCAGCTTTAGACATTTTATCGTGTGGAACAGCATTCCACAAGTGAAAAAAAACACATGTCATTGACAACTGCATATTGTTGGATCCTGTCTTTCACATTGTAAAAACCTGGCACATGTTTTCAGGTAGCTCACGTATGAAAGACCTCACATGGTCAAAATTCACTTCACGCATGACTTATTCCCATATGTGGTTCATCATATTTTACATGTGATTAGTTCACATAGCATGTTACATCTGTGCATTTCCTGTTTTATATTTAAGATGTCACATCAACCTAAGCCAATTTAATTTTTCTGTACATCTGGTTTTTCACATGTAACAGCATTTTCCAAGTGACTTGAAAATATTACACTAAGAGTTTGAAATATTGTAGGCCTACAGTATTTGACATGGGAAAGATGAATTTCACATGTGTATTCCTTTGTTGTTAACCCTTGCCTGATGTGGTCTTTCTTTACTGTGTGCATGGTTGGTGTTGGGTGAACTAATTTTCAGCAGCTAAGCGGTTGACCTCTGACCTATGGACCAGGACCAAAGGCAGCCTGGTGCTGCTGTGAAGAGCCTTTGATGCCCTCTGTCATCCCCCTCCACACCTCCACAACACTGGCCTGTACTGCATGACGTCAGCCTGCATACAGATTATTTTCCCCATGTTAATCCTCGCTCCAGTTTTTCATCCAAAGAGCAAGCCATTCGCCAATCGCGGTGGTCTTTCCAATCCCCACACACACACACACAGACACACACACACACACACACACACACACACACACACACACACACACACACACAGACACACACACACACACACACACACACACACACACACACACACACACAATGTGTTAGAGAGATTAACACATATCAGAATAACTCACACGTGTACATGATAACTGACTCATAATGCGTTTTGTAAACGAGCGAAAGCAATCATTTTACTGAAGGAAAGCATATTTTGGAATGAGATTAAGGTTGTTAAAATGAGATCTGGAGGAGTGATATCTCTGTCCCCGCTCAGCATGTTTTGGCTGTGGACTGTCTGCTTTTGCCCTACTTTAATGAAAAACATAGCAAGGACAATTCAAAAGCTAAGCCTTTATGGAGGGCTGGGCGTTGTAAAGTGCTTGGTATTCCATGCCTTG
This sequence comes from Ammodytes marinus, assembly GCF_949987685.1. Classification (NCBI taxonomy): domain Eukaryota; kingdom Metazoa; phylum Chordata; class Actinopteri; order Uranoscopiformes; family Ammodytidae; genus Ammodytes; species Ammodytes marinus. The sequence goes on along the minus strand of NC_137211.1, from coordinate 23,997,085 downwards.
TGTTGTCTTTGCGGTGGGAGATAACGACGGCTTATCCAGCCAAGTCGCTCTCCTCTCAATAAATTAGTACATTTCTCCAAGTACAGAAGGCAGAGGCTCTGCCCTGCTGTCAGATAAAAGACTCCACATTCACAGACATCCGCAGCAAGTTGAAAGACTACAAAAGCAGTTCCAGTGTAGGCTCGGCTGTGAACATTAGGCAAGACAAAAGCCGCTTTGAATGGGAAGTACGGGAGGTTCCCTTCATACTGTCTTTGATCGCAGAGCTCCGTTCTCCCCACGTCTGTCACCTGGCTAACAAGCTGCCAAAACATTATATCTATTCTATCTATATCTATACACCTCACCTGAAAGACAACTTGCATATCAAATGCCTTTCATCATCCAAACATCAGGAAATCTTTTGCAGATCAAAATATTTACAATCCCCACTGACCAAACAAACAGTGAAATGGAGATGTGTTACAGACAATACCCACAAAGGGAAATATTGAAACAGTCATAAATCAAACTGTCGATGAAAATGTATGTTTACCAACCGTCTGTGGGAAATATCTGTTTTCACTTTCTAGCATAAAAACTGAAAGCAGGCGAAAAGAGCTGTAACAACAGAGTCTGCAGGCATACTAGTGGCTCTGTTGAGCTGTGCTAAAAGCATAGTGGTGCTTGCTTTAAATGACCAGCTTAAGCACTCTAACATCATGCTCACAATGCTAATTAGCACTAAAAACAAAGTGCAGCAGAGTCACAAAACGACAAGTTAATGTTTTGATCTGATGATGGTGCTGGATGCAAAGTAAAAGGGATCTTCTCATCATTTGGAGACACAACAGTCTGATCCAAATTCCATAATGATCCATCCGATAACTGTTTATACAGTGTGGACCAAGTTGTCAGCTGCGAATTATGTGCATATTAAAGGTGCAGTGTGTAAAAATATATATTTGGGCATCATCTAGTGGTGAAAGTTATAGATTGCAACGCTCCGTGTATTCCTCTCCAGTTTGAAGAGTTTTCAGAAGTGGCCTTCAAGAATAAGAAGCTAGTTACTTAAGATCATCGACCATTACCTAAAGTCCTTCCACAAAGTGATGGGGTCAAGCTTTAGTTATTTAGTACTTCTACTTAGTTTTCCAACAGGTGTATTTCCAGCTGACACCTATTATATATAAATAAACTGTACATTTGGACTGCACACCTACAAGCTCGTATGCAAGGAATATGTGAGAACAATTGGTGAGTACTGTTAAAAATACACATAAGGGTTCAAAAGTTTTAGTCCGCAGACATTATGTATTCAAAAGGGCAGGGAACAATTACAAAATGTCCCCAAATAAAAAATTAACTGGAGCAAAAAATTTGGTTTAATGTGGATTAATCGGTTAAACCTCGGTCACAATAATATAATGAAAAGCCAAGGCTCTCTGGAGGGCATGATGTAACCACAGCAACTTGTTATATATTAATAAGGTATATGTTCTTAATCATTGAACAATGCTTTTTTGTATTTTTTACAATTATTGTTCTTTTTTTTAAATGAGTTGCTAATGGCTGGACAGGCTGTCCCCTGAGGACGCTCCCTGGCTCCTGGTACTGTTGGCTGTGTCAGTGCTCCACATACATCAGTAAGGCTCCAGGCTGCCTCAGCTCTAGCAGAGGCAACAGAGATTCCTTCCTAATCCAAAACCTAGACAAAGGCACCTAAGACATCATAGACAAAAAAAATCTAAATTCTGCTTTGGGATTAACATCCGGGCACTTTGTTGTTTGAACATCCACAAGCATTTAATCATGTTTAAGTACAGATTACCTTGAGCAATATGGGTCATAGTCAGACAATGGGCTTTTTATCCGATAGAGGTAAAATCTCCAAACTGCATCAGGTAAATTACTCGATGGCTCTCCTGCTCTGAAGCTTCATAACCAGGCTGGATGAATATCTGAATGTTTTGCTTGCTTTGCTATGGATTAGAATGACTGTATATTGGCAACAATAGGAGCCCTGGGAATGGTCTGTAGTTGCTGGATTTACAAGAACAAGGCACTATCATTGTATCTTCATTTATACCTTACTTCCAAAGCAGATGAAACATTTTCAGTTTTCTCATTCTTTCTTAGCTTCCCGGCAGCCACTGGTTTCCATTTGTTTCATCATGGCTGGATTAACCAGTTACAGGGCCCTTAGCCAAATACATTCTGTCCTCCACCATCTCATTGCAACCATATAACAAACACAAAGGTCCATATTGATTCTGCCAAATCCTAGATAATGTTCAGTGACCGCTGTTATGGCATATGGTTAAGAACGCCATGGTTTGGATTTGGCAACTACAGGCGCTTGCACACCTTAAAATCCGAACCAAGATGTGAACCAAGGTTGTTCGTGTTCCATTGTATAGATTTAATCCAGTTGGCATGGGTTTCACATTGCAGTTCTGCGAGGGCACCAAAGTACTTTCCATGACATACATTCTGTCAACATTACCTACGTGGCTGCGTCTCCCTTTACTGAACTTTGATTGGTTAGTAGATGGGCGTGCATCTGATGTTGGCGTGTCTATTCAGTGAGTAACCTTGGTATGTTTTAATTAATTAGTGATCGTCAGTTGATGGTAAATTCATCAAACACAGCTTTATTAGGAATGTGACCCCTTTGAACAGAACCAACATCATATTTGTGTAAAGGTTTTGACACAGTCCGGCCGTGTGGTGTTTTGGTGTTTGCAGCGCTTTTTCTTAATGTGCTGTGTTGTGGTATGTGAGAATGGTGTCAAATTGATGAAGATGTTTTCTTAATTTGCTTGTGTTTCGTCTATTTGCATATGTTTGCAGTGCGTTGAGCTCTCAGGGCCACCGTAAGTAGTCCATTCTGTGCATTTGTAATCCAGACTCGCATTAAACTGTCACAAAAAAAAAGATCTATTTTCAGAGACTTAAACAGTTTTTCAGTTGTATAACCACAGTGTGCATGGCATCTGCTTTTACCGTGTCAGACTTATTTGTAGAAACCCAGTTTTGAATAGTCTCCACTGCAGTGCCACACGACAATAAAATACAGTAACTATGACAACAACCAAAACAGACATGATGTCGTTTACCCAACTCAAGTCTCTGCAAGTTGAAAAAAACTGTTGTGAAATTGAAAAAAACAAAATTAATTAAAAAAGTTGCTGTCATGTGACCTTCGTATAAAAACCTATGCCATTTCAATACTTGGTTCAGTTGATGACATTTTGCACATGCAGACATGCGCTTGAAAGACCTGGAAAAAGCTTTGAGTTAAAATTACCAACCCCTTTCTTTTGTTCCTCTTTTCTTGCAACTACTTTTCCAAAGGAAGATAATAAATAAAGAAGATGAATTGTAATGAGTCAGCCAAAATATGTAAAAACACTGACCTTCAAAAACAATCACACACACCATTTGATTAATAGACTAGTGAAAGTAATGAGTTGCTTTCAGTCAAGCATGAGATAGTTCATCACACTGCGATGAGCCCAGCTTACACCCATCAACCACACTATAGACCACATTCCAAAAAATCTCCAAAAGATATCTCTGTCTAAAAACGTTTGGTTCCCTGAAACACAAAAATAAGAATTTACCAATGCTATAATTATTGTTTTAATAGACATTTATTTGTGTTAAGTCTTGAAACAAGAAGGAAAATGTCATGTGTAAAATCTACAATAGATTAGAATCTGATGTTATATGAAAAAGGTGGAACTATTCTTAATACCCTGTCAGGGTTTCTATCACCACTCATTAATCATCATAAGGAGTAAGCAAGCGTGCACTCCACACCTCAAAAACAAAAACTATTCCAGTAAAATATTATTCCGTACCGTTTTCTACAGAATTAAAGGCACTGTACGCTTTTCCTCTGGCCAGCTCATTCAAACAGTGTCCACTTACCAGCTGTCAGAGTGAGAGTGTGAGCGGAGAAGAGGAGGAAGCAGAGGGCGAGAGGTCCAGTCATCCTGCTGGCTGCTGCTGCTGTTGCTGCTCACACAGAGGGACGTTCCATCTGTCATCACAGCCCAGGACAGAGCCAGCGTTTGATCTCCCATCCTTTACACTGAGGCTGCCTCGCTCTGCCGCTCCGGTTTATATTCAGAGGATTACAGCAGCTCGCTCTCTCTCTCTCTCTCTCTCTCTCTCTCTCTCTCTCTCTCTCTCTCTCTATCTTCAGCTTGGTCACTTTGTTTTTCTCCATCTCTACCCCTCTCTCTGTTTACTCTCCCTTCCTTCCTTGTGTCTCTTTTGCATCACTTGTTCGTTCAAGTGTTTGTCACTCTGTGTGTGTGTGTGTGTGTGTGTGTGTGTGTGTGTGTGTGTGTGTGTGTGTGTGTGTGTGTGTGTGTGTGTGTGTGTGTGTGTGTGTGTGTGTGTGTGTGTGTGTGTGTGTGTGTGTGTGTGTGTGTGTGTGTGTGTGTGTGTGTGTGTGTGTGTGTGTGTGTGTGTGTGTGTGTGTGTGTGTGTGTGTGTGTGTGTGTATGTGTGTGTGTGTGTGTGTGTGATAACTTTAATAACTAAGAAGAACCTGGCCCAGACTTCCCTATTTACACAGACTCACTAAAACATAAGAAGTATATCCTCAGTAGTATGCAGGTTGATCACAGCAGAGTTTAGGAGTCGGCACAGCAGGTGTTCAAGTAATTATCATCCACATTTCACAGTACAGAGATAAATCATGCTCTGAGAAGGTTAAAAATATCCTTGCATCTTCAAAGCTGTCTGTCTCATTTGCACATAGGGGGGCACATACAGACACCTTCCGTAGTAAAGCCTGAATTAACTCCATCAATTCCAGTTCAACAATGAATCATTTGTTTTGCATCAGTTTCATTAGGATGTATATTTGTTTGTGGACATCATTTTGTGTGGTTATGTGAGCAATTTTCGGTTTATTTAATTTAATTGTGTTAATTGATAATTGTCTTGTTTGGCAGTATCAAGCGCCTGCCCCAATCGATTGTGGCTTATTCTTTTTGTTTCATTTTCATATTTGTGGTTTAATTTGGGTTTTGGGGCGATTGTATTATTTTGATTATCGTGTGTGTGTGTGTGTGTGTGTGTGTGTGTGTGTGTGTGTGTGTGTGTGTGTGCGTGTTTGTGTGTGTGTGTGTGCCAAAGAGCCAGTGGGATCCAGGACATAGAAAACAAGGTTCTGCTCTTACAGATGGTGAAACCGAAGGCTGTCACATTCTGCCGCCCTGTCCCTCTTTCCGCCAAACATTTCCTCTTTGCCATCACCTGTCTCTACCTGTCCACTTGATTCCCGAAATGTACACCTTTCCCACCCATCTGCTCAACTGTTTACACTTTCCTTCATAAGCCCTGCTGTATACAAACACAAGCCTCCTTTCCTACACCAGCCACCAGTCAGTTTTTGTCAGGTTGTCGCACCTATCACCATGCATTGTGCATTAGTTTTTTGAGCCTGTTGTACGATCTCTTCTAGCAGCTGCATATATACACCTTCACTTTTGTCTATAAATAATTGAACTGTCCCCTATCTGCCTCGACTGTCTGTGTATGGGTTCTCCCTGCTGGCGGATCGGACGGGCTCAGGTGGAGTTGCTGATAAGGAAAGAGAAGGAAAGCAGTAGTGAGCCACCCTCCATCACAATAATTCCCTTTGTTGTCATGGAAAATAAAATGAAAAAGCCACCTTTCTGTCAAAAAAAAACACTCCGTCAGAGGATAAATATAGAAGCAGCAGAAGCACATTCAACTGAGACTCTGAAACGTGAATGGATTCAAATAAAAAGTATATGAATTTAGGATGTCACTATCATTTAGGATGATGTCATTTGTTATCTGTGCTTTTCTTGCTTTAGAGTCAAAAGTTCTGCCCTCCATCAATATTTAGCACCCTGATCTCATTTTCATTAAAGGAGAAGTAAATTATATTTTTTGTTAACAAAATCACTCTATAGTCGTACAGCAATCACTTAAAAAGTATGCGCAGTTCATAACACAGGTCTCCCAGTCATTAAGCTTTGCAGTAATTGCCTGATCAAATGTCAGCTGTGGATGTATAAGTTAAGAAACTGCAGGAAAAAACATACTTTTTTTCATGCACTGGTCAATTTTGAGACTTGAGGCCATTTTGCATTCATAACATGTTTTATTTCATACTAAATATAAATAAGGGTCCAACATGTACATTTAGGTTATTTTGCTAATCCTTGTTTGTTTGCTTCTGTACATTTCTGACACCATCTCTGTCATGTGATTGGTTTACACTTGAACATAGGTAGCCTACAGTCACACAATGCTCACTAAAGTACTCAGGACGTCTCTTGGTTGACTGAATGACACAACAGGGAGTGTCTGGAGATGAACAATGGACTGGCCCTACCTGGAATTAATGCATGACATGCAAGGAGGTGGAGGAGGCTGCAATCAAGCTAGTATTATCACCTTGTGTTAATTGTATCCTTACAGTAGCCACGGTCAGGGTTTATTATCTGCCATTCCTACCTAGACGAAGTAAGAAGACTGTCCCCACAGCTAGGAAATATATCATTGGTATTCTGACTAGAGTAGTGCACAGGCGTCAGACTGAGACTTCAGAAGGCCACTGAGGATCACTGAGTCACTAGATAAGACACGTCCTTGCCTTGTGTGAGGGTTGAGCCAGCGGTTCTAAAGCTTTACTTCAGAAGGCAACTTTCAGAATACAGAGGGCAATACTTAGCGCTGCTTTGAAATGCTCATCTCTATTCTCCTTGGCCAGGCTGCACTAAACTTTCCTGTGTTAGACATCTGATTGTTCTGGGACTTGTTCCACCATTAGCTGACCTGATCGATTGGGAAATACAACACAAATGTGCCTTGTTGGCAAAATCTCAACATAACCACGACCTGGTAAGCGCAATATTTTTTTCTTTTTTTGTTGCCTTACCACGTCTGTGTTTGACGAGATCATAAAGAATCTGTAAATCTGTTTAAATTCAGCAGGGAATATTTGAAACCTGTGAAAAGCTCAGGGTTCAGTGTCTTTGGGACGTGCGTCCTGGCTGATCCCTCTGAGAGTGTTTCTCAGGACGAATGTGCCATAACAAACCTCCCAGTTGATGGTCAAATAAAAGTAAAAGGATTTGAAATTGGCAAATTAGTATTGGACTAGTTGAATTGCTTTGGTCGGCTAATTTATACAAGTTATGAATCATACAATTAGTGTGTCAGTAGTGATGCTGGGTTGACTGTATAGGTTATTTGTTTGAGATGTAATGCTATTGTGGCTTAATAGCTATTCAACACTGGGTTAATTGTGTGCAAGAGGTTCATTTAATAAGAATCAAACCCCTGTCACTATAGATATATTTTCTATTTAAAAAAAATAATAAGGTTTGTGGAGTCTTTTGATGCTTCTGCAGTGTTTATTGATATAGTCTGTCTGAATGGTGCTTTCATGTTAGCTGTTTGAATTGTGATTGTCTTCACTGTCTGTATAGTGTACAATGGGTGCTAAACAGTCCAAAGCAGAGGCTAGATCTAAACCTACAGTTAAATCTCTAAAAGCGAAAGTAAAAAAATGGGTAAACCGAAAAGCTGAACAGAATATTGAAACAATAACTGATGGGATGTTGAGGAGACAGGAGAGTTATGTTTTTCCTTTCACATCATCGCGCATGTCTGACTGGAGTGGCAGCGAGTCGTCACTTCCATTGTTGTTAGATAGAGATCATTTAGACCCATTGATGGGAAACCCATCCTGTGATTCCCCACTCACGAGACATTGTGTGGAAGTGTCTCAAGAGGGTAGTGTTGTTGTGAGTGTGAATGAAAAGGGTGTTCTTGAATGGGGCTCGGAGGAACTGAGAGAGACTGTGGAGGAATACACAGAGTATGTGGCACTACACCATTGGGGGTCTGGGCAGGCAGATCAGGACCCAGTAACACACACAGCCTCGGGTACACAGGCAGCAGCAGCAGCAGCAGAGGAGAAGACGGAGGAAATGGTCACAAGACCTAAAAACAAACGCACTCCTCACACCGACACAGAGAGCACAACTGCAGAGACATCTTCAAAGTCACACCTAAGGCAACACGGGCGTAGAAGTCCTTTAATTGTTGATACAGAAGACACAGAAAGTGATACAGACATTAGAACCACACCGGCTAGAAAGAGAGCGGTGAACTACACAGACAAACACACTCCTCACACAGACACAGAGAGCGTAATTGAGGGGACATCTTCAAAGTCACACAAAGTAAAACAACACAGGCGTAGAAGTAGTACTACTAGTAGTACTTTGCCCGTGGATACAGACGACACTGAAAGCGATACAGACATTAGAACGACACTGACTAGAAAGAAACTTGGAAAGACAACAGTGAACTACACACCCCTCACAGTAATGAAAGCTGCCAGGCCTGTTTGTATGCCCTGGACCCCATCTGAATTAATACACCTGACCAGTGTTGCCCCTAATCCTATCAAACGAGCAGAAGAATATCACTGCTGGCTATATCGAGTGTGTTCTGCGTACAATTGCCTAGTGCCTGATGTAAAACAACTGATAAAGTTCACATATGGTCACGAATGGGTGCACTGTAAGGATGAGTTTAATTTCCCTGACCATAGAGAGGACGGCCAATGGCCCGAGAGCAAGACATTATCTATGTGGCTTGACGCTGAGGCTAAAGATGCAGTCATGAAATGTGCAAGCAAACGCAGTGATTTCTCCCGGGTCTTGATTTGTAGGCAAAAGAAAGGAGAATACTTAGACAAGTTCATTGAGAGATTCATATCTGTGTGGGACGACAACGCTGGCATGAAAAGAGAGGATAACACGTTTTTCACAGTTCAGACCTTCCTGCACAGCGTGAAACCACATATTGCCGAGGTTTACAAATCGCGTGTTATTGAATGGTCCATCCTGGATTGGCAGACCACTGTCAACACAATCTTGGCTTTGGACAGACGCGATGCGTTTGACACAGCAACAACAGCACAAATCTCACATCAAAATCCTAACAAAAATTGTTACAATTGTGGCAAACATGGACACTGGTATAAAGACTGCTATTCACAGACACAGCGTCCAGCAAGGGCCCCATATCCAAACCAGAGGTGTTTAACATGGGAACAGCCAGCCCTTGCCGTACTCCTTACTACCCTGCTCTCACAAACAACTCTGCCAGGGCCAGACATGCAGGAGAGACAGGATCAGATCAGAAATATCCAACTCAAGCAGCAACTTTGTTTCAACTTTTAACGTTAGTCCTTGTCCCGCTGAAGGCCTAACTGTGCAAGTTGAAGTGAATGTTACCACAGTTTCTATGTTTTGCCAAATTTTTAACATTTAATGTTCTTTCACTGTAGCCTACAACACACTCAAAAAATTGCTGAAGATGTAACAAATCCTCACCTGCAATGTTAATAATTTGGTCCCTACCTAGGTGTTTCTACTGCAGTCACGCCAGGTCGTGAACCTGTCGTAATGTGGGGGCTTGCTCTAAGTCCTTTAGAGTTGCTGTATCTGCCTCTCAACACTCAAACAGCAACTCGGCTGGGTGGAGATTTGTACATGATCCACTCAAACGAACAAATCTTATTGCCTCAAACACATTTTTGGCTTTTAACCGCCAACCTTCACAAGAGTATATGCCTCCTTCTGAACTTTCTAAAGTTCTAGCTATTTTGTGGGCTAGACATAAAAATCATGTGGTATTTGTAATTCCCCCTTCCCCCCCAACCTCCCACTCCCCACCCAAGGATAATACCAAGCTGCCTCTGATAAGACAGTAGAATCTGCCTCACAAAGCTATTACAGGAATAGAAGGTGTAATTACATCACATATTGATCTGGGTGTGCTGGTTGATACCGCCAGCCCATGCAATACCCTCCATTTAACCCATACGAGGGGAGATTTTTTTTTACAAGATCTAGCCATTAATGACATTTTAGTTCCCACAGCTCCAATTGTGTCTGACACCAATTCAATGATTGCCTCACTACCTTGAAACTGCACGCACAACACAGTCATTGATCTACAGTATGTTCAGCTTTCTTCTCTATATCATTGCACCCAGACTGCCAGTATCTTTACATTTTAAGGTAAACACTATACCTGTGAAAGGTGAAAGAAAGGGTTTTTGTTGAGAGCCCCACGGTGTATGCAGCAGCGGTATAGAGGTGATCTGGAAGATTTGCAATTTCATGGTGGAAGTAACATTGCTGATTTACGCAGACGACCTGTTGATCCAATCACCATCTACGGAAGCGTGTCACAAGGACTCTGTTTTGCTCATGAAGAGACTGGCTGAGTTTTATTGCAGAACTTCTTTTGGCTATTGCCTTTTTGTACGAAATGTGCTATTCAAATCAAGTTGCCTTGCCTTGCCGAAGCTGCCGTGTTGCCTGCCTGAGGTCACATATGGGTTATGTGCTAAGAGATGGACTCCTGAACAACATGCCCCCAACCGGAAACGAAAAAGGACCTGCTTACATTCCTAGGGATGGCACATTTTTTGCTGACATTGGCTGTTCTGTTTTGCAGCTATGGACTCTGTGTTCATTGTGGAAACTGTACAATCTGCCACCCAAATCTACTGTGCATTGGACTTCAGATATGCACAAAAACCTTTCTGGATTTGAGAAAATAAATCACTACCTACAACTCCTGATTTGGGTCTGCATGACTACCAACTGCCTTTCCACCTGTACGTGAACAAGACAAATGGATTCACTACGGCCATCCCGGTGCAGAAACATGGGTCACTTTATACCGTCCTGTTGCATACTATTCGTCAGGGCTCTCACCTGTAATCCTTGGTATGCCAGGCTGTTTCAGGTCTGTTGCGGCTGTTGCCTTTTTGATTGACAGGTCTGCTCCTATTGTATTGGCTCCTGACTGTGTTGTGCACATCCACAAAACTCTGGACTCTGTAAAAAAAAAAAAGTCATTGTGGGCCCCATGTCTCCCTTGATCCATGTTGAACTTTTTTATTTTATTTTGTATTATATAAAATTTATCAAGTCATTAGTTTAGCCACTAATAAATGTTGATACTAAGTGAAAAATGATTAATAATCAGTTGTACAGTGTGTATCTCTGTACAGTCTGAAATGACCTCACATATCAACCCTCCTTCCTTGTTAAATGAGATTGTATTGGTTTTCTCCCCTTTCCTTTAAAAGCAAGTCAGTCAGCTGTTTCCCTCCCTTTCATTTATTTCTCATTCCTTTCTTTCTTTTCTACCGTATATATTTCTTTAAAAATAAATAAATTGACAGGGCTGATTTATTAGAGGCCATTTTGCTCCCTTCAAAATTTGCAATCCAGAAATGAATTTGTAAACCCTTTTATTAATTCCTGTTTTCATTTTAGATTTAGCTATTAAATAAATAAATGTTTTAATACAATTTCCGTGACCCTTGTGGTCCTCCATACCCGGTGCCTTCAGATGGGCTAATTCATTCTTTTCATGTGGGTGAAAATGTATTAATGAAATCTTTGGAAAGAGTGTCTCTGTCTCCCAGCTGGAAAGGGCTCATGCAAGGTGTTGCTGCACCAGAATTGCTCAAAAGGTTCAGAGGAGCACAGCATGGCTCCATGCCTTGAGGTGCAGACTGGTATGGCTCCTCCGCTCCCAGGAGGCCCAGGCTATCCAGGATATGAGGGCTCTCATGTTTGCCATGCTGGAGGGGAAGCAGGTGTGAAGCCCCATGCTGTTAGGGCTGACATTGGAAGAACTGGAGAGGAGTCCAGTACATCAGTGCTGAGCATGAATGTAAGACCACACAACTCTAACATTCACACTAAACACAAACATTACAGACAGGGTGAACACAACACTGAACTGTTCTGACATGAAACATAGGAAGAAACAGGACAAGGTGATGGTGACAGAGCATGGGCAGAACTTTTCTGGAAATTGTGTTTGTTTTTCAGCTCTCATCAGGATTGCAATAGATGTATTTTAACTGACTTTAATATTTCTTATCTGATTTCATGCGCATGAGGTTAATTGTGCTGGAGGGTTCATGATAAGCTGAGGGTTCAATTAAAGTCACTTCTAACAGGTGCTGTTCAAGTGACTTACATTCCAATCAACCTACAAGACATGTCTCTAGAGTGTGGTGTATTATAAAACAAAAGTTAAAGAGCCATCCAGACCAGGCTCTTTGCATCTTTGACCACGTTTGTTTATGGTGTTAACCTACCTGACTCAGACCCCGTGTTTCTGTGTTCCATCCTCCAGAATTGTAGTTTCCAGTGTGCACCAGAACTCAGCTTGGACCCAGACTCGCCTAGGCTCCCCCAGCTCCAGCCTTCTTCTTCAGCATTCTCCTTCTCTGCGGTTCCCTAACCACCTGTTTGGACTCAGTCGGCCACACCACTCAACGTCACAAAACCACACCACTACCTTGTATTACTCCCCATCTGTCTCCGTTTGTATCTGTATAATCTGTATGACTATGAGGTGTAAAACACACCAATGTTCCCAAGTAAAATTAACAAATGCTTTAAAAAAAAACATTGATTAAAAGATGATTTTATTCAAAGTTAATAAAAAAGGGTTCCAATAAATTAAAATGGAATCAAAGATAAAGTTCCTGAATATCATTTTACTCATTATTTTTGTTTTATTTTGTGAAAGAGGTGACAGGTGTTGCTTGTTACAAATGCAAATCAATCCATTTAAATTGAAGCTCAAGAAAAACATTATTTACATTATCCTGTATTGTTATTTCATTGTATTCATAAGGTTGTCTTATATCTGTTACATGTTTAATGTATTAAGTAATTGGTAAGAGTACACATTTGCTTATTTTTGTTACACTTACACAATACCTTTATTCATTTAAACACATTTATTCACTGGTTACATTTGACTTGTGTGAAGGTTTACAACTCCAGGTCTCAACTCATGACCTGCACAAGGAAGGATCTGACTGTTCTATGTTTAGGTAAATAGAGCGTCATTCAGTTTTGACTCCAGTAGATTGTACAGTACATTAGATAGTCCATTCCAAAAACAAAAAGAAACTTTACTTTACAATATTTTCACAGGCACTTTCTAATCAAGTGTGTTACATTTTATTTTTCTAGATTTGCATGTTTTAATGTTTTATCTAATACAGCTGCGTTGGTTTATCAGCATAGTATGCAGGCAGCTACCTTTGGCTGGTGAGGTAGCGTGATGCAGAAGTAGCCAAGGTCAGGGTTTATTATCAGTCATTCCTACCTAGACGAAGTAAGAAGACTGTCCCCACAGCTAGGAAATAAATCATTGGTATTCTGACTAGAGTAGTGCACAGCCGTCAGACTGAGACCTTAGAAGGCCAGTCAAGAGATATACAACTTGACGCAGAAAAGATTAGGTGAGCTGAATCCCAGGGCAAAGACTAGGGCCTTGGTTCAAATATTATATAACCTAGCAGATATGTTCGCAGTTGTCCAATATTGTCACTGGATAAGGCACTCTGACTGGTATGAGGCTTGAGCCAGTGGTCCAAGCTTCTCTTTAGAAGGCATCTTTCAGAATACAGAGCGCAATACTTAACGTTGCTCTGTAATTTTCATCTTTATTCTCCTTGGCCAAGCTTCAATAAACATTCCTGTGTTCGACATATACATCTCCATAAACCTCTTCCACCATGAGCTGACCTGATCGAGAGGTATGTATACACCACTGTTGAATTGTGACAGACAGTATGCACAGTATTGTAGTATAGCACTGTATTTTCCTAATTGTCTTAATGTTGTAAAAGCAACAGTGTTTTAAGCACTCTATTGAGTGTAAAAGAAGCAAAACAACATGGCATGACACAAAGCATTGACTGAAAAGAAATACACCAGTAAATGTAATCATTTTCAACATTTTTTATTTCATTTAAAAGTGCCAGTGTAATTCGTATCACTAAATACTGAGACCAGCTGCATCGAGCATGGCGACAAACTCTCTCCCATGAAGGTGAAGCAACACGGGAGGAAATTAAAACACATTCATACTGAGATAAAGAGACACTGAAGTCTTACTCAATAAAAAGTTGATATACACAACTGCTCAATTTGAATGGATTGATATCAAAATAAATATATTTTATAATACAATTATATTTGTGTTGGTGTAAACATACTGAATATGTCTATCGATGATGCCTCCATTAAAAGAAAGATGTTACAAGACAGAGAATAAAATTATCTTTTAATTCTCTGTCTTTTAAAAAACACTATTCTGCATCAGAAATCAAAGCCTTTCGAACATCACTGTAAGTACCATTATGTTTTTACAATACAAAAAATTAAGTACATGATTATGAAAAGAGCATGTTAAGGTGCCTGTCTTAAGAGCAAATTAAGTACATTCACATGCACATCAACTGTAATGACGTTTAAACATTTATTAATACAATTTTAATAATTGGTACGAGCAATGAGGTTTAACTTAAGTTCATTCAATTGTTTTGATGTAAACCTTAAGAGAGTCTGTTGGTGTAAGTGGTGAAGTTGCAGCACTCCACCATGTTTTTAGGAATCACAGTCCCACGGTCAGTGCGGAGTGGAGGATCTACCAACTATGTGACAGGTCGGACTGCTAGATGGCAGCAAAGATGGATGTGCAGGAACTGTACCTGACAATTTGTACTTTACAAGAAGCAAAAGACTCAGGAACACATTAACAAAGACAATTGCGCAGTTGTTGTTAGCCTAGCTTAGCACACAGACTGGATGCAGGCGGGAAACAGCTAGCCAGACTCCGTTGAAAGATCAAAATACGTCAGCTGATACCTTTAAAGCTCACTTGTATGTCATTTGTGTTCATATGTATATTGAAGGTATACTGGATAGCATTTGTCAGATGTGTTTTATAAATACAAGAATCAGACAGTTCTACCTAGTGTACCTTTAAACTGAAAAATTACAATTTGGGGGTTTCTGGGGAGTCAGATGCTGGGACTTTTTCTTAATCAATGGCAGTGTATCCATCCACCAAGCGCTTTAGTGCAGTGTTGTATGTTAAAGGTGTGGTTTTAATCTTCATACAGACCCGATGGAAACCTCACTGTGAGGACCAGATACAGTTAATACAGTTACATGTCATGGTGTATCTGGACAAAGAGCTTAAGAGTGTTGGACTTCATGATGTCCGACATTAGTGGAGGTAGCTGCTGCTTAACGTACTGCTGGGCTTCACAAGTAATGGGACCTCTAATGTTTGCCTGCTTAAGTTACCTGTTTATGGTGTTCACCTGTCACAACCAAACCACTGACATTAAAGGTCACGTATGATGCTCATTTTCAGGTTCAAAATTGTAATTTGGGATTCTACTAGAAACTGTTTTCATTGTGTAGCGTCCAAAACAACCTTTATATTTCTCACCGTGCCATTGTTGATTCGCCTCTTTTTAGCCTCTCTCTAAAATGGTCTGTTTAAGAGACCTCTTTAGCCCTGCCTCCCAAAAAAGCCCAGTCTGCTCTGATTGGCCCTGAATCTAACTGCTGATCAGAATCTAACTGCCAGTTAGATTCAGGGGTATCTGGGGGTGTGTTTATTGCAGAAGGAGGTAGTGCTAGTTAAGGTTGGTGATGGGGGTGTGTGGCTTTCCCTTTTGTGATATCATATGGAGAGAAAATCTGAACTGGGTGTTTGAGCAAAGGTTTTTAGAAAGGTGGAGGTAAAGAACAAGAGAGAGTTGTTTTTTCCTCATACTGAGAGAGTCTCTAGTCACACGGTGACCCATATTAATGTTGAAAGACCATGAAAAAGTGCATTTTGCATAATAGGTGACCTTTAAAACAGGACCTTGTCACAGGTGATGTGTCTTTGGCTCTTCTAACTTTCGATCAGATGTGGAGCCTTGCTAAAACATTTAGAAGTGAGCTGGTGCTGGAATCCTCACAAGTGTCCTTAACCACAATATGAGAGGAGACAGCCTGGTGGTGACACGTTGGTCTGTCATTGGCTGACAGTCAGAGGGAGTTGCCACACCAGCAATGTGTTTTCAGTGGAATCTTCTGGGGCTTTCTGTCCTATCCTGCGGTGTCCTCTGCCACCGGAGAAGATGGCCGCCGAGGTGACTTTGCTTCGCCTGGCCTCCCCCTCCCTGCCCCAGTCCACGGGCCGCCCCCTCACCCACACGTCAGGGTCCTCGCTCACTTCGTATATGGAGCCGTCCTCCGGGCTGTGCTCCAGAGAGTCTGGGGAGGCCCTGTTGTTCCCCTGGTCGGGCTGGGCCGTCAGCACCTTCCCAGGCAGCTGGCAGGTGGAGTGGAGGCGGTACTGCAGCAGGAGTCTCTTGGGCTTTTCCTCTCTCGTCACAGGAAGTTCAGAGTCCTGGGGGAAGCTGCTCTGCTCCAGCCTGCGCCCTCCATCGTCCCCTCCCCCTCCCCCTCCTTCCCCGTACGCCCCCTCCTCGCTGCCGTTGGCCATCATGGAGTCCCGTCGGAGCAGGTCAGAGGCCAGTGTGCTGGAGGTGGACACCAAGAAGTCCACCGGGCCACAGTGAGCATTCAGAGACGTCATCCCCTTACCTGAAGAGTACAACAGTTCCAGATAAGACAATAGCTGCAATATGAAACTGAAGATGTTTCGTTAAAAAAGTAGCTTCAGAAACAGGCGAGAGATTAACAGAATATGTTTGTTATTAAAATCAGGGAGAAAAACAAATCCAGAAAGAAAGGAACCCCATTTATTTTATTTACACCCTTATGCTACATTAAGGGCCCAACTGTTGCCTATTTTCACCCAATAGACTTTTAGGAGCTTCAATCCACTGTCAAGATACTATTAAATTACCTATGACCAATGTTAGTTATAATTTTTCATTTTCATTTCATTTAACTTTTATTTATCCTCGAGAGACCAATTGAGGGGTGACCCTCATTTTCAATGACGTCGAGTTCAAAACAAATTCAAAACAATACAAACAAAATATTCAATGCAAATACATCAAATACACAACAAGTGAAGAGAAGAGAAAACAAAACGATTGAAACATTTACAGAGTGGGGAAGAGTGGCAGCAATTAGGCATAAAGTACAATATAGTCTAATTAAAAGAGTTACAAGTAGAGTTTGGCAGATCCAAGATAGTCTGTTTAAATTGGTCAAAGGATATGAATGTATTTAGTTTAATTTTTAGCTGTAAGTTGTTCCAGGAGTCAGGTGCACTGAAGCTAAAAGCTGTCTTTCCCAGCTCAGACCGGGCTTGTGGGACATAAAGCATAAGCATGATAGTTGTCAATGTTGGACAACACAAAAGGCAAATGTGAACATGGTACTAAGTTCCCACTATACAACAAGAGGGAATGAGCATTGAGGGGTGACCCGCATTTCCAATGACGTTGAGTCATGGGTAGTAATTAAACAGGCTTCTAATTCTCCAGTAAAATGAGCTATGTGTCACTGTTGAGTCTCTCAACATGTTACCCAAATACAATGTGTTGTAGGTGTAAAAATTATGTTAAATAAATGGCTGGCACAATTTACAGTATATAGTTCCTTGTATTCATTTGGATGCGGTTGGGATTCAATTCCATGTTGAGTGATTTTCAGTGTCTGCTAGCCCCTCAGCACATCTCATCGCGTGGTACTGATTTCATTATCTAACCACCTTAAAGAAATACTGAGAACATCTTTCAATCAGGACTGACCTGTGATCTTGGGGATGCCCTCCAGTGTGGGGACAGGGAAAGTGAGGATGAGGCCCTTACTGGTCCCCACCCACAGCAGGCCCTGGCAGATCAACAAACTGGAGACACAAACCTGACCTAAGAATACAAACAGAGATTCAACCATTAACGTCACCACCATTAACACTGTCATGTCTAGCCCTGATCCAGGACAGACAACACAGTCACTGAGCAGCTCAGGATGTTACACAATACAAACTCACCAGATGGTAGGTAATCTTCTTAGTGGTTTTTAAATTGGATAAAACAATGTCCGACGGGTGTAACACAATGTCATTATTTACACTATCCAGGAAATGCCTCTACCATTGAAGTCAAAGCAAATCATGTAAAATCAAAGATGGCGCAGGTTGTCTCTCTTAATTAATCACTACTTAAACTGTTGTCTTCTTTATATACTACTTGAAGGTGGAGTCAGCGGTTCTGGAGAACGCTTGTTGTCAAAATCGCTTTTTCTACCTGTCCACACTGTGTGTGTGGGCTGGGGAAAAAACAGTGTTACTACACAGCCAAGGCAAGGTATTTGTATTCAAACAAGGGGGCCAACCGTAGCTAGCAACATGCCCGTTTAACATGCCCAACATGCCCAGGTTTTTTTTCAGCGCACACAGTTTAGACAGGTAGCGGATCGGGATGAGACATTCACTGATTTTGACAAACATTTTTTTACAATAAGCATTCCCTGGATTTGCTGACTCCACCTTTAATTGTCTTATTATCTTAAAAAAAAGATAGTATTTATTATGGTAAACGTATGTGTAGACCTTCTTATTAATAAGGATTTTACAGAAAGTGTTTCACTGAATCACAAAGAAACTAGACTAGAAATGCTTCAATGGCTAATCCCAGCACTATGTCCCTGTTCTGTATATTCATGTGGCTCTGTTTGTTAGCATGTTGCTTGGCCTTGCCTGGTGTCAGATGGGTTGTGCGGGTGGAAATGTTGACTTCCTGCAGTGGTTCCAAGGTCTCTGTGTGAAACAGGTGGATGGAGGAGCCCTTGGTGAAGGCCATCCAAACTCCCCCGCCTGAACGCACCATGTGGCTAACACTGCAGCCCGGATCAGAGTGGGCTTCAAAACTCTATGGGACAGAGAGATAGAGAGGGTCACACAAGAATAATATCTACCTATGCACAATGAAAACCTCTCTCACTTAGTATATTATCATTTGCTGTTTTTTTCTGGCTTAGTTTTACCATGGACGTTATATGAAAACTACACATCGGACTGAAATTGGGTCAATTCATCTGATTGAAAATGTCACACCCAGTTAATAAGCAAAAACAGATTTGAGCACAGAGTATATTGCGTATTTGCTCAAATTAAATTATTCAGTTGGGCTAATTTCTACACAAAATCAATTTATGTCCTTTATCTCTGTGCCAAACATGTCCCACTGCACACTCAGAAATTAGACAAATTCAGTGCCATAGGGTTCCAACAATTTTGGATTTCCATTGAAATTGCATACATGTTAGAAAACAGCGAATGATGCCCTACTTCATAACTAAATATGTCAGTGCAAGTGTAACACTTCGCCACAGGGCTACAAAGTAAATCCATAGTCAGTCGCAAAGTCTTGCTTTTCTTTTCTTCAAATTCATCCTCAAAACTTTTTTTTCGATATAAGGGCAAATTCATAATTCAGCAGTTTCACAAAGCCCCCGTAGTGACACACACACACACACACACACACACACACACACCAGCAAATGACAAAATAACACATTGCTCAATTCAATTTTGCAGCTTTCCCCACAGAGACTGAGCTGCAGACGTCAGTTTGGAGATTGGGCCTCAGGCAGCCTGTTAGCTCCCAGACCCATCTGTCAATCAAACTCTCACATAACAAGTGTTAGAGTCCCTGTGGACACACATACGCGCACACACACACACACACACACACACACACACACACACACACACACACACACACACACACACACATACACACACCTCATTTACACCTGATGCCTGTCAGCTCACTGTGAGGAATCACCACTGACAGGTTGTGATTGCTTGCTGTGGTTAAACAACTGTTATTCATGGTAAGAAGACAACATGTTAGGAAAGAGAAAGCCCTGATCGCTAATGGGACCAGTATATTAAGTATTTGAATTTACAAAACGATTTTGATTTATGTTTCTTGTGCTATGCAAATGTTCACCCTCTGTGAAAAACTAGGCCAGCAATTCTGCACTAGAAGACAACAGCCAGGAGTCTCATTCTTGTATGCAAATTTGATACAAAGCCAAGATAATGAAGCGTACCAGTTCTGCATAACATGTGAAACAGAGATATGTTCTGCAAAGGTAACATGCCGTCAACATGAGCCATTAGGAGATAATCAACAGCTCATTTTAATCTCTGGTAATCCCAAATAAGTAAGAAACTTCATTTAAAGTCACAGAGTGTTATCATACAGACAAAAGCATAAAAACATAGACAGAGACACAACACATACTGTAGTGAAAATGTATAAAATGTATACTAAGACATAAAACAAGATAAAAGTACAATGACGACATAAAACACAGTAAAACCAGAATGAAATAGGCACAAAGAAGCATCACACAAAAGCAAGGTAAAAAGAAGGGTCTTAAAGCTGCTTTTTGAATATTTCAACACACAGTTCACAGATCTTAGAACAAATGGAAGGGAGTTCCAAAGTTTGGGAGCTAGGACTAGGTGTGAGATGAGATGCACATTTCAAACAAGAGACCAGAGGAGTGCAGCCCAAATGTTCTACAGTATATGTTCATTATGTAATACAAGTGCCCACATGTTGCTCATGAAAATGTAAAAAAAAAATACCTGTGTGTGGAGGCTACATCCCTGGATGACCATGACTTGGTTGGCACAGCTGGCCCACACAGCGTCATCAAGTGTGAGCAGACTGCACACCGGCTCAGAGCCCAGAGACACCAGCCTGCACGAGTCCACATCCCACAATCTCTCTGTGGGAGAATGAATGGCATCATCCAGTCAGAACTATATGCTACTGCAGTTTTACAATGTGAGTGTGGACCATGGTGGACTCATTTTCAGTTTGTTCTGTATTCTTCAGCGAGCACCCACCTCCCGCCTTCCTTTGGTACACAGCCACTTTTCCGTTGGCCAGTCCAGCGAAGAGGAAAGACAGCGAGTGTTTGAGGCAGAGGACCGGACAGCTGTCAGGGTTGACCAGGATCAGCAGGCACTGGACGGCTGTGTCCACGCTGCTGTACACATGGATGCTGTTGAAAGGAGACACACGACAATTTAACAGTCAAATATTACTATGAGGATGGAAGATAAGCCTAAACTATTTGTTTATTCAGGAGATGTTCAGATCTGTCTCATGTCTGTGTGTGTTAAAGGTGCAGTGTGAAATATAGGAGTATTTTGCAGCCATATAGAGGGGAGATTCTAGATTGTACAGAAGCTACAGTGTCTTTCATGGATGAGAAGCTAGTTACTAAAGATGGCATCCACCACTGCCTCATGTCTTTCCACAATATCAAGTGATGAGGTGAAGATGTATGTTGTTGTTTATTCAATAGTACTTCTTCTTCATCTTCAGGTGTATTTCCGGCAGACACCCACTATATGCAGAAACATGGCTGTCTAGATATGAAAGGCTCATTCTAAGCAGGGACGCAAACACATGTATGGTCAAAAAAGAAAAAGACTTCAAATATCTTTACACACTGCACCTTTAAATACAGGGCTTGGGACAGGACGTGGTTAGTCTAGCCTTGGTAACTACTGATACCCTCTGCACTAAATAGCACATTTCTGTTTTTTTTTTACTTTGTACACTACTGAACGACCTGGCCTAGACAAAAGTGACGTAGCAATCCGTTTAAGGCTCCATAATAAGGCTCAGAGCTAGTAGTAGTGTCTGACCTGCCGTCTTTCAGGCCGACACAGATGATGTTCCCAATCCTGCCTCCAGCCTGGCTCTTGTCAGCCTCCCTGTCCTCTGCAGAGGGACATGGCTCCTTCACATACTCCAGACAGAGCACCGGGGCCTGCAGGGGGACCGTCTTCACCAGGCGAGGAGAGGTTCTGTTCAGGGAGAAGATCTCCACCTGCCCCTGGTTGGAGCTGCCTCCTCCACCAGCAACCTGAACACCATGGGAACAGAAAAGAGGACCACATGGTAGGTGCATGGCAATCAGAAGGTACACAAGATAAATGGAAGAATTCACCAAATCAGCAAATAATAATCATGTAAAAGAAATTAATTCATTTAAGGAATTTAGTTATGTTACTAAAAGGGGATTGGAGAGACAGTAGCAAAAACATATATTTTACATAAAACATTATTTATTTTTATTTTTAAATCCACATATCTGATGAATTTGTATATAAAATACTGAAAGAATGCATTTTCATTTCTTTAATGAAAATTAAATTGCCATTCAAAATGTCCAGTCTGTTATTGCAATAGGCCATGCCTCGCACTACTCACAATAAAATAGTTGTTAAACATTAACACAAATGAGAGGAAATAAGCAAGCTGAGCTTAACCAACAATTTTTCCAAACAACAGATGCACAAATCATAAATGAAGGTGACAGCCTTTATCTAATCAGTCATTTGACCACAAATATATAAATGTAATGTTAAAATAATACACAATAAATTGCTTTATAAAATAATAATAAATTAGATTAAATGCTACATCAGTGCAGTTAATCTGCTTCTCATTAGGGGACAATCTGGAGGTGGACCTCTACAAGCC
The DNA here is from genome assembly GCF_949987685.1 of Ammodytes marinus. Taxonomy (NCBI): domain Eukaryota; kingdom Metazoa; phylum Chordata; class Actinopteri; order Uranoscopiformes; family Ammodytidae; genus Ammodytes; species Ammodytes marinus. The sequence goes on along the minus strand of NC_137211.1, from coordinate 23,974,695 downwards.
ATACTGCAGCTGAGTTGTACTCACCCAGAGGTAACCCTGTGGTAGGGACGTACTGGCCGTGCAGAAACCCAGCAGGCTGGACCTAGACGGGCTGTGAAGAGCTGCCTCCAGCTACACAACACAGAGAGACACATCACATTTACTGTAAGACCCCAAAGTATGTACAAGCAGTACAGGAGAAGTTCCTTGTTTAACAGATACAGTAGGAGGCCAAAGACAACATGGATATATTTTTAATATTTTTCATCGTGATGAAAAAATGCTAAATGACTGAACAGATTGTGAAACGGTTTCAAAGAAAATAAGACAAGTGATTAAGAGAGAATACACAACAGGGATTCCAGGTCACTCCCATAGAACTATTATGGCAGCATGTAATTAAAGAAGATCACAAGAAGATAGAATTTACTATATACTAAATATACTACTGATATACTACTGATGTACTACTTATTGCTAAACATGATGTGGATACATTGTTCAATTAATAAATAGAAAAGCCTATAGATATATCAATTAAAATACCTTATCTATAAATAAGTCATTTCAACATCAAATAAACATGTGCACAACCCACAGCATCACTCAGCCTTGTAAAAGGATCAAACACAGAGACAACTGATCTGATACTAGAGAGTCAGAAACATTGTGAAAATGGATTTTCAAGATTTGCGATGGTTTCATCATCTGCTAATGATGTTTCACGCTTTGTTTTTCAGGAATCGTTTTTTATGTTGAAACCATTTCTGCTTTCAGCGTCAGTATGACGTAAATATCAGTTCTTCAAAGCCTCAGACTCAATGATGTGTTTGGGTAAGAAGAATGATACAACACCAGAATATAGTATGGCTGATCTGAGACCTGTTAGCTCAACCAATGTCTGCCTCTTTGTAACAACATCTAGTAGCTCTCACCTTCAGTGTGTGGGTTTTGGAGAAGAATACAGGAAGTCTGCAGGTCAACAGTGGACAACTAAATGGAGCTTTTGTCTTCATATCTTCTTCAGCACATTGCCACCCTGGAGTGTTTTCTTGTCCTGAGCAGAAGAAAACACACACACACACACACACACACAAACACACACACACACACACACACACACACACACACACACACACACACACACACACACACACACACACACACACACACACACACACACACACACACACACACACACACACACACACCCAAGGTTTTCAAAATCTGAACCAATTACAAATATGGTGACAAACCATATGTGGACACCAACTTTTTCCTAATACACCTACAGTCGGTTCAGTATACAGAAAATGTGAGAGTCACCGTATGACAGTGTTGGATATAAACTGAACATACGATACGTGTGATAATCTCGGGTTGAATCACTCTCAGTCCTTATTCACTCTCACACAGTGGTGGACTTACTCTGCGCTATCTTGGCGAGGTGGAGCCAGTTCACCCAGGAGATCTTACTGAGGGGACTGGGAGTGTTGAAGACCACCATGATGCTCACTGGACGACCAGACCTGGGAGCAAAAAAACAAGCACAGTGGAAATCAAACAACATGAACATAAAAAAAAACACTTTACGTTTAAAGACTACACACAGCTGTCTGGTGGAACCTGACTGTCACTCACTTGTCAGGTCTGCCTGGTACCGACAGACGCAGGCGACACTTGTTGGCGTTCTGGATCTCCTCCTCCTTCAGACGGATGAGCCTCTGCAGAGCCAGACACCAGTCCTGAGACACTGTGGTGTTCAGGTTCTGTCACAATCACACAAGAGGGGAGAAGAAGAGTCTTTGTTATTTTTTATTAGTAGTATGTCTTTATAAACATCTTAACAAATCAAATGCTGAATTGGATCGCACTGTACATTATCAGAATTGGGTCTGATTTTTTTGTGTGTGGGTATTTATCATTTCCATCAGTGTTGATGTAGTTGTACTTATAAGGTTAATTGAGATCTGGGAATACTGCGATTTATCAATAATAATAGTTACAAACCATAGCACATTTACAAAGTGTTTATACAACACATTATATAAAAACATAAAACTACATTCAAATAAACTCAAAAATCAAATCAAAAAAGCAATTTTGAAAAAGGGAGTTTCTGAAAGCATCTGAGCAAGATGTCATTACCAACTGTTCAGCAACTGTCTGGGCCGATGATTAGTATTTCTGCCTCACTATTACTTTTGAGAAAAGTCTGAGAAATCCACTTTTAGTTAAATCGAAAAACATTGTTGGAGTGATTCAATTTTCTGATAATGGTTTTGCAGTGTCATGGCTTACATAAGTCAGTAATCAGCTAACGCAAAAACACTTTTCTTTTTCTCTCCAGAGCATGTTATGATCGGTGGCATTACAGAACTTCACTGTAAATAATGGATGTGAAGAGTTAGTTTTTACATTGGTCTGCTGAAGAGGGACAGTTTAGTCATGCCCACCTTAAATCTCAGGTTGACACATTAGTGTTAGTCAACATAATATGTAGAACTGTCCCTAATAACATTTTTTGGGCTTTGAAAATTTGAAAATGACCAGAGAATATTCAAAGCAATGCCTTTCAATACTGGATAAGGCTTTAATTGCCATGGCAACGAATGAGGCTTAGAAGCATTCAGGTCAGCTTTAATAACGTGAATGTGGTCATTGACGTTGCATAGTGAAGTGAATTTAGAACAATAAGAGTTGTTACCTGGTAGATTCCATGGAGCGTGCCCACCAGCAGAGAGACCTCCTCCACCACAGACAGGTCATGCTGCAGCTCCTCCAGCTCAGAGTAGAGTCTGGGAGGACCCAGGAACACTTTACCTGAAACACAGGGAGACAGCTTCAGTATCAGTGGACCATTGAAACACCATCTACCTTGTAATGATTCTTTATTGACCACTAGTGATCAATTCATGACTGGGATGGACCACTACTACCCTTTACCAGTTCTGACTGACACTATCAGTTAATTCATACTGGATAGTTAATAACTTAAGAACAGCTTCTTCCCCAGAGCCATAACTACTCTAAACTATGACAGTAATGTCCAGTGCATCATCAACCCCCCTCTCTACTCTTCTCCTAATACCCTGTTCAATCATTAATTTGCAGTGCAATATATTTTATATATGTATATGTACATACACTGGCACATATTTTAGCTATAATGTATTGGTATGAATACATTCAGATCCTATTAGCTGTGTCTGCGTGGGTGGAGGGCATTTAAAGGCCAGATGTTGAGCCGTGGATGATGAACAGTACCTGTGCTGGAGGTGGAGCTGTGGCGTCTGGAGGAGATGAGACTGTCCCTGCTCTGGAGACTGTCCTGTCCCACCTCCACCACCTGGGTGTTCAGCAGAGGAGCGCACCACTTCACTGTGTACTTAGGACCAACAGGCACCAGGCTGTTGATGTCAGGAGGCCCCCTGGTGGACAGACACCAGAGTTCTATGTTAAAAATCACAAAGCCTCCAGACTCAGCCAAAGAAGGTGTTATGTTGTAATGTTAACTGCTCCAAAAACAGCAACGTCTCACATTTTATTTCAAAAGGCACAATGCAAAAGTACTACATATAAGAATTACAGCTAAAGCTTGACTTCACTTTTGACGGAGCAAGGTTAGTAGTGTTCCTCTGCCTTTAGTCTTTGTACGAAGCTAGGCTTAGATTTGACCTACCTATGTAAAGGACACTCGGACACGAGACATATATTCATCAATTTTTTTTTAATGTTCCATTCAGTGACAACTAAAACCCAAAACACACACACACATTCATCCAAAACTACACACTCTTTTAATATGAGCTTTAACGACCAAAACAGCTACCTACTTGAGGTTGACGTTGGCACAGATGAGCGTGTCGTTGAGGAGGAAGACCTTCCTCTCCTTGGACTTGAGAACTTGACCTCTGTCGCCGTAAACGATTTCAGTGAGAAGTTCACACTGAATCAGCTGCCTCTGCTCTGAGTTCAGAAGCTGGAGGCAACACAGAGCAATTCAATGATTATTCATGATCTAAAACTGACAAGATAAAGGCTTTACTACTATGGGTTATTATAATGCATCATGTGTCACCTTGTTGAGGTTGCGGTCCCCCACGCTGTGTGCTAACTGCTGGATCTCAGCCTCCTGATCAGCCAGACGTTTCTGTTCGTTGAGTTTCTCTGCCAGAGTCTCCAGCTCAGTGAGAGCCAGCTGCAGGGGCAGCCGGTCAGCGTGGGACTTTGGAGTGTTCTTCAACATGTCCTAATACATAGTAATGAACAGAGATGGACAGAGAGTTCAAGGCATGGGGGGGGGGGGGGGGGTCAGGTCCTTTTGATTCCCAAAGAAATTGCAAGAGACAAATCAATGACCATAAATAGAACTGGCTATGTTCCTTCTGAAATAACATGTCAAATCTTTTTACACATCATGTCTTTGATGAGTTATTAGTCTTATGACGGACATTTGATTCAATGTAAGTAAATTGTATGACAGTCTCAGACAGCAGCAGCCTGATAAAAGCACAAGTAGAGATCTGATAAACATCAACTTTTTATCTTGAGTAAACAGTTTTTCTTTAGATACAAGTAACCATTTTCCATTGTTATGCCCGCTGTAACTGTTGAGGATGGTAGGATAAGAGAATCAACATATACGTTGAAACCCACTTGTCTTTGTTTTGTAACAGCAGGTGTAAAGGGGGATATTTGTAGCCATGTTCAGTCTCTAATACCCACAATGTACTGCAGAGAGTGGCTGCCTTGTACTTCCTCACTTCCCCGTCAGAAACTCCAACACAAAATTTCAGTCCTTGAAATGAAACCAAAAGTCTCCACTTGACCGCACACACCAAATAGACTGGAGGTTATTGTTTCCTCTCCATTTCATTTGACACTATTATCTTATACCTCTATTGATAAAGCTGACCATACAACAGCAGGGAACAGAGAGACTGAGTATGCATTCACTGCTGTCTCTGTTGTGTCAGTCACTCACCTGCAGCAGCAGAATGAACTGAGGGAAGCGCTGGATGGGTTTGACCATCAGGCCGTACAGAGTGATTCTGTCTGGACTGGACGCCTGCTTCTTCTGTAAGGCACAGGGAAAATACATTGTCACTTTCCTCCGGATAAAAAAAAAAGTGTCTGGTGTTATAAAACAAGGGGTTCAACTTCAACATGGATCTGCACTTCTTTCATGCGCTATTTTCTTAGTAAAACATTGAGCATATTGAGCATGAACTGCTTCAGGCAACAACCTTAACCAGGTTTCGAAAATTCTCCAGTTTTCTCATTTAAATCTCCCAGACAGTCTGTGTCATTTCACGGTTGTACGGTTATGATGGTATAGGTCTTCCTCTGAAGAATGGCCCGGACCACTTTTATCAGGTTTGTTTGACTGTGATACTTTACTCTCTCTCTTGTTACAGCTTACAGGGCGCACTTCACTTACAGTAGATCTATATTATAATTACTGACATATGTAGTCCTTTGTATTGCTCTGGACCCAAATACTGAAATGTATTGCCTGGGTGTTGTTGAGCTTTAATGCTGGTTGTCAAATTTGAAATGTCTACTCTCAGTGATTGGAAAATGCTGGAGGTGTATTGGTCAAAATAAAAGCATTGGATAAAACAGATGGGTTTCACTTCTGTCAGACGGACAAGTGAAACACAGGACTGAAACCTCTCCAGAGCAGACAGGGTCTAACAGGTCACAGTGGGCTAACTGCATGGTTTATATGGTTTAATAAACAAAGTGTGAACACCTTCAGAAAGTCCAGGAAAGCAGGCTTAGACATGCAGGCCTTCTTGATCAGAGCCATGGCGTTGGTGAAGTTGTTGATGTAGTCACTGTACACGTCCAGCACCATGGACTTTGAAAACTGTGGAGGACATAGGAGTGTGACATCAGGACACATAAGTCATCCCACTGTTTATTTTTTACACACACTGATGTAACACAACCTCTGCAAACACCTCTAGTGAAGATGTTCTCTGCTGGTGAAATAAACTTCACTTTCAACACTATGACTCCTTGTGTGTGTTTTAATCCGTAGTATTATTCCCACTCAGAGGAAAGCAAAGTGAAAAGGGACAGAAATTAAACAAGGAATTAATGAAGGAAGGAAGGAAAGAAAGAAAGAAAGAAAGAAAGAAAGAAAGAAAGAAAGAAAGAAAGAAAGAAAGAAAGAAAGAAAGAAAGAAAGAAAGAAAGAAAGAGGTTTGCGTGACTGACCGAGGCTACAAACAGGTCTCCTATCTTCTCGCTGTGATCCCACTCTGCCACGCGTGACGCCATGGCGATCTGGAACATGGAGTGGCACTGAGTGATCTCCTGCAGTCGGTAGAAGATCTGATGGACCTTCTTGGTGCTGAGGATCATGTTCTGAGGCTCCAGCAAAGGCTTCTGGTACTCCTGGTAGACACAAAGTATAGGTCAGCTTGGCATACTGTATGTACTTCTGTGGTTATGTTACTTCCTGCTTCAACCAGGGTCTCGTGGGATTAGACAGCAATTTTTTTTCTTTCTGTCTTGCTTATGATCAAACTGTATACTTTGACATACTTGTTTCTCACTTATAAGCTAAATAATGACTTAATATGTAACTTATCAGGATTTGAAGGTATCCGTTTATTAAAGGTGAAGTAAGCGATTTATTTATGTTAATATAAGTATTAAATCGCTCTTTATTCATACAGTGATCACTTATATAGTGTGCGCGTTTCATAAAGCCGATCTCTCGTTCACTTGCTCTGCATGTAATCGTCAAATAAACTTTTCGGGGATCCCACTACTAATAACCAATCAGAAGAGAGAATGATACAAACCGGCACCCGCCTCACTGCCGGTGCACGTGCAGAGCGACAGATGGGTGAATGTGTATGCGCCTACAATGGTGGAGCAGGTAAAAATCCTTCCCAATGTCTGTTTTGATGGTTTGATCACACTTATGGATCTGAGATGATGCTAGATAACTCGCTCCAGAAACGGCTGCACTCTCTGTTTCTTTGACTTTTAATGTTGTCCAATAAAAAAAACGAGCTTCCATAGTAGCATGTAGAGGTCTCCCTGTTGATGTGACTCACCAGTAGGATTCTCTTGAGAGAGTCCAGGTAGCTGCTCTCACTCTGCACAATGGAGCTCAGGATGAGACGCCTGACCACCTGGAAGAGGCAGCGAGAAACTCTTAAAACATCTGCAATAACTATTACAAAATGATTAATGTACAGTACTGTCCCTCTATATGTATGCTTGTATTAAAATAATGACAGCGTATCAAATAACAACTTGTGCCAGGGAAATAAATAAAAGTTGTCTAGGTAAAGAAAAACGGAATTGCTATACTATAATGATTTACATAAAACAGCAAAGTAGCGATAAATTAGTGAATGAAAACAGTTTTTGTGTTTTAAAGAGATAGTGTGTGGTTCAGAGAAGTATTTGCCCACTAAGTAAGAATTTACGCTATGTATAGTCATTGCATATTTAAGGTAAAATTGATCAATGTTGATTATCGGAAGCAGAGAACTTGTAATGGATGTAATAGTATGCATATAAAGTATATTGTGCTGTCTTTATAACATAAGCTAACTATGAATGATATGCTCATTTTCAAACACAGGAGCACACACACACACACACACACACCTGCTGACTGCTGAGCCCTTCTGGCATGGGGCAGAGTTGTGGTGGTGGATGCTTTAACTCACACACGGACACATCCATGTAACCTGCATCATCTTTTCCCTCACCTGCAGAAATCAAACACAACCGCTTTAGAGAAAAAAAACACAAAATAATCTGTCATGGCTACTCTGTCACAAACATTCACAATAGCTGCAACTCATGTTTGTTTGTTTGTTTCCTTCAGTGTTATGTTAATTGTTACTTCTATGCACCACAACTGAATATTTTCTTAAATGGTAGCAATTATTTTTTAAGACTTCCTTGGGTGGGTGCTGTTTGTCTTCTGAAAGTGTTAGTGGAAACATTTCCGCCAATTATCAGTTCTGTCTCATGCTATGTGTGTGTGTGTGTGTCTGTTGTCTACACATTCCTTGTCAGGACTGTTCCTAAATGTCTGCACATGCACGAGAAGAAATGCATCAATTCCTTTTAACACACACGGAACAGGTTAGGTGTCCTTGTTAATGCCATGTGTGCAGTTTGTTTACCTGTGGAGTCCTTCCTCTGCAGGAATGACATTTTGCGAAACATGGCTAGCTTTGTTTTTTCTAAACCGTCCTTGGTGCCATTCCTCGCCGCTTTCATCAACTGCTGCACCTGGAAAACACAACGATAGCACAGAAATACAACCAAGGTTACTGCAGATAATGAAAACCAAAACAAATGGAACAAATAGGATTTGTTATTTGTTTCAAATTCTATTTGACTTCTTCTCAAAACTAAAATCAGGCCTTTGCATCACATTAGACTGTTGGTCGACAACATGTGTCTTGTTCTCCCTCCCTCGAAAAGACTCAGTTGTATCCATGAGTAAGAGGAGGAGAATGGGAGGGAAACATTAGTGAATAAGTACTTAAGAGTCCTACCTTGGTGTCACAGTTCTGTTTGATCTGGGCCACATGGGGTGTATTGAGACGCACAGCCAAATCCTTCTTGGTGCCAGCGCAACGCTCCTTCAGCCCGCGCACATCTGCAGGCAGCTGGCAGACCAACACCAAAACACAGAGCACAGACACAGTGTTCCAGATTAAAACACCTGGAAATAGCTCATTCCAAGAGGAAAACCAAAACCAACATCCTATCCCGAGGTCATAGCACAATGTTTACTGTGTGTAGCTCTTCACATTAATCTTTGTGACACCGATACAACCTGTTAAAACATCTTCAAATATAACCAAACTTTCAACCAACACACTAAAGAGTAGCATCCCCTCTCAATCCTGGCCCCTGCATGTGCTTACTTGCACTTGGTATTTATACACCACAGACTGATGGGCAAACTTCTCCAAATGCATTTATGTATTCAATGCCTGTCTGAACAATTCACAGCCACACACATTAACTTTGTCTGAAAGATTGAACTGTAAATTTCAGTTAAAAATCTATGAAATAAAAAGTCAAGTTCTCCAGACTTCAGAGTCCATCTGTACTCAAGTAGTAATGTGAGCTCTAGTTATTGTTTTTTTTTCTTTCACTTAGATAATAATAGTCTTGGAAGACAGAAGACACCTACCTCACATATCTGTCAATATCTTGCATTTGGACAAATCCATTTCAATTACTCCCCCTTTCAAAACCCGTCTTCAAACATTCACACACATCTCCACACTGAAGGGCTTACTCAAGTTACGCTGTGTCCTTTTTTTCAAAACACACACACACACAGGCGCAGAGTGGGGAAAGTCCAACAGGAGGAGAAACACATGGTGACAGAAGCAGAAGACAGAAGTGCTGACATAGCGAGGGACTGCCAGAAAAAAAATCACTTCCTCTTTTGATCCGACCAGGTTTCATTCACACTGTCTATATATACTCTGCTATATGAACTAGCTCCGGTGTAGCCCCCGCAAAGGTGATTTTTGGGTTGGACCAATATGGACTTTTGAAGGTCACTGCCCACCGATTTTGCACCCACCTGGTCCTGCTTGACGCCCACTGTAACTATTACAGTCTTTTTTCAATTGCTCACACACATAGTAGAGTGCAAGTTTATTATTTCTCATTTACAAAGTTTTCTCACACCTACCAAAGAAGAGACATGAATAATATTTCAATATATTGCAAACACCTAGTAGCAGCCTATTGAAAAGCTCTCTCAATTTGAAATATCATCAGCACTTGTTTTAACTCTGAAATACATTTTAATTTAATTCTCAACCTATAAAAGAGGTAAAAAGATTGTAGTTGGCAACAAGCACGGATCAAGGAGGCAACCAACACTTGCATTTGCACTCTTGGCAAACACCATTTACTGTATATATTTGTGTGTGTGATACCACAACAGAATGCTTAACTGTAGTTTTACCAAAGCCATTTTCAATACAGCAACTCACTTTCAAAATAAACATTTTGATTTCTGGCCCAAACGGGTGACAGGGGGAGAATCTTCACAGCATATCAGGAGGCTCCTATTGTGGAAATTTTGATTGTGGGAAGTAATATAATATAAGGTCAGCCGCCATTGCTGACTGAGTGACATTTGTCAATGTGAATAGTGGTCAGTGTTGCATCATGGGCCACATCCTCATATGGAATCTGGTGGCAGTGAAGCAGCTTTAAATAGTACCATTCCAAAGGAAGAGTGGCAATGTTACAGAAGGGCACTCACAATATGTACAGGTACAGATTGGTCACTGACAAAGGATTTGTCTTGCTGCATACAGTAACCTTTATACCTAGGGGGCAAAACCCCTTTTTTTGGAAAAACAGACATGGAGCGTTGTAAAAGGTTGTTCACCAGAAATGATATCCAGGACCTTCCAGGATCCCAACCTGGGTGGACAACCTGGTCAACAAGCTGCTGGAAAGCTACAGGGGGCCGACATAGAGCAAATCAGAACCACTGTTTAAGTGAATTTTTTAAACTTATAGATATCATTATGAAACTTTGCAAGTTGATTACTGACATTAGAACAACAACTTTTTGTATTACAGTATTTTCCAAAAAGTTTGAATAAATATGAAAAATCATCAATATCTTACTAATGATGCGTACATTTGCATATCTGCAAAGCCCCAAAATCTAGATGTTGGACAAAAGCAGAGTCAATTTGTTTTTACATTTTTAAAACAAAACAAGTGTCCAACTGCCTGAAGCTTTTCCTAATCACAGTTCAAATTTGATCAATAACCCATAGAAAATGAATTTTTTACACTGTTTTTTCCAAGGGAATGGCTAGCCGTTTCCTAAAATACCAGCTGGAGACTCCAAAAGGACACTTTTGGTCCATGGCACATGAAATGTAACTGTGTAAAAAATGTATTTTCTATGGGTTATTGATCAAATTTGAACTGTGATTAGGAAAGGCTTCAGGCAGTTGGACACTTGTTTTGTTTTCAAAATTTAAAAACAAATTGACTTTGTTTTCTTCCAACATCTAGATTTTGGGGCTTTGCAGATATGCAAATTTACGCATCATTAGTAAGATATTGATGATTTTTCATATTTATTTAAACATTTTCGAAAATACTGTAATACAAAAAGTTTTTGTTTTAATGTCAGTAATCAACTGGCAAAGTTTCATAATGATATCTATAAGTTAAAAAAATTCCCCATTAGCCCATCCCCATTCACCCCCATTTACTTAAACAGGTTCTGATTTGCTATGTCGGCCCGCTGTAGCTTTCCAGCAGCTTGTTGACAAGGTTGTCCACCCAGGTTGTGATCGTGGAAGGTCCTAGATGTCATTTTTGGTGAACAACCTTTTACAACGCTCCATGTCCATAAAATCACTTTGCCCCCTGGGTATTAAGTGTGGTCCTTTGCTATATAACAGCAATAAGCCCAATCAACAGCATTTACCAAATTACCTAAATGATTACCCATGTCCAGTTTTGGGACAATATCTTCTTAATAAGTATAGTGACTGACTGGTTCACCGCACACCAACGTATGATGGTGCAGTTTCTTCAAGCTTACTCTGCAGATCTAATAGAAGAGCTTTTGTCCTGCTGGATTTGGAACATGACCAAATGTCAAGGCTGGATGCAATAAATGGTGGATGCTTGGCAATCTATGCAGAAAACTGAACTAAAATATACAGTAGGCCTATGCAAAGTACTTTCTGACAACATATTAGAGAACTTTTCTACATGAGTCATGAGGTAACTTCTTCTATGATTTGGTGCTATATAAATAAAAGTAATTTGACTTGATCGATGGATTCTAACACATATCCCCAAATTTCTCGCTCACGATGATGTATGATTGATGCTTACAACAACAGAGCAAGTCTGTTTATGTTTCTCACTCTGAGTCTAACACACTTAAACTACATTTGAAATAAAATAAATATATAAACTACTTGACAATGGTAAGGAACAATAAAGAAAAGGAATGGTGAGCTGCAGAAGTAAAACCACAACCAAACATATAACAATCAAACCAAAAAATAATATAGAAAGCAAAACTAGTTGGAAAAAGTGGAACTAAAATAGCTTTGATGAGCTGGCATCCTGTGTGGCACTGAAATGAAAGCAACCTCTCAAACGTTTCGCCACAGGCACATTATCTATAACTCATAAGATGTTTACATATGATGACCGACCGTAAATGGTAACTTTCAGTGAACAATTCCAATCAAAGGAAGCATTACTGATGGTATTTTTATGGACTAGGGATTTCCTTCCAGAACATCCAGTGGATGTGTGCATGATACTGAAACTTGGTACTGTTAAGCTGGAACTGGAGACAAAGAGATTTTTGCAGTATTTCCTCATTTATCCGTCATGAAGTCAGGGAGAGCAGCTGTTGTCAAAATCAATAATTGTCAAAATCAGTGAATATCTACTCAAACTGATACCAGTCTGTACTCTGTACTCTGTATGTTTGAAATATTCACTGATTTCGACAACTAATCATTTTGACAACAAGCTTTTCTCCAGAATCACTGACTCCACCTTTAATCCTGCAGGGATATTTATCCAACAGAGGGCAGCATAAGACAACTGAGGCCAGAACCTTACTGGTTTTATATTTGTTTATTACATAATATTCCATTATTTTTTGTGTAAGTCCAGGTACCATTACACGTATGAATTGCACATGCAAAGTCCTGCAGTGCTTTTTGAAAAAAAGAAAAAAAATAGACCATCATTTCTTCATCCTATGATAGCGTATACAAAGCATCTTCACATACAGACACAATCTCTCAATGAGTTACCTTGCTGCTGGTGCGGGCTGGGGGAACCGTCTCACTGTCAGACATCTCATCGTAGCTCTCAAACTCACTGGAGCTCCAGCCGTTGGAGCTACGGAGATAAGGTCTCTGGATGTCCTCATAGATGTCGTCAACCACATCTACACATAGAAGCCAAGAGATGGGCATACAATACAGTTTAAACCTTGTGTTGTTTTAGTCGATCTACTGAAACTGTATAAATCGCAGCGTGAAATACTGCTTGCTTGGTCCTATTTGAGACTTATACAGGGATCACGTATTTTTCTGATCTGTAATGTATGGACTTACAGTATATATAATGTGAATAATAATCAAATGTTAGGAGATTCACCTTGCACTGGTTGCTGTAGGCTCTCACTAGGGACGTCATCATAGAGCACGTCTGGGTCTCTGCTCACTCTGCCTGGGCTGGAGGTCACCGTACTCAGGTTGGTTGTTGTGACTGTATCAGGTGTGGGTTGTTCAGTTTGGGGAGTGACTGAGAACACCTCGTCCACAGCAACATCCTGCTGTGGGCTGCTGCACCCATTCACTGCACAGTCCTCTGGCGTCATAGAGGGCTTTTCTACAATGTAAAGTGTAAAACATTGGTATAGATTTTTAAGAACCATACCAGTGTTTGATTATGTACAAATCCCACTTTACTCTCACCTGGTTGCTGTCTTAAACATAATGTATTTTGTTTAATTACAGTTTCCATTAGCCATCATTGATTTTAATAGTAGAAGTAGATACAGTTAAACATATACTCATGTGGTGCTTCAATGCTAAGTGTTACTTCTTGGAACTAAGTGTGTGTGTGTGTGTGTGTGTGTGTGTGTGTGTGTGTGTGTGTGTGTGTGTGTGTGTGTGTGTGTGTGTGTGTGTGTGTGTGTGTGTGTGTGTGTGTGTGTGTGTGTGTGTGTGTTGTCAGCATAAGGTGTTGAATGGTAAATACAGGTATTGAAATATAAATATTTGCACAATTTTCAAAATTCAAACATTATATAAGTACGCTACGTATGTGTTTTTTTTGTTTGTGATGTATTTTTTTCACTCACAGAAATTGTGCCTGTCTGGCACTTGATTTATAAAAGGACCTGGAAAACTGATTTATCCTCTAATAAACTGTTCACCCCCTTCAGGGAATATTACTCATTGAAATGTGTTCTTTTCAAGAACAGGTTTAACGTTCACCACACTGTGACCTGTCAAGACTGGCATAGCACAATTAAACATAATTTGCTACACACACACAAGCTCGCTAATTTGACATTACCACAAGTAGACCTACTACGCACAATATCCAATGACTGAAAACATGGTAAACCACCATTCAGCTGGTAGGATGAATGGTCTTTCTGTATGGGTACAAGGACAGGGGGAAAGCATTTATGTACAACTATGGGGCACGCTACAGAGGAATTAAGCAGAGGGCAGCTAGCTATTCTAATGCTAACATGGCCTCATTTACTGGAAGCAGAAAATTCTCATTTGGAAAAAAAATCAAAAGGGACTTTTGCTTTCTATTCCAACATCATTTGCATTTTTCAGTGGTGGTGACAGACAAGTAGCATCTTACCTTTTCTACAAGCTAACTTCTACAAAGCTAACAATACAGACAGCCTGTGTACCTTTGTGTAATCGCAGTGTGAGCTCTGAAACCACACTGAGCCACTCCTTGGCTCGATATGATGCCTTGGCTGTCCGTACGCAAACAAACACAAAAAACAACCTCACTTTGATGAGAGTAAAGAAACAGCGCTGGTTACAGGGGCCAAAAGAGGCTTGACAGGCTCTCATATCAGACACTTTAGCCCCTCTTTAGTTCTTACCTTCATAAATATTGTTCCCTTTGCAGACTCTCTCTACGTCTCCTGTCACTCCCAGGTCAGAGCAGGTGGAACTTCTGCAACAAGAAATTTAATTCGAAAGGTCAATCAGACAACCTTATATAGTGTTTTATCACTTGAAAATGTCAAAAGAAAGGGTTCTTCTTTTCCCTCAACAAGATGTACAGTATTTTATCAGTCTATGAGGTGGAATTTGAGGACCATTTAATGATTTAAAGTTCTGGAACAAGGCTAGTAGGTGGACCTGAGTGGTGTACTACGAGATGTCAGCTGAATAATAAAAAACTTCACATTGTAAAGCAATTGAACTTTAAACTTGACTCACCATATTTAAACCCTATTCTCGAGAATTGCATTTAGGTCTGACACAGTCCTATAAAGGAGGATACGTGGGAATCAGTTTAGTTT
Organism: Ammodytes marinus; assembly: GCF_949987685.1. Taxonomy (NCBI): domain Eukaryota; kingdom Metazoa; phylum Chordata; class Actinopteri; order Uranoscopiformes; family Ammodytidae; genus Ammodytes; species Ammodytes marinus. The sequence goes on along the minus strand of NC_137211.1, from coordinate 23,959,616 downwards.
TAGGCCAAGCCAAAGTCAAATGAATCTTATTGATTGAATATCATCTGTGATTATTGTCAATACATGAATAGATGATTCATTTTGAAGTCTGTGCTGTGTGTGTGGATATTTCTGACACATGAAGTATAATTTGCAGCAGCTTTAGTGCACCTGCAGCAATGTCCTTATGTGAAAATAGTTTACCTGAACATTGATGCTGTGATCTGCCTACTGCATTACATATCCAAGTAAACATGTTGTGACCTGTGATTTTATAGAAGGCTTCTTTTATAGCCAGTGCGTGCAAACAGCCAGGTAAAATTGCGAACATATTAGTTCATTGAGAGCAAAAACAACGTTTTGAATAGCCCTGAATTCAGTAGCTATTTTATATCTTCTGCAACAATAACTGAATGAATGTAGCTTTCCCTGTTGAAAAGCTGCAGAGCGTAACTACACTTCTGTAATATCACAGCTCCATTTAGTTTATTAACATATGGTAAAAGCAGTTTGCAGATAAACAGTGTTCCCTTAACATGATTGTCTATCACTCTTAGAGAATTTCTGCAGGTCCACAACATTTCCAAAGCAGTGTATGAGTAAAAAAAAAACAGCACTTTTTTTAGCCGATTTTAATCCCAAACTCTGAACACATCCTCCTCAGAGCAGGTTAGCCATGCAGCCTCAGTTACCATGGTGATCTAGCCAGTGACAGTGAAAACAATGGCTCAAGGCTAAACATACCTCGCTATAACCGGTTAATCTCCCTTCATAGTACACCCCTCCAGAGTAAACTTTTTTGTTTGTTTTTGTGTCAAACTCCTATTTGCAAGGATCCAGAAGGATCTTCAGCCAACAGACCAGTGGAAAGGCCACATATTCAACCGACAGGGTCCACCCATAGCATGTCACCTGTGACCGTTAACAGCAGTTTGTGTGTGTAGTCCTATCACATTACAAGGAAGAGTTGAGGTGCAGTCTGATGATTGAATTAAGACATGATGTTCTTATTGTACTATAAAAACTGACAGAACCAGTATTTTTTAAGTGTAAGTTTACAGTAACAGTGAAGCATTATCTACTACCATTTTAATTCTGTGTATATTATAAATGTGCAAAATTTGTATTTATCTGTATGGCCCAATTTAATACAAACAACACTGATTCAAAATGTGTTGTTTCATAGATAACTGTTCTGCCTATAAATGGCTTACAGATGTTAGTATTAGGATCAATTAAATGCTTTTACCTTATTATGTTACATCATTTATTCCATCAAAACTCACCCCTCTGGTGACTCCCTGAGCTCCATATCTGCCACAAACAAACAAAAAGAGATAACATTTATATTGCAATCTGAAAGGAGACTTACCTTGATTTTAAAATGTCCAGATCTATTGTGTATACATGCTATATTCACCTGAGCAGTCCTGGTGGTTGTTCTGCTCTGTGATGGCTGTTGCAGTCGTGTCCTGTTTGGATGCATCTTTGACTGTGTTTACCTTGGCGTAAAGGTTTGACACGTCTGGTCTCCGCTCATTCTTCATCATAGAGTCTGGACTGATCTCTGAGGGTCCCATGTCTTCCTCATCATCATCAAACTCAAACTTCTCCCCCTGCTCATCTTCATCCTCATCTTCCTCTATGTGTGACGCCCCATTAGGCAAAGGCACTGAGGAAAGAAGCAAGTGGTTAGTAAGGAATACTAAATTGTTTCACTGTGGCAAAAGAGATTGTTTTTTCTTTTTTAGATTTTTGTTGCCACATAGTGAAAAGAAAACCCTCTAATATCTACAAGCTTTCCAGAGATAGTGTTTATGTATTGCTGGACTGCTGTATTGGACTATAAATAAACCTATTGCCGTAATTATTGCTCAACATAGAGAAGAAAGAACCCCCTCACAAACATGTTGAGAACATTTAAACTCCAGACAGGTACTTTACAGGCAGCCCACTGTACCCACCCCCTTGTTTATGTGAAAGACTTACAAAGGATTCTCAATAAATAAATTAAATGAGGAAACAGCTCTTTGTCGGCTCACTGACAGTCATCCATTCAAAGCTTTTTTAAGTGTGAGACCAACGTACGACATATTTCTTCTATCTTCTCCTAGCAACCGCATATGCCCCTCCTGTGTTAACTGAAAACTATTTGAGTGGTACATTAGTTGCTACTGATTCATTAAGGCAAAACAAACTAGCTTCGGTTCTTAGCATTAAGTCTGAAAGCAGGGGTGAACAGCTAGGCTGCCTTGACCAACACCTCTAAAGCTCACTATCCAGCTTTTTTTAACTTGTTACAACAATCAGGTGCAGTGAAGACATCACAACAAGTTCACCAGGTTTAGCACAATGTTTCATAAATAAGTGAATTGCAAACTGATGAGGTGGGTATACCTGAAGGTATTGTCTGTGGAACTTCAAAATGTATGCATTTGGCTTCACCTCAGTAACTCTGAGTCTTAACAGTACTAGAAATCCCCTCAGGTAAGAGGCCAGACCACCCATCTCATTCATTATATAAGACAATACAAGCTGAACAGATTGTTGACCAGTGCTCAGGGCCAAACAGCAGCCACTGAAAACAAAGGATTTGTCACTGTTGTGCCTCAACAAGGAGAGCTGTTAGTAGGAGAGATTACATGCTGAACATATGGCTCTCAAGCCCTAACCCTTCTCCTGTCACTTACCATTTGCGCCACAACAACCAGTAGGCAATGCAGCCTTTGTGTTGCGTGAGTTTGTACCCACGCTAAACAAAGGCTGCATTGCCAACTGGGCTAAGTGGTTAATTGCCTCGAACTGGTTAACTGCCTCAGGACTGCAAGGAGCCTTAGGTTCACTGTTTGGCAATTGGTTTGAGGCTGTTTTGGTGACTTATTCACAATGGGTTTCTCCTCATGGGCTTAAATGAAGGGTACACTTAACAACTGATTTGTGGAGTTTTATCAAGGGGGAAACAAATCTTTACTTATAATGTGATGTTACTGAAACAACAACCGTCCCTTTGACTCATTTGGGAATATCACTATAACGTCTGAATACCTTTAGTGTCCTTTCCTGAACTGCAGTATATTTGCAGCAACAATCCTTCTTATACTGCCGCCTCTCTGGTTGACAGGTAGATTGGTGTCAAGGTTAACTCAGCAGCATATGGCCTGCAGAGGCTTGCTCCTTCTTACACGGCATATGGTTACTAGGCTAGTAGGCCCTTTCCACACAACAGCAGGGGATTAATGAGTCAGGGTTCACCTACAGGCGATTCCCTGTGCCTGACTGCATGAGTGGAGTTAAGCTCCCGGCTCTGGAGCATTTGAGTTGTATAGGTAAGAAAGACATTTAGACAACAACAGAAGGTCTGTGCTACAAAATGAGGCGCTATGGATTCATGTGGGCATCGATCAGGAACGGTCTAATGAAAGACACTATTGAGTTGCATTGTGGGAAATGAAGGATCCAGGGTGTTTGGGAAATTTGAGATAGGGCCTAAAAGTCATGATATTTCTGCCCTTGCTGTTTACATTTTAAATCTGTTGTTTCAAAAGTTCAGTTTCTTTATGGAAGGTCAATACCACATGGATGGATGGCCCCTTCAATTCACCAGAATGGATAAAACCAGACCTTTTTTTCTTATTGAGCCACAATCCACAAATCTACTTTTGTTATGACAATATAAGTACTATCTACAACTCCATACAATACTTTGCCTTGTACCTGGCACAATTCTCAGCTCACATAACACATAATGGCACACGCCAGGACCTGCTCTGATGCTAAGAAGAATTCAAACGTTGAAATCTAAATTAAATACAAGAGTTGAGTTGAGTGTAATGGCAGATTGACTCACCTGAGGCGTGACAGAGGAGTGGATGTGGAGAAGTCATGCTGGCTCCTTTTCTATGGTCACATCAGCTCCTGCCAACACACAAATCCATTCATTAGATTAGACATTTATTTGTTAAGTGGGATGATTAACAGTTGACAATAAGTTAAAACTCAAGTGTAACTGGTTCATCGTTAAGTTAAAAACACAATGTAGCCAGCTGCGTTCTGAAAGCAAACACGTTAATGTAGATCTTGGCTGTCGGGATCTCAGTCCAACATTATAAGACACATGTAAATCCATGTGAGGCCGCATTGTTTGACACACAGTACAGCATGCTCCAGTCGCTGCATGCTTCAGTGACTAACCAGCCGACAATGTGCAGGCTGTGTATTTTAAATACCTCCTCAAACCAAACTTCACAGAGGAATAAGTGCAGCTGATCTCAACCAACTAGCATACTGCTTTAAACCCCTCATATTCTACACTTCAAAGGGAAGTACTAATGCATATGTGGAACAACATTGGTGTCTCTGGAGGGAGCTGTGCGAAGGAAGAAAAACGTCCTCAAGTGATCTAGTCAGGTAGAGCTGTCAGTGGCTGCATCGTGGGTAATGTAGGCCCAGAGACGATATCGCTAGTTTAGCTGAACTCATTTTGTATCCTTGTTTTTTTAACCTGTACCTTGTGAGTTCCACAATGTGATTGGAGTACAAATGCTAAATTGGTCGAGTACTCTCTTAAACTGACTCATTCAGAACAAATACTTGTGGGAGAATAGTTTCTATCTTTCAGAACAAATACCATTACACTAAGTCCAAAAAAAGAGCATTCAAAATGATCTCTTGATACTGACAATAGCCACAATGAAAAATGTGTGCATCAAATAGCATTCACATGACATCCATGAGAGTGCACAGCTAAATACACAGAAATGTAATTACAACAATAGAATAATACAACACAAATAATGTGATATATTCCAAAACAGAATTGTAAAAGTCAAATTAGGCTACTCAAACACACACAGACACACAGGTACGATGGAGAGCAGACGTTTGTTTATCCATGTGGACGACCGGCTGTATTTTGTTGCATTGTGCTAGTGGCAATGGGAGCGTGTTACATTCCTCTAAAGCAAATCCAGACATGTCCTTTCCCAGACTGTTACTCACTACTGGATGACTCGCCACTTAAACACGAGACCATAACTGATAATACTCCTCAAACTTAGGCAACTGGACGCAGAAATTATGAATTAAAACCTCTTCTTACCACAGCAAATTAAACCTAGCCTTTTAGTACTAGAAGTCAAGCTATTAGCATTTTTAGAAGTACATGTTCAGATTAAGAGACCCCTGGGTAGAACAAATCACGACATAAATAGATGAATAATTCAGCAGGCTATATGGAAAACAGCCTCCATTCTGAAGAAGATGCCGTGGGCCCTGCCACTGAATGGACAATAGCCCGTGCTGTCAGCTGTGATGAGAAAACAGCCTCTGGATTGTCCAGACCAAGTGATCTACTGACTCCCACTGCGATGACAGCATTCAGTTAAAGCCCAAAGAGCCCAAAGGCAAACATGGAACCCACCCAGATGAAGGCACAACATTCCTGCATAATGTTTCACTGAAAGTTGATGAATTGTTGATGAGAGTTTTTTTTTACCCAATAGGACCAGGTCCTGAGAGGGACAATGTCAAGTGGTCAGTCAGACAATATAGGTCAACAACTTCTGGCAAGATTGACCTGGAACTTGGAATGGATATTCATGGTACCCAGAGGATGATTCAAACTATCCGTAAAAAAGGGTTTTTCATACCCAACCTTAGGCCCATAAAAAACTATCTTGAAAGGATTTGAAGACATTTGCTTGGGTTAATCATGGTTAATGTTTCATCTTATGTCAATATCCACTGGAACATTTTGTACTGACATTCACAGTTCCCATATGATGTGTTTTACTCCCTTGTGGTCACTTGAGATTTCATCTAGCAACAATCGTGAGGTCAACATTTGTAGTTGAGTAAATGTCTACTCTAAAACACACTCGTTATAACTTTGACGATCCTTTGACGACTGATCTAGTGCCATCATAAAGTCAAACTTTAATATGTCCAATACTTTTTGTCTTGAGACCAAAGTCCTGCAACTCTAGACTCAGCTGTGACTTTTTGTTGTGTGCTCTTTAGGGTTGTTGATCCCAGAAGGGCAGTGGATGGATCAAGCCTTTCTAGCTGGTACAGCACAAGCCAAGATTGTGAAATGCATAATGCCCACTGTCACGCTCTCTGATTCTAAAGTGTTTGGTGACCCCTTGACTTTTTTTCCTCTGTTGCCCAACATCAGGACAGACTTTCTATTTTGGTCACTCCATGAGCTTGAGCTTTCCTGTTGTTGTACATATCTGGACCATATATATTTCATCACTTAATGCCTAGCATACAGTAGATAACAAGACACTGGGAACATATTGAAAAGCAAGGGACAATGGACATTGGACACATCTTTTATTATTCATTGACCTCATGCTTTTTATCATTGCACCAGATGACACCATTTTTAACCACCCCACAGCAAAAAACTGATCTAGTATAATATTTCATAAATACATATTCTGTGGATTTTAACAACCCCCCCCCCCCCCCCCCTCCTCCATCTGACTCGTAGGGTTAACGAGTCAGATGTATGAAATTATGTGTTACTATTGTTATTGAAAGATTTTCCCTGTTATACAGTTCACGAAAGTAATTTACAACTGTGTTACAAACACTAAAGTGTAGTCTGACTGACCACTTCTCTTCAATTCACAGATATTTTGGACATTGCCCTCAGCACAGTTACCTGCAGATGCTCAACTGTTGGTCTGGAAGCAGAAAAGGCTGCAGCAATGATGGCTGTCTATTACAGACATTATGGTGCAGACACACCTCACCATAAACCTGCAGTGTGTCTGCTGCTGCTGCTCCCCAATGTCACATGCATTCATAAAGATTGGTCAGTATTGGTTCTTTCAAGCAGGGTCATGCTGACTGTGGTCATGTGGCTGTCATGTCCTCTTTGTCACAGCTTCATATAGCCTACCTGGGTTCTAACCATATCCCACATGCTATGCAGAATACACTGTTTATGTGTAGTGTGTTCAGTGTTATAGCCTTATGTGGAAGATGTGTTCTTTTTTCTTATCAGCTATCAGGCTATATTAACTGTAACCCTCTCTCTACAGGATCACATTTACCAACATACATGTAGTGCAGTTCTTCCCGAGTCCCGACTATAAATGCCCATAGAGTTCACTGTGTCACTCACCTGCAGTCTGGAGGTCATCACCAAGTCTATTTATAAGCTCAACGCGGATTTTAAGCCGTTGTTATCAATACAGTCTCGCCGTCAATGTGCTGTTCGGTCAAATAAGCTCTCCAGTTATCTCCTCATCCTCGTCGTTAAAGACACATGGATCATTTCGAGGTTTCTGGAAGTAGTGCAGTCCAGCGGCTGTCCTCCCGCAGCAGTAACCACAGCCCTACACCAAAAACATGGCTTTGGTTAAACACAGGCTTCCCCCAAGAAACTCTTCTTTCTAGGGTTTTCCTGTTGTGTTTCCCTCTCTCCTCCTCCTCTTCCTCTCTCCGTCCCGCTCTCTCCCGCTGCAGGCTGCGTCTACTACACACACAGAGCAGCCGGCTGGATCGAAGGGCGGAGATTCAGCTCTACAAAGCCTACTATACAAATACTATCAGCAGCCGTGCCGGTGGGGCTGTCTGCGGCAGACAAGATAATAAATAAATATAGTCTACACTATGTTTAAATTAGCGGTTCCTTTCTGTGGGCTACGTTCACCAAATAAAACAAACTGTAGCTGTGAGGAAACCTTTCGAAGTTTGAACGTTACTGGATTGTTATTCACCCTCGTCGTCGACTTGGAAAAACCAACAGAAGATTTGAAGTCTTTCTTTATGCCTTAATACAGTAGAAGCAGTCTTTCATGGTCTGTTTCGGAGATAACGTAGCCTAAATAAAGATGTAGGTCTAGGGAAAATACATATTAACACTTTTTATACATTACTAATTAATAGCCTATACACGGACGCTAAATTGCATTTAATTGCACTTTGGTGTGTTTGATCTACGCCGAATTGTATATTTTTACAGCTCGTTTTAAGGGGGAAGGTCCAAGTCCGATTAATGTTGGATAATACTTTATCAAAAACTAAATCAAGTTTAAAAACGCTATTTTTCTGTAAAGGGGAGTGGCTTGGTGGGGTTTCACCACATAACAATGAACGCCAGGTGTCGGCGTTGTTTCCTTTTTTATCCTGCGGATTCTGGCTAGACAATGTATCTCAATGTGTCAAGTGTGAAGTTATTATTAAAATATACCTATTCATCAAACATAAGGAAAATATCAATAAAACATCGAAACATATTAAATTAAAATTCATTTTAAAATTCTATTTAAGTTTATTAAGTTTCTTAAATTGAAAAAAATGCAATTTAATTGGATTTAGTTTCTCAAATTAAAATACATTCTTTATTTAATTTTTTTCAATAAATCTAGCCTGTCATTGTTTTTGTTTTGTTTTTTTTATATTTTTTATATGTTAGACTATTATCTTTCTTTACTGTTTTGATTTCATTTCAACTTGCAATAACAGATTTTTTTCCAGCCACTTGGAGTCTGCGTTGACCAGTAGTGAAGACAACATTGACATGTAATCGCTTTTTAGGTTGCAAAAAGTGGCTCATTCATACGTCCAGCAGTTATGGAGCAATATTATAATTTATGTAATTTTAATATAACATATATATAATATGATCATTTTCAAATTAAATGCAGGCTATAATACACATATAATAATGATATATAATTTTTATATTAGGCTACATTTTAGCAGCATTTTATTTATTCAGATGTTAAACATTATTGAGATGGGTCCTAGTTATATTAATACAGAGGATAAATTATAAAAAAAAAATATAATAGGCTACATATAATAAGACATTTTGATAATGATATTGTTTTAATATTTGATCAATTATTTAAAGAAAAAAGTTTTAAATTACTGAATTTTGTTGCAGTTGCAACTGTCGTAAAAAGCTTGATAAGAAGTAGGACTCACTGAGAGGAATGCCTGACTTAAATTTGAAGTAAAGAATTTGATAAACTAAGTTAGGGACATTAATATAACAAGATCCACAAGAGGGCGCTCTTGGATAAAAGGTGCAAGTGTTGCCCTGTAAAAAGCCACTGATAGGCCTTTCACACCAAAATGAACCAAGAGTCAGTTCCAGGCTGGTGTTGGGGTCAGTTCAAAACTGGTTACAGCCTTATCCCAGTTATGAACCGGTTGGTTTCACATCGACCGGAGACAGCCATGGAGCCGGCAAGAGAGCAACGTCATGACGTCACTGTAAACGTGTGTGTACGTCACCCGACGCCGCTGCTCTTGTGGCTAACGCTAAAGCTACCGCTAGCTTTAAGCACAACAACAGCGGCGAATACGTCTTATTTTTACACTTGTTGGCTCTTGCTTTGCTTTCTTAAGCAAACAGGACCCATACAGCGTATTCTCGCCGGTCAATTTGATCGCTACGTTCGGTAATTATGTTATGTTTACGTCTCGTAGTAGCGGTGTTTTTAAATATGGCGGGCATGAGGTTTGAGTTGCTCTGGTTGGTCAGGATAATCCCTCCCCCAACCGTTCGCGCAAGCAGTTCTTATCAAACCCTGCTCAATCCTGGGGTATGAGTTCCCCCGGTTTTTACGGCCCGGAGCAGGCTCTCTGGCGGTGTGAAACCAAAACACTGGCTCTAACTCCGAACAAGCCCAGAACTAGCTCCGATTTTGCGGCGGTGTGAAAGGCCTATGAGAGGTTTGGGTAATTAAAAAAATATATAAACAAATATATATATATTTATATGTATATATTACAGTACTTAGGCATTTGTTTTGATAAGTACTTTAGGCCTATACCTATAGGGGCGACCGTGGCTCAGGTGGTTAAGCTGGTTGGCCAATGATCCTAGGGTTGGCGGTTCGATCCCAGCCCGGCCACTTGTGTCATGGTCGTTGTGTCCCTGGGCAAGACACTTCACCCTCCTTGCCTCGTGTGAATGTGTATGACTGCTGTATGTTTGAGGTGGTGGTCGGAGGGGCCGATGGCGCTGAATGGCAGCCTCGCTTCTGTCAGTCTGCCCCAGGGCAGCTGTGGCTACTATGGTAGTTTACCACCACCGGTATGACTGTGTGTGAATGAATGGAACCTGGAACCCTGTAAGCGCTTTGAGTCACATAGAATTAAAAGCGCTATATAAATCCAATCCATTATTATTATTATTATTATACCTTTGTTTTAGATGTGTTTTACTAAATTAATTTGTCAGATAATTGATTAGAATCATGCATCAGAGAGTGAACTTGTACAGTTGTATAATAGTGCATGAATACATGCTGAGTTTCTCCAAAGTGCAGTTCCAAGTGTTTCTACATCAGGTGCCCACTTATACAGTGGAAAGAAAACCTGCAACTGTCCCTATCACCAGGATCAGCCTGTTAACTCTCACCTCGACCCTCTGTTCTGTCCTGCTACTTTCCAAAGCTGTAATAAAAGACTGTGTGTGGAAAACGGACTCAGGTCGGTTCAGGTTGGTTTACCTCAGCAGCTGTATTGCTTGGCAGCTGCCATCAGGTGAAGCGCTTCCATGTTCTGCATCATCTAACTGGACAGAGCAGTGTGACAGTTACTCTGTCATAATAACCTACAGTAACGTCTCCAGGCTGCAAGCCTGTCAAATGCATTTAGACAGCAGAAGTTAATGGGAGACCCAAAGCCATATTTCCTTCATGAATCACTTCTCTCGACCTTTGCTCATTTGACAGCTATTTTGGAGCAACAGATGAAATTAGTTTCCATCCATCCATCCATTTTCTACATCCGGTCTTCCTGCTTAGGGTCACACAGGCCCTATAGAGCCTATATCCCAGCATGCTGTGGGTGAGAGATGGGGTTCAAAAGTTGAAATCTGTTCATATATGAAAGCAACAAATGTGAAACAATGATATTATATGCAGTTTATCCTTCCTTTCCTAAATTTTTTTACTGTTCTTTTGTTTATCCATCTGGATGATCGGCTGTATTACATTATATTTTGTTGCGCAACAAAATATATTGGAAGGATCAAGCCATTCTGTACATACTGTATATCTATGGTTCTAAATGTATCCTGGTGACTTCTGTGATCCCCTGACTTCTAGTGCAGGCAAACACAAAGAAAGGAAATAGTTATGTTACAGTTATGGAACAGACTATGTGATGGTCTCAGGGAGACTACATCATGTGTACAATTTGCATTGGCTGCCATTCAGGCTTGGAGCTGAGTTTAAGAATAGTTTATCAAGTTGAAGTTCTGTCATTTGGACTTGGTCCTTGAATATTTACTATGAAACATTGTCATCACTTCAAACAAGTGAAGCAGCTTTGGGCTGCTTTATTTTATCCAACCGTACCACACACAACATCAAGAGCGTTTCTGATTGTCCACTCAACGTCAATGTCATGACAGATCAAGTAACGGCTTCAGCTGATGTCACAATGATTTTGCTGTATACAATCAGGTGACAACAGCAGGACTAAATGAAAAGAAACACAGACCTAGCCTACAGAAGGGGTCAAGTCTAGATTTTGCCACTGCACAGGTTTGTTCTCTTGACATGGCTTCAGACTACGGGTGTGCCAAGAGGAAAAGAAGATTATGAAAAATTAGTGAATTCATCGTATGAAAAAAAAGTTTATTTATCTTTGCCAGAAACCCACATGCAGCTACGTAGTTAACTCCTTTCCTTTAGTGTGGTAATGTTACAAAGTGAATAATTCTAGAATTCATTACAGTTGACAGCATTGGTCACTTCAAACAGAGAAATACATACAAAAGATACACACAGTTGAACTGTCGCTAATGCAAATCCATGCATTTCCAATCTCTATGGTCGTGGCTTCAGTTGGCAATAAAAGTATGATCCAACCTGTGTCCCAGAAAAACTGACAGATTACCCTGATGGAAAAATGACAAAAACACAAAAAAGAAAATGGTTATGTTCTAACTCTGGGTTGTATTTGAGATAATGTATTCATCATATTAGTACTCTTTAGAGGCTTTAGTGATTATGACATCCCGCAATAAGAGACATACTGATGATTTTGTCATTTAATGGTAACTGTAGTGTCTTGTAGGTCAAGCCTAGTGCGTGTTAGAGGAAAGGTTGATAAATCTCATATGTTGTTTGTTTAATCTGTGCACAAACAGAAATATAATGATGACATATAATGGGAGTTACACCATGGGAACAATTTGTTAGATGAAACAAAGCTGAGTGAAGGGACTACATGGTAACTTTAGCAGACATCCAAAATGGGTGAAGGTGCCTTTAAATGTATGTGTTTTTGTTACATTAATGTGATAAGCAGGGGGGAGGGTAACTTTATTGACCTTGATTTGCAACATAGAAATGAAAGAAATATTGAAAAAATTACAAAAGTAAAATAAGCCTTGTATTTCAATGAGTGTCTAAAAAGGGTTAATTTGAGATATGTTCCTCCTGACCCCAGCTCCTTTATAAAGTCCCAAAAGTTAAGTGAATGAACATGTTTTATCATTGCATAATAACATAATAAACTTGTCATTATCACTTATTGCTGCAACTGATTTCCCATGAAAAATATCCCAGCTAAAGGAAGTTGCTTTTATATGAACTAATTCACTGTCTTCTCCACCTAACCAACACAAAACGTTTGATCACGCTTCAGTATCCTTGATCTTAATCCTACTTTGAAATCCTTCTGCCATAGTCATCTGAAGTCTCACCTCTTCCATTGTTGCATCCCAGACCGCTGGCGTTGCCTATCCGATCCATCCTGGCTCCGAAGCATCCAGAGGCCCTTTTCCTGGCAGTCAGCAGCAGGTCCTGCAGACGGCTCCTCTGACTGGCTGCCCTGCTGTTGCCCTCAGCTGCTGTTTGAGATCTTTCTGATATCAAAGGTTCTTGGTCCACCTCCTGATCCACGTTCCATCCTCTGCTGGCCTGGCTGCGCTCTGTCTCCTGGTTTGTCCCTTCATAATCGGCTTCAGGGTTCTCCTCCCCCCGGGCTGCTTCAACCAGAGTCTCCTCAAAGCGCTCCAGTAAAGACTGGTGTGGAGAGGAGAAGATGGGTTACATAATGATGATGTTTTCCATACATAGGAAACATATGATTATGGAAAAAAAACTATGCTATTTGAGTTTAAAGTTTGGACTTGCAAACATCTCTAAAAAAAGGTCCAAGTACCCTGACACAATTTGGACGTTGAGGTTCACAGACCACAGGCCATTGGTATACACTGAGTGCAGCGCTGAATAGGGCTTTAACAAGTGGTTTAATGCACATTTGTATGCTTGAACAGGCTCAGAGGGCACACTGCCTGGATCTGACCTAGCCTCGGGCCACATGGATCATTGAGGTTGTGTAAGCACCAAGACTATTCTAAACAAATAATGAAGTTTCTCTTAGTTAAAGTTATGTTCTCTCAAAGCCTAAGAAAACTCAATGAATGTAATGTTAAATCCCAAATGGTTTAATGGCACTGACTGGAGAACAAACACCCCCAAGCTGTTTATCTCGATACGCCCAACTACTAATATTCACATAACAGAAGTGAGAGCAGTAAACACACATTTAATGGTATTTGTACTGATCTGTTTGGAATTCTGTTAATTCTACTAAACTTGTCAATTGTTTTAAATGGAAGTTTGACCACCTGTCATTAACCAAAGGGGACTGGATCTGGATGTTAGTTGATTTGAAAAATTAGTTATTAAAGGTTGTTGAATTGGTGACTTGATTCCATGTGAATTATCATACAAATACCGTACGTTTACAACACAGTTAAGGATTTCTACTTTGGGATGGGAATTAAATGAATGCTTTTTTCTGACTTCAGTTTGTATATGTTGCTGAACTAACATTGTAAAACCTCACGCCCAACAGTTTTTATATGGAATACATATTTGTTAAAAACGCAGAGGGGTGATATTCAGATGCCTTGTAACTATTACACAATGTAAGATAAATGTTGGTGGAAAAAAAATGCTCAATTGAATGTTGGATATAGAAATACTGTTATCAGCCCAGCAAATGTGGAAGTCATCTGCTAATCCATGCTATGGTTCCTTACCTTGAGCTGAGCCATGTCACTGGTAGAGGAGGGCCGTCCCAGTACGTGGCTGCTGACCAGTGAGTACTGACACAACAGGACCAGCAGGCCCCAAAGGACCGAAGTCCTCATGATATCCTTCTGCTGTTACTACTGATACTACAGCCCGCACAGCAAGATTTTATATACATGTCATACACCCACACACGCACACACACGGACACATACATACACTCACCATGCAACAGACAGTCACTGTCAGTGGCTCATCATTTTGTCGATCCCCTCAAGTGCATTCTGACACCTCTCCATGATAAGGCAGCTAGTCAGATGTTCCTTTAAGTGGCACTTGGTGGCAGGTGATATGTGTGTGTGTGTGTGTGAGTGTGTGTGTGTGTGTGTGTGTGTGTGTGTGTGTGTGTGTGTGTGTGTGTGTGTGTGTGTGTGTGTGTGTGTGTGTGTGTGTGTGTGTGTGTGTGTGTGTGTGTGTGTGTGTGTGTGTGTGTGTGTGTGTGTGTGTGTACAGTACAAGTGTCTGTGTATCATCACGCTAAGCAACCAGCAGTGGCATGACCTCAGGAACCATCTTGGAGCTCTGAGCTCAGACCTGGTATGTATTGACTGGAATGCCGTTTTCATCGCAGCGAATACTTAACACTGTCTACACTCCTGAGCCTGAAAAATACCATAGTAGGTTAAAACTGCTGCTCCTGGGTTACGGGAAGGCCGCATGGTTTAGATTAGGAGAGGAAGGAAACAATGTAAAGTGTCAATTAGAGTCCACACTATTTATTAAAATAGCTGATAAAATTCCTATCCATTTCCGTTTGGTTTTGAATCATGTTTCAGTTTGAAGAAAGTTTAAGATGTTCGTAAAATTGCAGCATCAGTTATGCTTGCTTCTGAAAACCCAGTCTGAAATAGTAAAAATCTGAATATGATATCAAAGTTGGGTTTCTCAATAAGATAAGATAATAATTTACAAAAATGTGATTTAAAAAATAAATCTTATAAAACTTAGTTCAAAACGCATTTTTTTTTGTTTAT
Organism: Ammodytes marinus; assembly: GCF_949987685.1. Classification (NCBI taxonomy): domain Eukaryota; kingdom Metazoa; phylum Chordata; class Actinopteri; order Uranoscopiformes; family Ammodytidae; genus Ammodytes; species Ammodytes marinus. The sequence goes on along the minus strand of NC_137211.1, from coordinate 23,944,576 downwards.
CTCTAAAGACCATTTGACAGGACTGTGAGGTGTGTAGCGTGACCATATCAAACTGTCTCCATGGCATCAGTCATTGTTTTTATAGAACGTTCGGGCAGAGAACTGCCCTGATTGGTTCAGAATACCTATTATGGCAGAAAAACCAGAGCGTAGCCCGCCTCATCCAAACTGAACTTCTTTAAAGTTTATCAAACTTAAATGACAATATCTTTTATTTGGAGTGAGAAATATGCCTAACTCTTTTTTAATGCCTGCTATTAATGAAAGTAACATCCCAAATTGCATAGTTAGAAGGATCTTGTGAATTTGGATTTACAGTGGCTTTAAGCTTTGTTTTCAAGCTTGAATGGAATGCCAGCAGTACACCAACAAATGACTGGGCTGTTTCAACAAAATCCAATGCAATAACAAATGGTACGTTTGTGGTAGTAATAGATTGTCGGCAAAGGGTGCTCCTCTGGCTCAGTGTCTAGCTCTTGATTGTGTGGTGTGCACAGGTTGGGAGGCAATAGGTAATGCCATGTTAACTAAACACGACTCAAGTGGTGTTGTTGGAATACATTGCCACTAGTGCTGTCATACCTCAGGGATATGATGTCTTGTTCTATGTCTCATTCAGTGCTTGGTGAAACATGTGTGGGAGCACCATCAAGTTCGACAGTAAATGTTTAGGTCACATTCAGCTTCAAGCTTGAAGGCCTGGGGTTAGGCTGCAGGACCCCCATGTTGCTCAGTGACCTGGCCAATTAACTTCCTTTCGCCCAATCAGCATTGGGGTCTGAGTTGCTGTATGTGAAAATATAAAAATAGTAGTAACTTTATGTAACTCCACTAACTATAAGCCGTTGACCCAGGCCCAGCTGGCCCCTGTTCTATTCCAGTTATTCAAAAAGAAGATAACCAGTGGGTGCACTAGGGTTTTATAGTGTGTGATTGCTACCTCATGACTGGACGGGGAGTGCAAAGATACACTTTATTGCCAAAAGTATTGGCTCACCTGCCTTGGGTCGCATATGAACTTAAGTGACATCCCATTATTAATCAATAGGGTTTAATATGACATCGGTCCACCCTTTGCAACTATAACAGCTTCAACTCTTCTGTAAAGGCTTTCCACAAGGTTTAGGAGTGTGTTTATGGGAATTTTTGACCATTCCTCAAGAAGCGCATTTCTGAGGTCACACACTGATGTTGGACGAGAAGGCCTGGTTCTCAGTCTCCGCACTAATTCATCCCAAAGGTGTTCTATCGGGTTGAGGTCAGGACTCTGTGCAGGCCAATCAAGTTCATCCACACCAAACTCTCTCATCCATGTCTTTATGGACCTTGCTTTGTGCACTGTTGCATATCATGTTGGAACATGGAAGGGGCCATACCCAAACTGTTCCCACAAAGTTGGGAGCATGGAATTGTCCAAAATCTCTACTTTCCACTCATACACTATACTGTCAAAAATATTGGCTCAATTATTTGGATGGGTGAGTGAATACTTGTGGCAATATAGTGTATGTCTCAGGATGCCAAGCTGGAGCCTCAATGGGATTAACCAATAGTGAAGCACATTACCACACTATGTAGGCCTACTCATATAACAGCCTCTATCCATTTACTACTGTTGTTTCTCATGTTCAAATTAGGGCTGCAGGTGTTACTACCAAGGATGTTATGATGGCGAGATAGCAATGTATGTAACAATGAAAGCAAGATTTTTTTTTTTTTCACCAAGTCTGTTGGAAGGTTTAGTGTGCTCTCCATGGTGCTGAAAACATCTTATGACGATGTATTCATTGTTTGACTGCTCATCAGTAATTCGCACAAAGCCATATTTATCACATACAATATCCTGTATTAAACCTGGACCTCATTAATACATAGTCATATATGTATAAAGGTTTTCAAAGAGTGTTGTCAGCTGCTGCATTCTGTAGCCATGTACAGTACTTGTGTGTCATTGTCTGCTATCATTGTCTCGTGCCACAATATTAAAAGCAATAAATGTACATTTCTGTGTAATTTGAGGTCATATCAGGAACGTTTCATTATTGCATCGTATTCATTCACATTAAAATCTTCATTATTTATCATTTTTTTTATGTGCATGGAGAGGCTCGATCAACACTCAAACACTGAAAGATGTGCAGTTGTAAACATTTATTTAAACATTCAACAGTAAAGAAAGAACATAGTCGTATATAAATCTTAAATAAATATAATTATAAGCCACAAACAACATTCAATAAATATTACTAAATAAATAGCATTTAAGTAAAAAATATCTTTTGGTAGAGACATCGCAGTTCCAGAATTTCGATGGTAAGACTTCATCTTTACTTTGGATCTGCAAGAGAACAAAATAACAGCAACAATTCAGTCTCATTCATTTCACTAATGAACATATTTAGATTAAGTCATGGTTCATAACCATACTATATAATTCTCAGAATGAAGACATGATATAAATTAAGAACAAAAACAGGAAGGAGAGAGCTTTTTTTGATGATTTCTGTGGATGTCATATTTTATAATTTTTCTTAATCAATACACCATGGGCTGAGTCCAGTATGTTTTCTCTTTGACTATAATTATGATCTTTTGTTATCTCACTGGCCTGAAAACAATGCACTGGCTCAACCTAGAGTTACTTTAGCCTACTTACTGTATCTGCCGACAGTGTTGCAGCCCAGAGAGCTCATGGAGCCTATTCTGTCCATCCGTCTGTTGAAGCAGCCCGAGGATCTCTTGTTGTTGTTGTTGTCGTTGTTGCGGACGCTCTTCAGGTTCTTGGCTGAGAGGAACTCCCTGATGGCCTCCACGTCCAGGTCAGTTTGGGTCTGCTCTCCATCTGCTGCCCCCTCCTCCTCTGTGTTCAGACTGTCCAGACCCTCTCTCTGCGTGGGCACTCTCTGCTCCACCTCAGCCTGCTCCGAAACTGACTCCTCTAGTCTGTTGAGGATCACCTGAAACATCCACATAGAAATAAGTTAAGGTCCAGGTCAGAAGAAACTAAAGCATCTTGAGACATGACAAGCAGATTTTACAAACATGAGAAGCATCATTGATTTTTTTTTTTTTTTAAACATAAACATTGTCAGGCAAAGTGTGTGAAGTAAATGTTGTTGACCATACAACTGCGGCATTAATTATTTAGAATGTATAACATGTCTTAATATTCGCTTCAAGCAACAATTTGCCATCAGATACCACATATCAGACTACAAAATCCAAATAAATCACATATGGTTACATAAGTCAATATATGAAGTTGATTTGGTGTCAGTTGTGGGGTGAAAAAGACATATTTTTTCAATATAATCCCTAAAATAACTCTTTTGATGAAGGGAAACTGTTTGTCCTGTGCCTCTGCAGATTGCCTTAACTTCTCATGTGGAGCCCTGGTAGAGCCTTGGATCTCCAGTTTTTCCAAACCCAAGTTTCAGAATAACTAGTTCGGAGACTCACCTTCAAGATGTCCATGTCAGTGTCAGTCAAGCCGGTCCTGATGGGATATGTGCTGATCAGCTGAAGGTTTAAGACGAGCAGGAGGCCGCAGAGGGGAATGGAAGAAAGATGCATGTTTCTCTGTGAGGTCCTGTTGCTTGTATCAATGAATGGATGGATGAATGGATGGATAGATGGATGCTCTTTGGTTTTCTTTGCCTTGTTGCTGTTTGGATGCTGGATCACAACAGCAGCCCCCTCTGCTCTTTTATACTTGAGCTTGACACTCGTAGGTATGCCAGGAATTGGAACTTGCATTCCCGACACCTGATTCTGATAACGGGAGCTGTCGGAAACTGCTCCTTTTAAAGCGTTGTCTCTTAGATATGGGCCATTCGTATGACATAGCTGCTTCCATTTGCTACTTTGTTTCAGAAACATACTCTGTCCCACACCCAACCCCCCTTACACGGGACATTGTTGTCAATGAGTTACGGGAAGTAGTAGTCTTGCAGACAACGTGACAGTGTTGCTAAATGGAGGGGTGTACGTGATGGTTGTAGGATAGGTGGACTGCTGGTTTGAGAGACTAGCCTTCAATGGGTAGAATTGTTTGAAGCAATATCATTAACCTGGATTCCAGTAGCCGGCAACTGTTTTGGGGGGAAAAGCTCTGAAACCAAATACAGAGCTGAGAGTTAATATTGGACTTACTCTGCTGTGCTTCTGCTGATCTGTCAATACACATTCGCCATAGCAACTTTATGAGGTTAATATACATCATGTGTATGATACAGGTTGTCAGGAAGTACCATCTGAAAATTGAGTAAATGCATGTTTAAGAAGCAAGCTGTGTTTAGCCCTTTTGCACATATATCTAGTCACTTTGGCAGGCAGGTTCTATAGGAAGCAATTGTCAGTTAATATACAGTATCTCACAAAAGTGAGTACACCCCTAACATTTCTTCAAATATTTCATTATATCTTTTCATGGGACAACACTGAAGAAATGACACTTTGATGTAATGTAAAGTAGTCAGTGTACAGCTTATATAACAGTGTAAATTTACTGTCCCCTCAAAATAACTCGACACACAGCCATTAATGTCTAAAGTGCTGGCAACAAAAGTGAGTACACCCCTAAGCGAAAATGTCCAAATTGGGCCCAAAGTGTCAATATTTTGTGTTGCCACCGTTATTTTCCAGCACTGCCTTAACCCTCTTGGGCATGGAGTTCACCAGAGCTTCACAGGTTGCCACTGGAATCCTCTTCCAGTCATTCATGACAGCATCACGGAGCTGGTGTATATTAGAGACCTTGCGCTCCTCCATCTCCCGATTTAAGAAGCCCCAAAGATGCTCAATAGGGTTTGGGTTTGGAGACATGTTTGGCCAGTCCATCACCTTCACCCTCAGCTTCTGTAGCAAGCCACTGGTCGTCCTGGAGGTGTGTTTGGGGTTGTCATCATGTTGGCCAACATGAGCCTCTGGATATGACACTGAGCATGTGCACTCAACCTTCGTAAACTGGGCCGCAGGGCAGTATTGCAACATGATAACGACCCCAAACACACCTCCAGGACGACCAGTGGCTTGCTACAGAAGCTGAGAGTAAAGGTCATGGACTGGCCAAGCATGTCTCCAGACCAAGCATGTCTCCAGACCTATTGAGCATCTTTGGGGCATCCTCAAACGGAAGGTGGAGGAGCGTAAGGTCTCTAATATCCACCAGCTCCTTGATGTCGTCATTAATGGGTGTAAGAGGATTCCAGTGGCAACCTGTGAAGCTCTGGTGAACTCCATGCCCAAGAGGGTTAAGGCAGTGCTGGAAAATAATGGTGGCAACACAAAATATTGACACTTTGGGCCCAATTTGGACATTTTCACTTAGGGGTGTACTCGCTTTTGTTGCCAGCAGTTTAGACATTAATGGCTGTGTGTCGAGTTGTTTTGAGGGGACAGTAAATTTACACTATTATACAAGCTGTACACTGACTACTTTACATTGTATCAAAGTGTCATTTATTCAGTGTTGTCCCATGGAAAGATATAATGAAATATTTGAAGAAATGTGAGGGGTGTACTGTATCTGTCTGTCTGTCTATCTTTGCTTCAGAGTGAAATATATATACTTATACTAGAAGACTACCCTGAGTCTAACTCACACTCCCGTGAGAATGGTATTAATTGTGGGGTGCGTTCCCATACCCATACTTCCCTGCTATTTAGAATGGTAGAAAAAGATTTAGGATGTCCCAATAAATGATGTAAATGCAGTACGGATTTACAAGCAAAATAGTCAAGTTCAAGGTGCAATGTTATGACAAAATATACAAAGGTCCCATATGTATGCAAACTGCTTGCAAACTATGTACTTTGTATGGACAGCTGCAGTATAGTGTTAAGAAAGAGAATGCAATTTGGAATAAAGGGTCTGTGATTTTTACAACAGTGCCACCAGCATGTCAGCTTTTGTTTTGATAAATGTGTCGTACTCGTTAGTAATTTTGTTTCATTGAAAAAGAAGAAAACAAGTATTTGGAGAATTTCAGGAGAGCATGTTTTTGTCCAAGACAGATAGAGAGCATGTTGGTGTCCATATCTAAACGACAGCATCAGCAGCAGGCTGCCAAAGGGCCGTAGTGACGCCAGGCACGAGAGACAAAGTAAAGAAGCTTGCATGATAGATTAGTCGTCATGTCTTCTCTGCCTATGATACATCCCTTACATTGCTGCTGCTAACAAGATTTGATAGGCTGTAATACAAAATGGTATCCATCCATGTAGGCGGTATCCTGAAGATTTAATGCAAACTGGGGCGCCATCATGAAAGAAAAAAATATAAAATGGTTGGTCCATGATTTTTCCTCCAAGACAAACATGGTACAAGTGTTTGGCAGACTATGCCCTATGCAGCCCATTTGCACTGTCACTTTTGGTCATAATATGAAGTGATTGCTTAGCTATAGTACATGTCCCAAGGTGGGATTGCACATGTATGAATTGTGTATGAATGGAACACATCAATTAACAGATAAAGAGTTATAGGCATATATCCAGATGTATTCAATAAAGGCAGAAACAAAACGTGTTTCTTTGTTTGTAAATAATTGTAAATAGTGATGTGTCTGTGGACTGTCCAAGAGACTTCAAAATACAATTGCAGTCAAAGTGCTGCAACATTAATCTTTGGGAGTTTTCTCTGATTAATGGATGATTTGTCCTCAGTTGGTCAAATGAAACCATGGGAGAAGCTTAAAGGGGAAGGTGTATTTGGTTGGACTTCTAAACTCATACACATTTCATTTGAAACATGAGGAGGGGCCCAAATTGTTGTTAATTTTTTCAAGAGGACACAAACCACTGTTGGGAGCCACTGTTTTAATATGTTCTTGTATGTAAACATTTAACCAAAGTAACTAGTCCTCAGATAGTAGAAGTGTAAAGTAGCATAACATGGACTTTTTTAAGCATAGTGCTTTAGTAAATGTACTTTACTTTTAAAACGTTAGAATGTTGAATCAAACGCGAATTATTTTATAACTTTAACCACAAAAAAATACATTCTAGCGTGTGTAGGCCGTGCGCAAAACATCTTTTACGCACCAACTTACGCTGCGTAAAAGTTGTAGGAGCATTTTCTTGCATTAAGTTCTACAGTCAATAAATACATCCAAAGAAAGAGGCAATGACATCGAACCAGATGCTTCACATACTATTTCTCTGCAATATGAGTTTCGAACTTTTTTAAGGTGGAATGCTCTAACAGTGAAGGTTATTATTCGTTTCATTATGTTTAATGGAAGCCAAACTGTTCCAGTATACAAGGCTTTGCGAATATGGTTGTGTGTGGTTCCTTCTCTCACCCAAAATAATCTCAAGTTAAAGCATAACTGTTGGCAGCTTATTATTGCATTAAAAACCCGGTACCCATCTAACACACCGGCGTGCCTATAGCGTGACAAAATTCCCGAACATGAGTAAGATGTGTTCAAGTGTGCCGGCGAAAAAATGAAACAAATTCAATCAGACTTATGCAAAATATTTTTTTTTAGTGCATACAATCTATCACAAGGCAAATATATTCAACAACAAATAAATAATAAATAAGTTTACAATAATTTATTAACAGGTCACATATGAGAAAAGGAAATCACAGTTCTGAGTGCGAACCAGAGGGACTGAAGTAAACGCCCTTCTAAAGTATCAGTCAAAGCTTTGTGCCTGCAGAGAAGCTCCGTGATGGTTCTGGTCCCACTGATGTGTCATCCAGCCTAGTGAAAGAACAACAAAAAAAAATTATTACAAGACGTAAACTGAAAAAAAAAATCGTTTTACATGACATTCTATATCTCAATTAGCCATAACTTCGCCTGCTGTCTGTTTGCCCTTGAGCAACGAGCCACTGAACCCCCAACTGGTTCCGTGCAGATGCTCACAGCCAGGGTTCTCAGTGAGAATGTGAGGCAACAGGAGCTATAGGCTGGTTGAGCTAATTTCATCTGCATAACTATGAAACCTTTTTGACGCAGTTTTAATAAATTATAACGAACTCCTCCGTGAAATGCTCTACATTACCAGACAATATTAATACCAAGAATTGTTTCGTCTGTATTTCTTAATCAGACATTTTCTGTTAATGTTTTTTAAATCCAAAAAGTATTATAGGCTAATATATACTTTATTTTCGAGTTATGACATTTCTTTATGATATATTGACAGAAAGACTTTGACTCTTGTAAACTTGTAGGTAGTCATTCTAGGCTAACTCATATTTTCATGAAGACCTAAGCTATCCTTTCTGTGTGTAAAAGCAAAATTATTATCAATTTAATATTATCTCATGGGGCCAAACTGACAGTCTCTGTGCTTCATGCAAAAATCAAGATGTATCTATTTTTTTCTTCCGTTTTGCTGTCATCAAAAAACAACCAAAACATTTTTTCTTAGAATTCCCCCCGTTTTTTTCCCTCCTACCTTCAGCATCCCAGCCCGCTGAAAGAGCCGATCCTGTCCAACCGGACACCGAAGCAGCTCCTCATCCCGCCCTTCTTGTACCGTCCCCACGAGCGCTTGGAGGTCCTCATCAGGTCTTTGAAGAGACGCGCCAGGGCGCTTTCTTTTTTAGCCGCAGTCAGTGCCGAGTTGCTGGGGTCGGAGCCGGAGTCCCACGGGTTCCGCTCTGGAGCTCCGAACAGCGACTTGTCTGTGTTTCCATCTTTCCCCTCCATCTCCATCTCCTCCGAGGAAGAGTAATAGGGCAGCGTGTTGATCTCCTCATCTAAGAGTTGTTTCAAACTCTGCATGGGAAAAAAAATACAAAAAATAAAGGGACTTTTACTTTGATATTGTGACGTGTTCATCCCTCTGTATTTCACTGCATTGAAGTTAAGTAAGGCTTTTCACAGCTGGATGTAAATTATCTCACACAACAGTCAATGAAAATGTAACTAATAACTTTCTTTATAGCTTAAATTATTAAAAAAATTATAGGCAATACAAATATGGCACTTAAGTCTAATAATTTTCGAATATAACCTTCATGATATTAATAAAGCTATAGCCAAGGTGAACTTACCTGTAGGTCAGAAACGGGTTTGGCTCCTACGAAATTAAGCACTACCAGTAAAGATAGACAGCAAACAGAGATATGTGTGTTCATTTTCTTTTCTACTTTTTTAGAAATGATTCCTCTGTACGGAAAAAGGTAGCCTGACTGTCGCGCGCCTCAAACTGTCCCTGCTCCTCTGTTCCGCGCTCGTCCAGGTGCCGCCTTTATACGCGACCTGATTCCGTCACGAGGCCTGGGAAAATTAACGAGGTGTGACTAATGCTGTTACACGTGGGAGTACAGGCTAACTTGACGGTGGAAATGGGAACTGGTTCAAACTCCTCCGAAGCTGTCAGATAAACATGTGAATTGAATTGTTTTTGTTTTGGAAAAAGGCTCGCTATTGTAATTAGTTCTTATTTCATTGGCAACTCTAGCCCTTAGGGTTTACTGGACAGGTGTACAATGCTTCTCACCCGAACTGTAGAAGACAAGGTCAATATAATGTAGGTCAGCTGAGCCTAATATCACATGAGAAAGTTCAATTTTATTTGGTGTTTCTTCTTTAACCCTTAATTTTTGGTGAGCCAAAGCTGTTAGTCCAAACTGTGAACTTAAAAACTAATTCAAAAGCTTTACATGCTTGTTTTGTTTTTATACCTTACATAAGGCAGGTTGACGTGCCTTTTTAGTTAATACTTGTAAACAGGATCCTCTTGCAGAACCATAGCCTATATCACCAAACGGAATGTTGACATTGGACGGTTCTGCAAAGCAAATGTTCAATGACTTTGTTTTGGAAAATGATGTATTTAAAAAAAAGATCATTGCATGACAATTACATTCTTATAACATTAATTGTTGGTCTGTAAAGTCGAAGATGGGTGTTGCTTGGATGAGCAACACCCATCCAAAACCTCACTTCCCATTGCCTTATAAGGGCCGACTACACCTCTTGCACGGAGGTGAGCACTTGTGCACTAGGGTAATCATTGCATTGGATGTTATTTTAACAGTAAAATCTCATGTCAGCTAAGTATTTCCTTTTTTTTTATGATAACCCATTCCAGTTTATTTAGTTTGGGCTAGGCTGGCAATTTAAGTTACATTTGTTTGTTCTATCTAGGCTGAGCATGTCCCCTATCTAAAGTATCTCTACATTCAAATAAAAGTAATTAGTTTTTTTCCATTTCATGCCTGGCTACAGAGTGTAAACATACGCTGTTTGAGTCGACTTACTATAACTTTTCAGTTTCATACCTCGCAAGTAGCTACTTAGGGGGTTGCTATGCACACCTGCAGCTGAGGTGGTGAAAATTAAGATTTATTTGAAGTTTGTCTGATTTGATGTGTGTGTGTGTGTGTGTGTGTGTGTGTGTGTGTGTGTGTGTGTGTGTGTGTGTGTGTGTGTGTGTGTGTGTGTGTGTGTGTGTATGTGTGCGCGTGTGCGTGTGCGTGTGTGTGTGTGTGTCATTGTGTGCTTGTTTGTTGATGCCACTCGACTGCCCTGACACCATCCAGACAAGTAGCATGGGTAAATGATGAGCGATTAGCCCTGGACCCTGTGAGGCTGAGCACACTGTGTGGAGGTGGATTGAAGCTAATTGACATTTCACCAGCTTCTCAACTGGAGGGCTATCATAGGAAATTGACTCAAGCCTCGGGGCAGCAATGAAACCCACGCGTGTGTTGTGTGTTTTTTTATTTATTATTGAAAGAATCTGAGCCTTACTAAGTCATTGTGTTGTGTTGGTCCTGTCACACATATACCGGTGTGATACTGGTGACACATGTAATGCTGTTACCGAAACTACATAACCAAAAGATCAGAAAGGGAATCAAATGAGAAGTGGAGAAATATTTCAGACTCTTGAGTAGCGGTATCAATACCACACTTTAAAAATACTCCATTACAAGGTTATTGGATTAAATTGGTTTCTAAAGTAAAAGCCAAGAGGTATCAGACTGAAGATGTACTGAGTTCAAACCGTAAAAGTGATCAAAACAAAAAACAATATGGCCTCTGTATAAGTGCTGCCTTAATGGGAAAGTAGCAATTGACTGTTAGTCAAGGTGAAGCGTATTTCACTTGTATGTACTGTTTAATAGTTTCATCTAAAACAATACATTACATTTGCATAATGTTTTGCATGTGCATTCTTAATTTGTTGTGTAAATAGCAACAATTGTTTGTTGAATGCATGAAGGATAATAAACTGCAGTATGAAGTGTAATACTTCCCTGTGAAATGTGATGTGGAAGGAAAAAAGTAGTATGAAATGGATATATTCAAGTGAAGTACAAGTAGGCTACCTTGAGTACATTAATAATGGAATAATAATAGAAAACTATTGGTTTACATATCTGATGCTCTGCTATAAGTATAGTGACAGCAGTTTATCAGTTGACCAAATGTTGTAAATTGCCCTATAGGTCTCCACAGCTTCAGAAGGATCAAACAGCTGTTGCAGTGTGCTGGTTTCCATGCTTGAGCCATGTTGGTTAGACTGCCTGACATTTCAACCTCTTAACTGTCACTCAGATGACGAATGAGCAATCCACCCTCACACCGGTTCCTCTCCATTAAAGGTCTTAATTAGAACACAGACACCTCATCATCTAAACGATGGAGCTTGGTGAACCGGGCCAGGAACTCTGAAGTAAAATTGGAATGCCAACTGACGTCAGTGCTGTGTGTCAACGTAGCAGTGGTTCCCCAGGAATACCCCAATGTAATGACTGCTGTTTGATAGAGGTAACACTTCATAATACAGCCTGTCTTTTTTCACTGTAATCTATCACAATTTTTAGTGTCATTTTATTGTTTTATTCAGTACAAATACTTACAGTTCCTACCAGTGCTTGAATGTATAGTTGAGTAACTAGGAAGTTGTCTACTAGCTATATATTTCACATTTGAGACCAAAACCTGATACTGATAGATGATTAACAATAACAATAATTTCTCTTTGCTCATAGCCGTTGTGAAAAATCCTCACATTTGTGCCTTTGACCAGCAAGCTATGACGACAACAGGGGAAAAAAACGGACGAGCCCCCAATTTATGTTACGTCCTTGGCCTAGGGGAAACCAAGACATAACATAAATGTGACCCTGCTCTGTCACTCCCAAGAAAAGCCAGCTTCACAGTCAAAAAAGGGCTTCTCTATCCCACTTAACTGCTTTAAGGTGTGGTTTATTAACAGTGATATTTACCAGTAGAAATGTCTAACCGCAATCTCAGAATCTCAGAACACTAACAAAGCCCCTACTTTCAATATGCTCCGCTGATTATACACAAACACACAGACCTAACAGCTGGAACAATGGTTGGATGTTGTAGATGAAGAGAGGCTGTCAGATGCTCACAGCCGGGCTGAGCTCCTCCATTGGTCTAGACCAGGCAGTCCTCTATAGAATGGACCAATCACACAGCCTCCCCTGCTTTACAATGGAGTGAGCAATCCCTTTGAATGGACCAATCAGGCAACATCACCTGTTCCACGTCAGTCACACACAGAGACACACTGCGGGGAGGAGAGAGACAAGTAATACATCAGCAAAGACACATGGTCATACAGTCATATGAAAAGGTTTGGGAACCCCTCTCAGCCGGCATTATAATTGACTCTGCTTTCACAAAAAAAATATAAAAGTGGTATGTCTTTAATTTACCAGGAACAGCTAAGTACTGGGATGTTTTCCAAACAAAGATTTTTTGAAAAGCAGTATTTGGTTGTATGAAATCAAATAAAATGTGAAAAACTGGCTGTGCAAAAATATGGGAACCCTTGTGGTTTTGTTGATTTATATGAGGTTCAAGGCTTAACAACATAATCCAACCAATTTTGTGTTTAAAGTCATCAGTTTTACATGCTGTTACATGCATTGAAATCAGCAAGACCACAAGGGTTCCCATATTTTTGCACAGCCAGTTTTTCACATTTTATTTAATTTCATAAAACTAAATACTGCTTTTCAAAAAATCTTTGTTTGGAAAACATCCCAGTACTTAGCTGTTCCTGGTAAATTAAAGACATACCACTTTTATCTTTTTTGTGTGAAAGCAGAGTCTATTATAATGCCGGCTGAGAGGGGTTCCCAAACTTTTTCATATGACTGTATAAAGGTGGTAAGACACTGCTGTTGGATGCTGAAAGGATTCCAATATAATGCTGTTATTTGGTTGAAGTCTTTAGAATAATTTGCCTAAGTAACTTCCTCAGTTGGATACAAACTTTTCATTTTCAGGAGCACCATTGACCTTAATAGTTAGGAGTTGGTAGCTAAACATTTATCAAATATCACATATGGTTTTTAGAGATTTGAGCTAGCCAAAACAATGACAATGCAAAATGCCTCAGCAGGCAAGGTCAAAGCAAACACGGGTGAGCACTCTGTCACATTTTCTCCCTCATAAAGAGCAAGAGTTAGCAATTCATGAGAAAATATAAAGAACAGTAACTCAGCATGACGTAAAGAGAGCAGGTAAACATGGTCTTTGACCAGTGAAAGGCAAGAACAGCTGTCAGACCAACAGGGTTTTCATTCAGGGTTAGCCTTCTTTTGGTTGTCAGTTTTCGTCCCACAACTCTGGACTAGATAATGATTCCCAACAAACTCTGGTCCAAATCACATCTGGTTCGAGAGCCAGGACGCAACATGCACTGAAAACTGAAATCATGTCAATCAAGTCAACTTAACTGTTCTGTGCACATATTTGGACTATAAATATGATTGTCGGGGTCAAAATAACAAATGATAATAAAAAACAGAAGCAGATTTAAAGAGAAAAATTATTTTATTATTATTAATTTAGTCGTTTTCTTAATGGACATCATAGTTAACTTTGCCAGCACAATATCTTATATATATACATCATTCAATACTGACAGCTCAATTATGTCAATGTATGGGACTATGGGTTGATTTGAGAAAAGGGCTCGAGACGCTTATGGTAATGTTTCACCAATGGCATCCCCTGAGGCAGACACACTGGGACACACAGACATGCTAATAGACCTACCAAGGATGGCAATAACTCTATCATAGTTATGACAAATTTGAACCCAGCGTCTAGTGCTATGTGGTGTACGCAGGGAATGTATCACCTGATAAATGATGGGACAGAGAGACAGTCATTCAGTTGTGGATGCCATCCTGTCAGCACTGGTCCAGCACTTCCTGCCCTTAACAGATTACTTTATCACCAACACATTGCAGGAAGAATCCTCAGCTATTGCTATGCCCCTCAACCTGCTGCTAGAGCATGTCATTTTGACTGTTCAATGAAACAATAACAGTTTTGTTGAGAAGTTTACCCTTTTACCCACTGGTAGTGTGTTATGTGTGACTCATTAGATCGCTGTTGAATTGAAGACTGGCATAATTAAACTGTTTCATGGAGTGCCCCTGGGAACTGATTAAGGGCCTCTGCTTTATAGTAGAGGATAATGTTGATGTTTTACACTCTGAATACCTAACCAATGTAACACATGTTCTGGAGCTATAACTTCTGTTGCCCCCATGAGGAATTCTGAGTAATTACAGCAATACTGTCTGCACACCTACATGAGGTAAGCCTTCGGTGATTGCCCATGGATTGTACATATACCTTCTGCTGTACGTCCAGGTTTTTTCACAGCAGTAGAATCGCTTCTTGGGATTTTTCAGAGCTCCTGCGCCAGTTTCGGGGGGCGACACCAGTTTGTAAACACTGAGAAATACAGAGTTTTGTGGAGCTGATAGGCCTGATCTACTTTGTGTCAACATGTTTGGTGATGGCTTGAATGTAAGCGACATTCATATACAGTACATGAAAAAGTTAAGCTGCAAGTGTTGGAATTAGGAAATATGTTGGTGGGTCTTTCTTTTTTTTTTTATTCTGGCTTTTTCTTTCTGTCTGACGTTGCTCCAGTCCACAACTTAGTCATTTTCACCTAACACACAATCATTGACAAAGTTACCAAAAATAGCAGTCAAAGGGCTTGCCTCTGTAAACAATAAGGCAGTTCCGATTTACTTGTTAACCTGTTGTTAGCGACATAATGTTTGAAACATTAAAAGATTGTGGTTATTTCTCAAATGCACCTACCTCAAGTTCTCCATGTAGGCCAAGTCATTTCCCTGTGACACACACACACACACTGAAGTGACATTTGGAAGGGTCATTGTAGAAATGATGGGGCTCTGGCATATGGCCTGTGCTGAATCGTGCCCCCCTCTCTCCCTGTTTATGTGTTGGTACTTCTGTTTGGTATCAGCGAATCTCTTTATCTACTTATCAGAATGAGGATCTCAGGGAGGGAAACCTCCGCCTGTGTATTCAGTCTATCAGACAGCCTGGTCGGGTTCATTCTCCTCTTGCCGTAAAGTGAATATGATGCTGTAATATGGTAATATACTATATTAAAGAAAATGTAATTATTTTCTTATAGGAACACTTAATTTGACTATGAACTGACATCATTTGGTCACTCAATTAAGTGAATCCTACTGTGTTGTGTTCTGTGCGACTAGCAGCGTTTCAGTTTTTGTTGTAGGCTAATAGTTCCGAGTTCCGACCTGTCTGTGTTCCAGTGCATCTGCTCGGGAAGGTATGGATGCCTACAACCTTTCTCATCCAAATAACGACATGTTAGGCTATAGCAAGTTACCGTTGCCAGGTATCGGTAGATCCATAGACTACAATATGTAGTGAAGTCGGAAATTTCCGAGTTCTCTGTACAACTGGAACGCACCGTCAGAAGCCGGCTCATGACATTCGTCACGACCAAACGTTACGCGATTGGTTGGCTGATCCAGAGTGGCACTGGGCAGATCCAATAGTTTTAAACTTCAACAGACACCTGCCTCCAAGTGAGTGAACGTTTGCCAATTACAGCAGTACCAGACCTGTACAAATGAAATGAAGTACGATGGTCTGGTTGGCCCAGGCTAATCAACAGTCACTTTAATCAGTAAACCACAGAGTTCGGAGAAACATAGTGGGTTATGGTTTTTAGTGTTACTTCAGTATCACTCTAGTCCACCTTGCTCGTGGCTGAAGCTGCAGCTGCAACACCATTTTAACCTTGGTGGCGTCCATCAGGCATGCTGTCTATTCCTGTCCTAGACTGATCCCAGACTCCCACGCCGTTACATCATGCCTTCCCCTTCCCGCCGGCTGTGGAAAGACTAGCATACACATGTTGTAGTGACCCCTCTAGTGCCACCTTTACACAGATAAGGCTATTTTCAGCCGGCAAGGATGGTGTCGCATATATTTAGCATTAGTTCATGCTAATTTTAACACGGATCACCTAAATAAATCAAGGTGGTACTTTTTTTCATTCACTATTGATTATTTGTTACAATCCATTGTACTGGGTGCTAACTTTCATTGATTAGAATAAGAAATGGGGTCATACACTGTAGGCTATAGAGTTTTAAAAAACACATTTAATCCTAACACTCATTTGACTAGGTCAGACGTTTCACATCAATAGTTAGTTAGTTCTGTACATATCCATTTCAAGTTATTAAAATGAGTCATACAGCACTGTCGATATGAGTCTTTATTATGGCCTCTAATTAACTCTGGGCTTCTTAAGTGAAAGCTTGGAAAGGTGTGTCATTAGGTATGTGTCATTAGGTGTGCCTCCAGTCCACTGCACTGGGAATATCATGCCCTTTATTCTATTCACACTTTTCTGTGCAACATTTAATTAGTTCATCTGCGTCACATGTTTGAGCTGAAGTCATTGAGCAAAAAAACTTTATTAGGGTCACGCCAACCAACTTTGGCCGTGGTATAATAATTCACCAGTTGATTTCAGTGTTTTGGAAGCGTGAAGGCAGTGAGGATGGAAAGCACCTATTAGATCCAAACTACATAACAGTATTAATACACAACCTAAGTGTGAAAGTGTTTGAGATGATTGCAATATTCAAATGTAGAAGTATTTTTTTAATCTTTCATTTCAGAAAGTTAGATTTTTTTTATTTCATTCCAAATGCCATTATTCACTGTCTGTCGATAATTTCCCTATTTCTTTTTTTCCCAGGGAACGCTATTCAAAAAGTCTTTATCCAAAGCAACAAAACAACATGAAAATATGTTCCACTGTTTAACTCTACATATGCCTCGGAGACACAGTTCTTACATGCAAAGAGCTGCTTACAATGTCATTAAAACCTCTTTAGCGCCCCCTTCCCTCGCCGCTGGCCTCCCACTGCGTCCTGACAGATATCAATAGCATTACCTCAGGCTGCCTGGACCCCCACTGTCACTAATGCCTTGGCAACCACATACAAAGTCCAGAAAGTAGTCCAGTGTCTACATGAATAGCCATGCTGCTCACACGGGACGCCATTTTTGAGTTGAACAACACGTCCTTTAGTCCACCTGTGAATAATTACTTGCTCATTGAATCTAAATGAAAAGCTCTTTTCTAATTACACATTTGCCATTAAACCTGATGTTGCATAAAACAGCAGTACCTCTGCATAAAATATGTGTGTGACGGAGCCAGTAAATGTTCATTAAGGAAGGGATAGAGAGAAAGCGCCATACCAGTGCCATTGGCTGGATTCGACTGACTCCTGGGGCCCTGAAAAGCTTATTGTGTGTTCAGCCAGTTCCTGTTGGAGCAATTCAGAATTTGTGTGGGAATATCAACCATGAAGAACTAAATTAACTGACAGGCGAAGTGCATCAAGCTGCAACTAGCTTCTTGTCCTTGAAGGCCAACATAGGTTTTGTAAATTCTACCAAAGGGACAGGTTGTAAAGGGAGCGTTGCAATCTAGAATCTCAACAATAGATATGGCTAAAATACTCCAACACTAGACACTACCTTTAAATTTGAACAGCCTGCCTCCATGACACTGCTTAGTAGTTGATGATCATCGATGAAAATTATAGATGTTGTCCCCACCCTATCATGACGTCTTCTAAACAATACATGACCCAGCACATTGGTGTTGTGTTGCTTTCCTTTCCTCTAGGGTTTCCAGGTTTGAACATGTAGATCTCTGATAAAAGTTTTATCAGAATTTTCACACCACAAATCCAATAAAGAGAGACTGTGTGAACTGTAGGTCGGACATTGATAGGATCAGTGAGCTCTTTCTTTCACTAGAGCCCCCCTGGCAGTTTAATGCGGCCCTGGCTATGTCCAGTCCTCCAAAGTTTTGTCCAGTGGAGGGCTGAACTCTAGTGGACTAAATGCACCTCCTCCCAAAAGGACAGCACTGCAGAGACCAATGATTATGGTGCATTCAGGTGCTCCTCATCATCTAAAAAAAAAAAAAACAATCCTCTGAGGTCAGAAATGTCTGATTTACTTTGGAGGTTTCAGTCTCACAATAAACATAAAAATAAAATGTTAACGTTTGACTTTCACTTCAGCCCAACTGTTAAACATTCATCAGGTTTATGGTCAATAAATATCTTCTGTGTTTCTCTGTCACTGCCCCAGGATGCATTAAGCTAAACGAAACAGGAAGGAGTAGGGAGAAGTGAAGATCAGTGCTGTCTGTCCTCTTTGTCTCAAGTAATAACCTAATCATCATTTCCAAACCCTTTTTTTCTCTAATTGGCCTATATAGTTTGTGAAACACAAGATCTGAAGCAACTCGATTTCCTGTGTAGACACACCCTTGATCATTTCCACTACGATCAGGCCGCACCAACAGATCCTCGTTGACTTTTAAGCTAATTTGAGGCTTCAACAGTCCGAGGTAGGAAATCAAGGCAATGTCTTTCACAGACACTGACTTATTAGTGTGAAACAAAGTGTTTCCTTGCTCATCCTGGTGTTCTAGTGGGCAATCCTAGAAAGCATCATCAGTCTCTCTAGGACATCTGATGACATGAGATATGGAATAACAACATGGTCTGGCAATCAACCAGTCCAAGTGAAAAGCAGGCTTGCCAGCGTATAGCAGGCAGTCAGGGATCAGGTACCAAAAATTATTTCAGGCTCTCAACATCCTCACTTCTCTGAATATGAAACCTATGCCTTTGGGGGAGAAGACTCCGTGTGCCAAAGTGCAAAGCAGACTGCTAACTTTTCCAGCCTTCATCAAGCTGCTGAACACTTAAATACTAAATCCTAATGCAATAGATACACAAAAACTTTGCACTTTTGCAACTTAATTCTTACAGTTTATTTTTTAAGATGTGTTGTGTTATCAATGTCAAATGAAAGGTCCCCTTTTACGTAAAGCAACTATTTAGCATCTTGTCAAACACTTTTTATCATGTTTCTTTATTGTTTTCTATGCAAGGCAACAAAATGTAGCACATGTGCCCATGAAACAATTTCCCCTCAGGGACAATCAAGTTTGCTCTTCTATACTCTACTCTTTTGAGCTGATATATACACATCAGGGTTATTACTGTATCTCACATAATAGTACATCATATTATCTCATTAAGCATCATTTCAAAACTGATCTAACCAAAGAAGGAGAGCCGATACACTGAAGTGAAGGTAGAGCGGTTGAGAAGGGTGGCGAGCGAGTCAGACAGAAAGTGTGTTCTCCCTAATCACTGCAGCGCTGCAGCCATCACGCTGTCCCCCCTTGTGACAGTTTTATTATCAGAGCTGGTATGCAACACAAGAGTAATTTGCCCTAATGATCTCAGCCGCCTTCCACACCTCTGGACAAGTGAGTGTGGCTGACATGAGTGGAGAGGGGAGGGAGAGAGGGGGCGGGGACAGGGAGAGAAAGATTTTTTTTTTAATTCATAGGGAGGAGGGAACAAAAGAAGCAAAAAAAGAAGACTGAACTGAAACAGATACTGATGATTCGTCATATAGAAAACATCAAAAAACACGATGAGATGATAGTCAATTATGTAAACCAGCAGATGCAGAATCAATGTGCAAGAATCTGTTTTTCTCACGCATATTGCTGCTGGTTAACTGATTCCTCTGTGTTCATTTTGTTCATACCCATCATAAACTGTTTGTACCATATACTGTACTCTGGATCAATGCTGCCCAGTGCTGCAGTGCTTATCTTAGAGGTACAACATTAAATGTTGGCAAAGCTGAAGTTAGGGTACTGAGATGATTTTCATTGCACTCCTATAGTGACTCATCTTCTCTCTGACTTCACTTCACTGATTTATTAACCAGCAGCCATTAGGTCACCTCTGTGTGTGATTATAATACATGGAAGTGCTATGACCGTCTAAGGGGAGTAAACTGTAGCTGCAGCTCATAATGTTTGCTCACTGGCACCATTTTTTATTTATTTTTTTGCATTTCCTACAATTACACACAGTATGCAAGTGTTTTTTTTTTACGATTCCTAATCTTGCTAATCCAGTATAATGATAGAGACCCTCTTTTCACCTCTGCACACATCTTCCCGCCCACTATGCATTATGTTGGTTCAATTACCCCGCAGGTTAAAGGGTGAAGCTATGCGACTGGCTGGATTAAATGGAGGTAAATGACAACACGGCATCCAATCAGCCCAGGTTGCACGACAAGAGCCTCTCGTAAATATCAACATCTCTAGCTGTGGTGTTGGAGTGCTTGGGGTCAGTTGCAGTTAGTTGGAACTTGGAATACAAATTGCCACAAATGCGTCTTTCTGATGTGTTCGATGAGGCTGAAGGGATGAAATCCAGTGTTAGAAATAAGTTGAAATTTAAAGTGACAGGCAAACAACAAACTTCGAGGTTCATTTTTGTTGGTTAGTTGGTTGTATAAAAAATATTATTATATATTATTTTGTTTACTGTTATTAGTGTCAATAAAAGGATTGTTGTAAAGACAACACAATGTGTTTATAATGTAAGCTTTTATCAAAGTTAAAGGTACAGTGTGTTGAATGTATTCGCACTTTTCATGTGCCTGAAACATGCCATAATTAGTGTCTCTAAATTTCCCCAAGAGCTACAAAGATCTTCAATCACATCCTTCTTCAACAAAGAAGGGCACAATATCTGACCTTGATCAATAAAGTTAAACTTAGCATTGTATATTTCATAATCCTGTTTTAATAACTGAATTTGTGAAGCTTGACTTATGAATGTCCGTAGACAGTTTAACCCTAACCCTACATACAAGTCAAGCACCCTTTTCTTTTTTCACTAACACATCCTCTGGAGACCGAGAATATCCAGAACACGTTTCTTCTAGAAATCTCACCAGGAATTGTTGAGATATAATTAGAGTTTTAATGACTTATTAATGGTTAATAAATCCATTACTAGAGTTTTATTGATTAGTTAAAAACAGTTAGTTGGGTACTTTCTTACACGGGTTGTATCTAATGACCTTTTAATATAATTTACAAATGATCAGTTTAGTTGAAAGGTAAGGTTGACATTCATCGATGAAATATGTGTTGCATATATACAGTAGTGACATACTGTAGTTGCTGATCATATTCCTCGTACACCGTGAAATCAATGAATCCCTTAGGCTTCTTAAGACAAAAAGCGACACACTTTGCATGATTGACAAATCAGAAGGACCTTTATTTGAACAATGATAAAGGCACAATACAGAGGTCTTCCTGCTTTTTTGTTCCACGGCTGCAGATTTTTCTTGTCATGTGCACGCTCTCTACTTCATTTGTAGAAACTACAAATTCCTAAACAAGCACAGAGCGCTGGCTGCATCTCCACGTAAATCATGTGACACACAAACACAAAGTATTTAGCAAACACTCCCTCAGGTCTGGCTTTACAGTTGGACGTGTTTCATCCACTGTTCTGTTTTATATCATATTCTGCACAACTCCTGCCATGCTATATGTAATATTTAGAACAGATAATAGAGAAATAATTAGTTTTGAAAAGTGAGCGATGCCTAGACTACAACCAGTATTATTATCCAGGACAGCCTCGGTCCATTTACAGGGAATAGTTTACGGCACAGGCAGCAAATCATACGAATAAATTGTATAAAAAAATAATCTCTTAAATAAAACACAAAGCAGAAACAAATTAGGAATGTTTGATGTACATATATATGTGCCATCGCGGGTGCTAATAATCTATCAACCTGAAATAAACTGGACCTTTATGTCCGATCAAGAATTTTCATTGCCTTCGCTCTGAGTAAAATGTTTAGTCCCTTTTAGGAATGACAATTAAATTATGTACTATGATAATGGACCAGAAACATACTAAAAAAAAACTTAAAGCCTAACATGAAGTATGTTAGGCATTCATTTTTACTAAAACAGGATTTTTGCAGTATGTCCTGAAAAATCCATTCCTTCAAATTTTCAAATTCCCTATTACAAAATAAAACATTGGTCGACATACAGTTCTCTTAGCCCTGACACCCTCTCTAACACTGAACTGACTGCAGTCTGTGGAAATATGTCTACATATCAAAAGTGCAAAACAATGCCAATGTATTCACATACTGCTGAAGTGGTTAGAAATATTACCGTGATCACTAAGCAAACTCTTCAAAGAACTACTGATGTCCGGCTTAGTCGCGGGCCGTGAGGGGACGTCGGCCTGCTTTTAGTGCATATACTCCAGTTACTTCCACAGGGAACAAATTAAAATATACAAACAACGGTCAAAAATAAAAGTGCTACAGTGACAACGATGATAAAGCATAATTTAAAAAAGTAACTTCAAAGATTCAGTCATGAAAGGACTAAGGAAAACCTTTGAAAGTGATATTTCCCTTTGGTCATTTAGGAATGAGGTTATAAAGTTAATGTACTTGTCAAAACTACCTCTTCACATTACTTCCCAGAGGGTTAGCGATAGCGGTTTGTTGCATTCACAATGAACAAAGAAGCTTGATATTTCTGTAAGTTGACTTACAACAACCATTTGCAATGTGGGAACCAATTTTCTGTTGCATTTTGTAGTTGGCGGCAATTGTGTCTCCAACCAGCAGAAACAGCAATCAGCAAGCTTAAATAGCAGAACCATTTGAATAACAGAATGAAATCGTCCTGGTTATCTTCAGATTTTAAAACTTTCTACGTGTGGACGAGCAAGGAGAAAAACGTTGAGATAGGACATAAATTAAACGAACATGATTGATGTCGTGTGCTGCTGCTAGCAAGGCTATCCTGCTCAACTGATTTTCAGCTATCAGTTTCCCCTATTATGTCATGTTAATATTGATAAAAATGTGATTATTTGATAGATAGGTGAACATGTTTTGGCTTCTGAAGCATAAGATAACATTTTAAAACAGTAGAGAGACGGTAACAAAATAATCACTAATATTTTAAAAATAAAGTACAACTGAACTGTGTTTCTCTGACTGTACCACAGAGAATGTGTGTATGTTTATAATGCGCTGTATGTGTTTGGGAATGCCTACAATGCTAACGGGAATGGACAGACACAAAGACTCAGGCTGAACAGAGTCCGGGTCTGCATTGACGGCAGAGTCGGGTCAAATGGTGATGTAATGCTGTCGCAGTTTGGCCACCAGGAACTCGTGGGTTAAATTGTGTCTTGTGATTATTCCAACGATCTGAAAGAGACACCACAACATTGTCAAAACCCAGTATAAGAGCTCATCTGGTTTGAACTCTATTCCATGTTTATTTACCTCTCCGACGGCGTTGACCACTGGTAGGTGTCTCAGGCCCATTGTCCTGAACAGGTTGAACACCTGGGAGATGCGCGTGTTGGGTGACACTGTGTAGGGACACGGGTTCATGTAGGGGGTGACATCCTGGGAACACGTGGAACAGCATGTTTTTTTTGAGTCAACTCAACCAAAGTTTTGGTAAAATATCAAAAAATATACAATACAATAAAGGCTTTTAACTATGTGTTTAAGTGGGTCGTACCACTATCATGCGGGGGTTGAGGAGCGCGAGGTCCAAGTCATGGATGTCAGGGTAACGGGGGTAATCTTCAGTCATCTCAGCATAGGACAACCGGGGCTGAGTGGCGCTCTGTGATGGACGACATGGAGAGATATGAGTTTGATAGACAGAACCAATCTGTGACAAAAATGACTCTTTAAACGTTATTTTGTGTTTGTGTGTGTGTGTGTGTGTGTGTGTATGTGTGTGTGTGTGTGTGTGTGTGTGTGTGTGTGTGTGTGTGTGTGTGTGTGTGTGTGTGTGTGTGTGTGTGTGTGCCACTGACCGACTGGTTCTCGGTGTAGCAGACCCCTCTGATGAGCAGGTTAACCAACTGTGAGCGCAGGATGAGGCCGTGGAAGGTAAGGGGTCTGAAGCGCTCCTCCATAGTCCACTCCTCGCTGGGAGACTGATCTGGGCACAGGTTGGGGTAGGGAGCATGCCTGCATGTGGACAGCAATCAACTATTACATGACTTGCTGAGCTCAGTACTATGAATCACAACACAAAAGACAAATTGTTGTCCAGCAACCTATAGTGCAAAAAGTAGAATAATTAATAAATTAGATTGTTGTGCATTTTATTTCCATATTTGATTTTAGTTTTTATTTGGACATATTTTTTTAAGTGTGTGATGTTTAGCCATCAGTTAA
This sequence comes from Ammodytes marinus, assembly GCF_949987685.1. Classification (NCBI taxonomy): domain Eukaryota; kingdom Metazoa; phylum Chordata; class Actinopteri; order Uranoscopiformes; family Ammodytidae; genus Ammodytes; species Ammodytes marinus. The sequence goes on along the minus strand of NC_137211.1, from coordinate 23,920,130 downwards.
CTCTCCTACCTCCTTTCTAGCATCTGCTGCAGCAGGTCCTCTCCTTCCTCTGCTGGCACAGCGACAGCCCCCTGCTCGTCACAAACGTTCCTCAGCTCACTGGATGGGTACGACTTCATGGACTGGCAGCGCCGCCGCTGTTCCCCCGCCCTCGACATTACACTGGATTTCTACAAACGGCAAGTGAAGGGTGACTTTACACCGATGAATCAGATCAGACACACACAAACCAGGCTGATGACCAAATTCAAATCCTGCTATCTTTAAGTTAACATCAGCACATTAACTAATATATTCTAAGACGTGTCACTTTGATGCTTCTTCACAAAAAAATATAATGAGAGAAAAGCCAAAGGTATGCCATTAAGCAGAGCTGTTCATTGACTTGCAATGCTGTCCATATTAATTCTATATTTCAGGTTATTGTCTCTTAAAAAAAAGAGAAAAAAAATTAGCGAGAGAGAGCAAAATAAACTACAGCTTCTGACACTGCACACTATCTCCATCTACTGGTTACAATGAACATACCTCTACATTTATGAACATGAACAGTCAAACTAATCAGAGAGATGTTTCAAATTCTGAATGTCATTCCTTTCCTGCTGAAATGTCCTTTGGAGGGACACTCAACCCTTCCTCCATTCATCCAACTCCCTCTGGATTAGGCTGAACGGCTAAACGTTTTTAAATGGCACAGGACATACCTTGAAGTGGATGTTGTTGCTGACCAGGATGTTTCCCTTCATGAAGTCCCGTTCGTTCTGCCGGTTCTCTGTGACCACGGGGAAGGCGTGGTAGACTGTGGTGCGCAGGATGCTGACTAGAGACTGAACCCGGGTGTGGGGGTACACGTAGGTCAAGTTGGTCTCCATGATGTCACTAGCCGTCAGCCTTGGAAGGAATGAGGGAGACAATACATATCATAATATGTATCCTAAACAGGTACACACATAATTCTCCCAGTATGGGTCTTTAAAGGGGGAAACCTTTGACTTGAAGCTGATGATGGCCAGTATCCAAATGTATGGAAGGGTCAGACCTTCAAGATTGAAAAGATTAAGGCATTAATGCCTTTGTGATAATCACACTTGATTTATTTTCGATATGATCAGATGCTCAATTTAGAATAATTTCTGTTTGTGTTGAGTATGTTTGTGTGTGTACAGGCTTATAATTGGATGTAGATGTATGAATGCTTTTTTCTATTCTGTTATCATACAGGTAAAATGATTACAAAGCATGAATAAAGGGGTTTGTCTAATTTTATTGAGGTTTATGTTGGTGCACTTTCACCAAAAGCTATTCTTGGCACTAAAACAAACTGCTGGATTCCTGGAACTGCCCCTAGTACCATGCATCTGAACAGACATGGAGCCCTAAGTCAATTTTGTCAATTGTTAAATAATAAATCTTACTTGTCCATCTCCACCTCCGTCTCCCACTCCAGCAGCGGCACTCCTCTCAGCTCCACATGGACGTCATAGATGCCCTTGTTGAAGAAATCTCCTGTCCACTTGGCAACCTGATGGTGAACACAAAACCGTTAACCACATAACACCAACAGGAAATACATCACTGCAACACGCTGAAGGACTTTATCAACACATCTAGTAGTCATTGCTCGAGACCGATAGAAGGCAAACATTCAAACATTTCATATAGTGGCTTGAAATTATAATAATTATAATTTTAAAAAACATCAGTGAAAATTCTGAAATGTATAACATGACATTGTACCATTAGAGTGATCATGATGGGCAGCCCGTATGTGATTTCATTGGTGGATTCAATGAGGATGACAGTGAGGCTGATGGTCATTCTGACCACGCCTCCCAGGAAGGCGGCGGCTCCGACCAGAGCATAGGTCCCCGCGTAGATTTCCATTCCCAGTTTCCTAACAGAGGCACACAGGCACATAGTGAGAACCAGGGTCCGTCCAGTCAGGGATGAGAGTAGGGCGGAGTGAGATATGATGAGAATGTGTGTGATGAAGTGCATCAAGGCTTGAGGCAACAGGCTTACTCAAACAGTTAGCACACTTTAGCAGGCGTGGGTTAAAATGTGTTACTGCCGGCTGAGAGGAGCTCAAAAGCTGGTTGTGACAGCATGAAAAAAAAAACGGAAAGAAAGAAAGTAATACAGTCAGCAGATTCCATCGGGAGCGTATCAATGTTCCCAGGACTCAACAGTCAGACACTCCTTTCTGTCAGATCAAACATTTTGATGACCTAGTTTGTTTTAACTACTACTATGTGAAGTATTTTAGAAAATAAATGAAACCAAACTCTTAAATAACTCGTCTTTAAATTCTGTGACGTTGACTAAGTTTTAAACCTTGGTCAGTAAAACACCAGGAGAACATCGTTCTTACACTTTGAGGATGTTGGCGACCAGACGTCCAAAAGAGGCCCCACAGAGCAGTGAGGGGACAAAGAGGCCGCTGGGCACAGACACTCCGTAGGTCCAACAGGCCAGCAGGAAGTACAGCAGGAAGAAGACTGACAGAGTCACAGGGCTGAAGGTACCTGATGGGGAGAACGGGAGGCAGCAGGAGTTTATTATGACCAGTCAGGGAATAGAATGCATTACCTGGAACTGAGCAACAGGTTGAGTTGGCAATTGAGTCCAAGAAAAGTGTATCGTACCGTATTGTATGGTATCGTATGGTATCAGGAAGCAGAGAGTATTTATCATGGTAGGACAATATAACGTGAAGCATTCAGGACGTACAGTTTGCAAGAAATTATCTAAAATGTATATGAATAAAACTATAGAAAAAACAAGAATTACATTAAGAAAAATGTGTGTGTGTGTGTGTGTGTGTGTGTGTGTGTGTGTGTGTGTGTGTGTGTGTGTGTGTGTGTGTGTGTGTGTGTGTGTGTGTGTGTGTGTGTGTGTGTGTGTGTGTGTGTGTGTGTGTGTGTGTGTGTGTGTGTGTGTGTGTGTGTGTGTGTGTGTGTGTGTGTGTGTGTGTGTGTGTGTGTGTGTGTGTGTGTGTGTGTGTGTGTGTGTGTGTGTGTGTGTGTGTGTGTGTGTGCTCATCTCACCATCTTGGTGGAAGAGCTGGTGGATGGCAGCCTCCTGTGGGTTGAAGAAGAGCGTGGCCATGTCATTGTAGGTCCTGTTGGTGCAGAAGTACTGGCGGATGGTTGAATTAATGTCCTCATTGCCGGATATCTACAAAATAAAAAATACAACTTAATATGAGATCATGATTCATGAACACACACCTGTGCTCTGTGGACTTGTGGTCCTTCTGCTAAGAACTATAACAATAGAGGAAAAAGCTGAAGCTTACCGTGGTGTTATGGGTTGTGGGGAAGGACAGGTCACGACATTCGCCCAAGAGCAAGGACGCTGCAAATATCACCACTGTTGTCACCATGGCAACCAGCAGACTCTCTAGAACTCTGGGAAAGAACGGAGAGCACATCAACTTCTATAATTAAAAGGTGAAGTAAGCGGTTTATTTATGTTAATATAAGTGTTAAATCGCTCTTTAGTTATACAGTGATCACTTCCATAATGTGCGCGTTTCATAAAGCCGATCTCTCAGTCAGCTGCTCTGCATGTAATCGGCAAATAAACTTATTGGAGGATCCCAAAATTTTTATCCAATCACAAGAGAGAACGCTACAAACCGACACCCGTCTCACTCATGGTCTCACTGCCGGTGCACGCCAGAGCAACAGATGGGTGAATGTCTATGCGCCTACAATGGCGGAGCAGGTAAAAATCCTTCCCAATGTCTGTTTTGATGGTTTTTATCATGTTTTATCACACTTATGGATCTGAGATGATGTTAGATAACTCGCTGCTTGAAGACCAGTGCATTAATGTGGTGACGTAGGGACGAGCGAGGGGACTGCTAACTGCAGTAACTGACAGGAAGTTAGCTAAAAGAACCATTCCGCTTACAGCACCTTTAACATATTTGAACTGAGATCAGTGTCACATTTTCAGCACAACTGATTTTTAAGGGACAGGTACTATCTATGATTGACAGGCCTGATGACTTGGATTGAGAATGACAGGTCCCTGTGTGAACATATGACGTAGAAATCACCTGACAAACTTGGCCTTGGGGTGGATGTGTCTGATGCGATACTTGGACAGGCTCTTGTTCATGCAGTTGAAGAGCGCCCCCAGCAGGCCACCCACCACGCCCATCAGGACAAAGAAGGCCAGGTCCACCACTGTCCACAGGTGGCAGTTCTTATCTCCATCTTGACACTGATGAGCAACACGTTTTTAAATAGGGTTAAACTGATACACTACTGTGCTGATATGACTGATCATTTATAACTAAGGTGATGACACTAACACTTTGTAATGTGTTTTAAAAACAGTTAAAGACGCTATACCAAACCAGTTCAATTAAAGACTCTCGAGAACTAAGAACACACTAAACAGGTACAAAGCAGCAGAGGACATTAAATCAAACATTTCAAGTAATTCTAAAAAGGTGAGATTTGGGCAAGTGAGGAAGTGGAGACAGGGGGTGAGGGGTAATAGAGGTCCTTGCTTATCGAGAGCTTTGTGGGTCAGAGAATGAGTTTGAATTGATTCTGTTGAAGGACAGGGAGTTAGTGAAGGGTCTTTGGAACAGGAGTGATGGGGTCACAAGAGCGGGAGTAAGTGGTAACAAAAACAGCAAATATTTGGATGTTATGTGTTGAGGAGGAATTAAGATAAACTAACAAATACACATTCCAGATCTTTCACAAATGTGGGAAAGAGCTCCTCACACCGCAAATGGCTAAGGAGCCTGACCACAAAGATCTATCATGTCACAGTATTTATGTTGGTTTACAGGATGTTTGACCAGCCAGGAGGCTTTAACCCCTTACAAAGTTTGTTCTTTATCCGTTATGGCCAACAGCTATTTACTACTCCTGTAAACCACACCCAACACATTTCGACTGATAATGGTTTTATTACTGTCACCATTATTTTCTGATACAACTGCAATAAACAACATTTCATTTTAGTCTTGTGAGTTACAATGGTCGGTACTTGTAAAAATTGAAGAGGTGACTTCCGTGATTTACCTTAAATTCTCCAAAGTTGAGCAGGCCAGGCAGCTGGAAGGACCCCCACTTGTTGAAGTTGATTCCAGAACGGAAGAAGTTGAGGGTGAAGGTGGCCGACATGGAACAGAAGAGCTGAAGAAGGGAAGCAGTTCATCGTATTTGATGGTTAGTGCTTCATGGTGTAACTGTGTAGTAAAGCTTTCTCAATAAGAGACTGAGGAAATGGGTCTATATCTACTGATATCTGCTGATGGCGGCTCGCAGTTGCCCCCAGTGCTAAAATCAGGGATGTGTAGTCATCTCTGTATAAACAGTACTTATTTACACTAGAATTATTTTTTATGTGCTTCAATAACTCTTCATTGTATAATTTGAATAGGATATTTAGCTAAGATAACAACAGAATTACTCTACACACACTCAGTGTCATTGTTCCGCCATGTTTCTCTCTTGGAAGTCAGCAGAAAGAAAGGAAATGGTTTGACCCTCTCAGAGTTCATCAGATAGGGTGACGTACCACTTTCCAAGTCAGGGCCTGGTTCCAGAAAGAGGAGCCCTCCTCCAGACTGAAGAGTGTTCCGCCAATAGGAGCACCAAAGGCAGCAGCTACTCCAGCAGCAGCCCCCGCTGACACAAAGTCTCGCTTGTCCCTGTTGAACAGCATAGACAACACAATGATTTGCAATTAACATTTGCACCATATTTTGACTTGCATCGGAACAGTGAACTGCGTATTGTTAGTGAGAGCATGCACCACAGTCATACCTGTCACTGCGGAAGTAGGGAAAATCAAATTTGATCCTCTTGAAAGTGATGCTTTGAAACTGGCAAGAGAAAAGAGAAAACCTATGGTCAGCACACTGAAGCCATAATAAGAGTCAAACATTGATTTTTTACAAAGAAATCAAACTGTATTCAATGTTATCCTATTAACAACATTAAGGCAAATCAAAGAACTTGCCATGTCAACTTAGTAAATATTATTCAAGTCAAGGTGAGTTGTGTTGAGAAAAATCAAGTCCAATTCAATTGAATTAGGTCAGGTCAAGCTATCAAATCTAATTTTACTTATTTTAGCGTCAGGTACCAAAAAGTTGAATAATGTGTCCTTTTTTATATATGTATATCAATAATATAAGCTGCCAGTGACAAATGTTGATTTGTACTTATTGAGAATGAAACCGTCATGTAAAAGTCCCTAGAATTAATGACACATTTTAGCTGCATCAACATTTGAAAAGGTTCAGTCTAAGTAGGGGAGAGTGGGGTGAGATGTGCCACTTTTTACTCAAAGTTATTTTAAAGTGAGGCCTTGACAGTTATGTCTCCAACTCAAATATGTACATATATTTCAGGATGTTGTGCACCCCTGGCAATAAAAACGTTGGATCTGGAATAAACTGTTTAAGAAATATAGCTTTCGGAAAAAAAGTTGTCTTGTGGCACAACTTGCCCCCGGTGTGGTGTAAGTTGTGCCACAAGAGAGAATACCATGGGGTAAATTGTGCCATTGATATATATATCTCATAAACTGTAATGCAAGACAAATCCATAAGACAATTACTTATTTAAGGTGTATTAAAGTAAGTACTACTAGTATTAAGTAAAGTGGAATGGAGATGTCAGTCTCTTCTGAGCTACTGTAGACGATCAATTTATTTTTGGTGACCAGAGTATACAGCCATGCCACTGGCACAACTCTCAGAAATGTACTTTGCACTAGCTGCTGCGTGCTTGTGGAACCAACTGCCACCTGACAAATGTGATTCCCCCTCCATTTCTGCCTTTAAATCAAGGCTCAAAACCCATATGTACACCCTGGCTTTTCCTCCCCATTAACTATCTTACCTCTGCACTACTATCTTTGTTTATATGTGGATGTATGGGCTTTATGTCTTTTATTTTTGTTATTTTATTTTACCTTCATTTTTTACCTACTGAATGCACTATGTTCAGCACTTTGGACAGTGCAAACTGTTATAAATGTGCTTTTATAAATACATTTTACTTACTTACTTACTTACTTACTTATAACTCATAAGCATATGAGCATTATAACATTTTACTTTGAAAGGCAAAACACAGTTTAGCTTAAATGTGTTTATATCTTATTCCTTGTGTCTCCCTTCTTTACAGGATGAGTCAAATGGATGGCTCTTCTTAAATATGTGGTCACATTTACAATTTCTTCCACGGTTTTCTAGAAACAAGGGGTGGCACAACTTCCCCACTGGCACAACTCAGGCCACTCTCCCCTATATCATTTCATGAAAGACATTATGCAAATGAGGGTGAAATTGTACGTAAATACTCCGCTTCCAGTGATTATTGCGGATGGGGTTCACACCAGGGATGATCCGCTCTAGTCAGATTTCACTTGCAAGCGGCCTGAGACCACCTCTTTCAAGCGGAGCGGAGTCTGGTTGTTTAATGCACACCATAGTCTCGGACTGCATTCAAACCAACCCAAATGAACCGCATCAAGGGCTTAAACACTCCAGGGTTTGTTTCAATCGCACTAAACAAAGCTGTGTGAACATGCCCTTAGAATCATCTGCTAATGCCGCAGAAGACCTCACTAAAGAGGGGCTGTTTTCAAGGAAGAAGCAGTCAACACCTGGAAGTTCATGTGTCCGTGTCATGGTATCTAGAGTATAAATGCTGACAAAGCAAAGTTAATGCTATTCTCAGAAAAAAAAAAACAGGACATGCTCTTATATTACATGTCGACTGAAACATCAAAAAGCCTGACTGACCTGACACATCGAGTACCGCTGGGAAACTCTAAAGATATTTTGTACATTAAAGAACTGGCATCTATTAAACCAAGCATTTTAGAAGGAATCAACTGCAATGAATTAGCATTAAGGGTGCACACAGTCAGATAGTCTCTCCTCAAAGGAAGTCATTATGTTGCCCTCGATTGTACACACAGAGGTTTGCGCTTCAGAAAGAAGTTCAAACCTTGAATTACTTGGGGTTACTTCACTTACACCTCTGCACATATGATCTATGTTATAATATGATTTATACATCATTTCTGTAGTACAAGTATGTATGTAATATAATCTGTATTTATGTATTACTAAAGTGTAATGCTTCCATCTTGGCCGAGTCGGCAATAAAAATGACATTTGGATTTTCTGGTTGAATAAATGTTATAGTCCGTGTGTGTATAACTTATGTAGTTGTGAATGATTGTTGATGTTGTGTTCAGGATATAAGGTGTTGTACCTGAGGAAGGCCTGCTCCCACGATGGCTCCACTGTGTATCATCGGACCTTCTTTGCCGACAAATAGACCTGAGTGGACACACACTGAGTCAGAGGCCATGTCCATCCAAAGGCATTCCTATTGTACACAACACAGTGTCACACTTTACCTCCAGCCACACTGAATAGGACTCCAGTAGCCTTGCAGAGGAAAGTTCGAAGCCGGACGATTCCAGGAATCTTCACTCCGTTCAAGTAACTTTTGATTTCTGGTATCCCCGAACCTGCTGCCACCGGCTGGATACAGGACAACATCACAAAGTGTGTTAGGTAAGCGTATTCTCATTGTAAAGTATTACAAACACTTTTTCTATTCTATGAATTCAGAAGGAAACAACATATCACAATCTATTGATACCAATGGGGTCAAAAACTTCCTGTAAGGAGATGACAATAAACTGCACATAGTGTAATGGAAGTAAAACCTAACATGTCTGTTACATTTTATCCCAAAGGATAATAAACACTTGTCCGGGACAGTTTGTGTTTGACTCTTTCATTTTCTATGTGGGCACATTTCTCACCAGAAGCCAGATTTGATGTAGAATTTAATTGTAACAAATGTGCTTCATTTTGAGAATATTTTTTTACTTTTTTTAGAGCTCCTGGAGGAAACACTGAATTGACATGTTGGAGCTCAGGTTCAAGTTACAGATACTTAATAACTGATTCAGTCTTACCTCAATGAGGACCAGCACACTGGCGATAAAGACGAAGGTCATGTTGAACGACAGGAGCTCCAGCAGCGACAGGACCAGACAGCCTTTCTCGCTACACTTCTCTATAGCTGGAAGTGTTCAGATAAGGTAGAATAACTACTGACAATCCTGTCTACAACTGAGAGGAGCAACCCACTCTGCTTGTTCTAATGTTATGAGAATCATGATGACATAATACAATGAGAAAAAGGGTTTCGGAGATTTCAGAGAGGCAATGTTTAAGGATACAATGACCAACCAGTGTAAACTTGATTTTGGTGAAGAGGTGTGTGAAGAAATCCACAAACAGGCCCACCTGAGGGAGACATGAAGGCAACATTCCCTGGTCATCATCACATGGTAGAGTCTAGCAAAGAAAACTCAAGATGTCTCGAATGCACCTTACCAGACCCACTGTCACTCCGATAGCAAACACCATCATCCATCGGACTGCTTCATACTTTTTGGCTTTCTAGAAGGCAAAAGGAAAACATATTTATTTAACATGACGGAAGATATCTCAAATTGAGAATTCAAACTGATTAAAAAGGACGTTTGTAATATGGATTTAAATCTATTTCTAAAATAAGGACTTTTTACTCTGATGTGTTTTTATATGTCACATGACCCAAATGTAACAGTAAATAGCCAGAAATACAAATATCCCTATTTTGTTTTGAGTAGGTGGAATGAACGCAGTATAACCTAGATATTTGCTTCCACAGCAACTTAAACGTACTTCCTAAACAAATAGTTTTCACAATAGCTTAAGCTCTTCTAATAATAAAATAAGTAAGTGTATTTAACTTAAGCCTTTCCGAAATGTGATTTATTTTGTGATTCAGAATAGCATATAGTCTGCAATAGTGTTATTATTTCTGTAAGATTAAAATAAACTAGTTTTGTCTGCATCAAATGGAGGAAGCCAGTTTACTAACATCAAGCACGATCAATCGATCATTCTATTCATTGAAAATGAAAAACATGGCTTCTTCAAAACATAAGCTTTATTAAAGAACTTATTGTCAGAAGCCCTGAGTAGATCCTCAAACAATAGCACATATAAGACAATAACCATGCCACAGTTTTGCTTTTTATCTAGTAAGATTCCTCCAAGAAAAGACATATAAATCAAACCCCATCTGTATGCTCTGTTTATGTGTTAGCCACATCTGAGCCATCAGAAAAATACCCTTTTATCTTGTCTTACCTTGTTGTCCATCCCCTCCAGAACCTCCACATAGGGCTCATTGATGCAGCGGTCGTAATCCAAACTCTAACAGGCAACAACAACAACAAAGAAGTGTGTAAGTGTTCATTGGACTTTCTTCTTTTTACCAGGGGCAGCATGAACCAGACATGGGGGACTCGAGTCACATGACTTGACTCGAGTCAGACTCGAGTCGCAAATTTGAGGACTTGAGACTTGCTTGACTAACACTGATAAAAGACTCGACTTGACTTTGACTTGGTCTTCATGACTTGAGACTTGACTTAGACTTGAGACAGATGACTCGAAATGACTTGAATTTTTAAAAGTTAGATTACGTTAGAAATTATGTTTTATTTTGAAACATGATCGGGTGATTTTACAGTGCAATGCACGCAGCGCGCTGCACGGACAAACAGCGTCAGCAGGTCAACACAGGAGCAGCAGTCATGGAGGCGGCTAGACCTTTCTTTATATGTCCATGGGCTAGACCAAGAGTAATTCACGTGAGCCTCCCACACGCTTAGCGCCTTCTTCCCTTCCCTTTTCACGTTGTAACGGCCCCGGGAAGTCTTGTAAAAGAAAACGAAAATAACGAGCGTTTCCTGCAGCGCTGCTGCCTTGATAACGCACGCTTCCTTATCGAGCGCCCTACCTCCATGGACTGTAGGCTTTGTATAAGCATCTCTGTGAGACAAAACAGCGGTTATTAATATGATGCAGTTCAACCTTCCACGTTCACCGGCTCCTTCCGACAGCTCACAGCCGCCGCACCCGCACCGACAGCACAGCAAACTGCCCGTTATGACAGTTCGCCCCCCAGTAGGGTGAATACAGGCATCTTGGGACACTTTCCGAAAATATATGTCTTGTGGAAGTTTTAAGTATGATTCAAAGGTCTTTTCCCATCACATGATACCATTCTAAACAGCTTGAGATCTCTACTAAACAACAGAGAAGAAAAAATAAGTCAAAATTAAACACAGGATGAATGACTCTTCAGCAAACACACATTGACCCAAAAAACATTTTTCAAGGCATTACTGTCATCTTGGGACACCTGTTATTGGCATCTTGGGACAATTAAAACACATCAAATTGAAGTAATAAAACAGTAGCAATTCAAATAAAAAGCACTTTAATCTCAAAGGAAGGGTGCAACAGATTATCTTAATCATTGTTGAGCTACAATGCCTAGGAAAATAAAAAAAATTAACTCAACAAATATTCACTAAAACTACCATTGAGCTAGCTGGCAGTGCTAATGATAAATGTGATGCTAATTGCTTGCTAGCTATTATAAACCGATTTTTTTTATAATAAAAGCTATTTGGAATAATCGATTTGCAAATTTTACCATCTAAATGTATGAGGACAAAATTCCCCATTAAAATAACTTGAATCACTGTGTCCCATGATGCCAGTAATACACTGTCCCAAGATGCCAATTGGCAATTGGCATCTTGGGACAGTGACAAAATCACATTTTTTACAGAAAATAAGATTGATCTGAACATGATTTTTTTAAATTCTGATTGACCACTCTATTACCTAACATAATATATACACATTACAAACATCCATACATTTGTTAGATTTTTATGATCTTAACATCATTTACAAGAAAACGCTATGTCATTTGACTTTTCATCTAAATTCACTGCAATGCTGTTGAATATGGCTAGACCATGCCACCAAAAGTGATGTCATGACCACATAACCAATATTTTTTCATTCCAAACTTTCTCATGATTGGCTCAGTGTAGAATTTTAGAAATAAAATATTATTCATTAAAAGAACAAGATTAAGCTTAACTGTCCCAAGATGCCCATTGTCCCAAGATGCCAGTATTCACCCTATGAAAAATTAATTAATCGGGATAAATCAAAATGTGATCCTGCCATAAAATAAAAGGTGATATGATATTTTTGCCATAGCGCAGATCCTTGCCCTGTTTTATTCTAAATGCATTATGGGGATTAAAGGTGCAGTGTGTAATATGACATCATCAAGAAAGTTCTAGAAAGTTCTAGAATGCAACGCTCCCTGGGTAACCCCAACCCTTTCGAATAATAACAGAAGCTACAGTGGCCTTCAAGGACAAGAACAATTCTAAATTTTAAACAATGCACCTGATGACATTCCAACTATGACACTTTCAAGATGGCGGCACTAGGCCTTGGTCCAAAATATGCAGAAATATGGACATATGAGACCCTTTCTAAGAGAAAAATAAATAATTCAAAACATTTTTTTCAGCTATTATGCACTAAATGAAATGTACTTATGGATATTATAATTACTTTCTACAAAATCTGCTAGGAAATAAAACCCAAAATTCTACACACTGCAGGTTTAAGTGTCTGTTTTGTGTAGCCTAAGTAGTAGGCTATCTGTTACTATTTGCCTTTCTTGTTTTCCATGTTAAAAGTAAGCTACTTGAAAATTGAAAGTAGCCTAAATGTGGTTGAAAGAAAAGGAAATGTGCGGTGTTGATCATATGTGATAGATAAGGGGTCGCTATTGGATGCAGACATTATGAGATTCGGACCTTTGCTGTAAGAAAATGTTGTCAACTGGACCCATTTCAATTTTAGTTGAAGACCCCTCGGTCAGACCAAGAATAATTCAATTGTAGTTCAAGGATGATGTTGTCGATGACGGTATGAAGAAGAGAACTGTGAAATGCAGGTCTTTTAAATGTAGAAACTGGGTTAGATAATATGATTTTTGTATGACTTGACTTGTGACTTGCTTGACCTGAGCAATGACTTGACTTGTGACTTGCTTGATTCTCACCACAGTGACTTGGACTTGCTTGAGACTTGAAGGTTATGACTTGAGACTTGCTTGTGACTTGCACATTAGTGACTTACCCCCATCTCTGGCATGAACCTATCAACACTGGCTTAAGTTATTTCTATTGATGATGATTTTCATGTTTCTCACTTCATAGTCTTTCCTGGGTAAAATCTCATCTTCTTCATCATCATGGATTTCCCCAAGGATTGTCTAGGAGGAAAAAGAGGGTTTCTCTTAATACAGTATAATTACAATGCAGACACATCATGCAGCAGAGCAGGGAAAGTTTACCAGAAATGAAGACAGTTACAAACAACAAGTCGTCAGCTGAAAGTGGATTTATTCGCATCATGGATACTTTTGAGAGTTGTGCTAGCACTTTGACTGCACAACAACACAGGTAGTAGCCTAATGGGCATTTCCATTTTTGGAGGAAATAACAATACCCCATTAGGAATTCGGTACATTTAAAGTTGACTTCTTATGCAAGCGTACACACCTGACAGAGAGTTCACTCACATAGCTTCAAGTCATAATATGGTGTCTTCAGGTAAATTCGGCGTATTGATTATCCCAAGCAACGTCTACGTTAGGTTAGATGGCAGATGTTAATTGGTATAATGGGTAATCAAACATAATTGTTGATGTGCAACAAACACAACGCTAATTTGGGCATTGAATGCATGCCGAATTTAAGAAGGGACGTGCTAAACAAAAAATAAAAGGAAACAAATCTAGTTTTATTTAAAAATTAATGAAGCCAATAATGAAGCCCTTGAAAGCAACATTTCTCAATGGAGATTGGGGTATGGCTCCAACCATACAGACAAAAATGTAGAATTAATTTTAAGGTAATTTGTGATTTGCTTGCAAAAGCTTCAGGACTGTCACTGAGCAGCAGGGTGGAGCAAGCAAGCCAGTATAGGGCACAAAAGAGCTCAGGATAAATCCAGAGGAACAATATCGGATATGTAATAATAATGAGGTCCCCGCTTTGAATATTTGTAATATTTCTCTTACCAGTTCTTCTGGTGTCCGAGTCTCTCCTTCTCTGCAGCAACATTGGCAACAAAAACAGTTTCCACAGCACGCCATCTTCGTTGTTGTGTCATGCTGTGTTCAGGGCCTGTGGTAAGTTTTTTCAAGTTTGTAAAACGTCACATTTTCCGGAAGAACCAGAAACACATTCAGTGGGTAGCACATCAGACAGCAAACAAGAGTCCAGATTTATAGCTGTGTCCTCAAATTAGATTTATTAAAATTCACGTTTATAACAGCATTATCCCCATGTTTTAAAAGTTCTCATATTTCCTATGCCATAAATGCAGCATGAGCATCTCTCACTGTGTCATGCAACGATGGAGGCATGTAACTTACGCATAAACTCATTTTCTGAAATAAACGCATACTGAAATTATTTAAAACACGCATGAATAGTCACACAGACATTACTCAATTACATTTTGAGATATTGCAACAACAACAAAAAAGCCATATGACTTGGACCTGGTGGTCAATAGATGTGCATATTGTGTAACGCAATGCTGATCCCCCTCAATACAGTGTGCTGCATTTGGAGACCGGGGGGGACCCCGTCAAAATGGCACTCTATCAATACTGGCCATTTTCAACTTTCAGAAAATAAATTGTGGATTAACATAGGTCAAGATTTGTTGGTATGTCAGATAAAGTCCAACTCAATTTCACAAATATAATAGCAATGATATTTTTCTTTAAATGTTCCTCAGCAAGTAGGCCTATTCGGCAAGTAGCCTATAGCCTTTTTTTGTGTAAGACATTGACTCTTGTCAATGTGCACGAGATAAACGCGAGAGGTTTATTTGAATTTTAGAGCCAGCTGGTTAATAAGAAATTGTATGCAACAACTTCACAGGGGGCGGGGGTGAATTTCACATGTGTACTCAGTTGTGTATTAAACGACATGACTTGAATGCAGCACCGTGTAAAATGACTCCAGCCACATTTCTAGGGGATACCATACCAGGTTTATTGCCCACCGTGTGATCTTGCTCCCTCCACGCAGCAGCAGCTAATGTTCGGCCGTGGATGGAACGCTGTCCGGCAACACAAAGAAAACAGGCTGGTAGAGGTGGGGGCATTCTTTACCTCATTTTATCCCCCGCGTAAACATGGGCGTACCTTGGTTTAGCTCGGAGCTCCCTACGGCGGCCCGTTGCTTAGCGTGACTTCTGTATTTGTATTTTAAATTAATAAAAATGTGCTCAACCAGGAGAACTAGGGGTTTTAGTATGTGCTCGCGCTCGCTACGTGCTACGAAAATAAGTCCCGCGTGCGCGCGTGAGTGTCATACGTGGATTTAAAACAAGCGGCTCGCGTCACCGTTTATGCAGTCTTTGGTTACTCGGTGTTTGGAATGTAACATTATCAACAACAACTGTTCTATTGAACAGGAAGGACAACGTGGTTGGCTGCGAGCAGGACCTCATTTGAACTTTCCCCTATTTCTGTCAAGTATTGGGAACTCATATTGGTAATTGTTTAATTTTGCATTCATGTTGTTGTATGAGCTGCTAAACAACATGTCAAACTGTTGACGTTGGTCCCACGTGCTGTCACAATACAGCTGTATCTCTCTCAAATTACCACCACTGAAGTTAAACGAAAAAGAAAAGTGTGGAGAATTATTAATACTTTTATCTCATCATATTTTGACTGTTATTGTCAATGTTTTTTTTTCTTCATGTTATTGTTTTTATTTGCTTATTTTATTAAGTGTGTATAATTTTCCATCTTATTTTCTTTTTATGGCGTTCCCATCCCTGTGTTTATGTCCATTCCTATCTATTTCAATGACATGTACTCATGTAATAACACATGCATGCATGTCATTTTTTATATCGTAAAGCACATTGAGCTGTATTTCTTGTATGAAAGGTGCTATACAAATAAAGTCTATTACTTTTATTATTATTATCTCAAAGCATTGATGACACAGAGTAAGATTTGTATTGTGTCTTCCCTTCTTCTCAGTATAATTGACCATCATGGTGAACCAGGTCCAGCGAGGAGGAGACGGTAGTTGGCAAACATGCAAGAGCGACTCCAGCGGTGCCAGCAACAGCGGAGGGGAGAGCTCCAAGGAGAGCTCCCGGTGCTCCACTCCGGTTCTGGATTCAGACCGCAACGACAGGCTGAGGGACAAGATGCGCAGGAGGATAGAGTCTGGAGAACGCTGGTTCTCACTGGAATTCTTTCCTCCTCGCACAGCCAGCGGAGCCGTCAACCTCATTTCAAGGTATGTGAAGGCAAACTGGACTTTGTACGGAATATTTTACAAGCAAATATGATGTGCTCAGAGAATCGAGCCCCAAAGCCCGTTCTAAAAGGTCATGGTGAAAGAATTTAGTGGAACGTTGTAAGGAGATTTCCAAATTAATTTGTTCAACAATGGAATACCAGGAGCTCCAAAAGGATTTTCCTAATCTTTACAACGAAAACTTGAGAGAACTAAGTTTGTTTAAATGGAGCAGTAACCGCCTTTTAGCTTTGCTTCATAATAATAATAATGAATTTTATTTATAGCTGTATTTCAAAAACGTTCAAAGTCACCTTAGAAAGCAGACATCAACAACAAATTATCAGTATTGACTCAACAACTCTGTCCCAAACAACATCTGGTCCATTTTGTCTGAGCTTTTTATATTTTTCCTTCAGATTTGACCGTATGGGCTCCGGTGGGCCTCTGTTCATAGACATTACCTGGCACCCAGCAGGGGACCCAGGCTCTGACAAGGAAACCTCGTCCATGATGATTGCCAGCACAGCGGGAAACTACTGCGGCCTGGAGAGCATCCTCCACCTGACCTGTTGCAACCAGACCAAGGAGAAGATCACTGGCTACCTGGCCAAGGCTAAGCGCCTGGGCCTCAAGAATATCATGGCACTCAGGGGAGGTAAGAGATGGGACTTTTGTTTAACATTATACTTGCATAGACTGTGTGAAGCAGACACCTGCTATTTAGAGGGCAGGTTAGAGAAGGGAATTGTATCAAAAAAGCTTCTTGATCACAACACTGTGGATAACATGTGTTTTTCTGGAGTTGGTTCTTGTTCAAGCAGTTCAGGCATTATAGTTCAGTTATAATGGTGTAATGAATCTTACATATTTAAGCAAAACACAAACACATTTCTAACAGTGCAGTTCTGTTCATATCGGAACAATGTTATTGAAACAAAATCTGTAAAAAGTAAAAGGGGGAATAATTTGGCATTGGAATGGTTACCAAATGCAAATGCAAGAAATTATTTTACAGAAGGGATTCATTACTGATGTGAAACAATGTTTGACAAATACTGACAATAGAGATGGTTATGGTGATGTGATATATGTTGTTGACCCTGATGGCAGCATATAAAATGATGCCAGTGAGCACTCTAATAGAAAAGTATTAAAATGATATGGGAAACGTGAGCTGAATGCCGGAATATAACTGCACCTGTGGATGGTTTTGGCACTGTTCCATCAGCATGCCAAAAGAGCAGGAGCAGTGTCCATGTGTTAGTTCTGCTTGGTAGAGATAGAGGCCCCCCTCTAGCGCAGATAACTATTCCCAGTCTGAGGTTGACAGCAGCAGATGTTGCAGGCAAAGTTGAAGCTGCCATTGAATCAGTCAAATTGCTCACGTCTCCCTATGAATTTATGTCAATACATACTGTAGGTCTATCCTGCTGCTGAAATCCAGAGAGGTATGAAAGACATGCTGGATTGTGGTAGATGGATGTAAGGCCCAACGTTTCTCTTAAAGCCCGAGGAAGATTCTCCTGTGAAAACAACGTATATTTACAATCATATGAAAAAGTTTGGGAACCCCTCTCAGCCGGCATTATAATTTACTCTGCTTTCACAAAAAAAATATAAAAGTGGTATGTCTTTAATTTACCAGGAACAGCTAAGTACTGGGATGTTTTCCAAACAAAGATTTTTTGAAAAGCAGTATTTGGTTGTATGAAATAAAATAAAATGTGAAAAACTGGCTGTGCAAAAATATGGGTACCCTTGTGGTTTTGTTGATTTTAATGCCTGTAACAGCATGTAAAACTGATGAATTTAAACGCAAAGTTGGTTGGATTATGTTGTTAAGCCTTGAACCTCATAGAAATGTCTGTTTAATCATGAGAAAATGTATTTTAGGTGCCTAAATGCAAGTTGCACTTCTCTTTGACTCTCTGCTGAAGTGAGACAGAATGGGATCATCAAAACTGCTCCCAAAAGATCTTAAAAACAAAGATTGTTCATTATCATGGTTTAGGGGAAGGCTACAAGAAGCTTTCCCAAAGGTTTCAATTGTCAATTTCTACTGTAAGGAACGTTGTCAGGGAATGGAAGGACACAGGCACAGTTGCAGTTAAACCCAGGTCTAGCAGACCAAGAAAAGTACAAGAGCGGCATATGCGGCGGATTGTGAGAATGGTTGCACACAACCCAAAGATCACCTCCAAAGACCTGCAAGAACATCTGGCTGCAGATTGTGTATCTGTACATGGTTCAACAAATCAGTGCAATTTGCACCAAAACATCTGTATGGCCAGGTGATGAGAAGGAAGCCCTTTCTGCGCCCACTCCACAGATACAGTTGCATGGAGTATGCAAAAGCTCATTTAGACAAGCCAGATTCATGTTGGAAGAAAATGCTTTGGACAGATGAGACAAAAATTAAGTTATTTGGTCTTTATAAAAAGCAGATGTTTTGGTGCAAATTGCGCTGAATTGTTGAACGATGTACAGATACACAATCTGCAGCCAGATGTTCTTGCAGGTCTTTGGAGGTGATCTGTGGGTTGTGTGCAACCATTCTCACAATCCTCCACCTATGCCGCTCCTGTTTTTTTCTTGGTCTGCCATGCCTGGGTTTAACTGCCACTGTGCCTGTGTCCTTCCATTTCCTGACAACGTTCCCTACAGTCGAAATTGACAATTGAAACCTTTGGGAAAGCTTCTTGTAGCCTTCCCCTAAACCATGACAATGAACAATCTTTGTTTTTCAGATCTTTTGGGAGCTGTTTTGATGATCCCATTCTGTCTCACTTCAGCAGAGAGTCAAAGAGAAGTGCAACTTGCATTTAGGCACCTAAAATACATTTTCTCATGATTAAACAGACATTTCTATGAGGTTCAAGGCTTAACAACATAATCCAACCAACTTTGTGTTTAAATTAATCAGTTTTACATGCTGTTACAGGCATTAAAATCAACAAAACCACAAGGGTACCCATATTTTTGCACAGCCAGTTTTTCACATTTTATTTTATTTCATACAACCAAATACTGCTTTTCAAAAAATCTTTGTTTGGAAAACATCCCAGTACTTAGCTGTTCCTGGTAAATTAAAGACATACCACTTTTATATTTTTTTTGTGAAAGCAGAGTCAATTATAATGCCGGCTGAGAGGGGTTCCCAAACTTTTTCATATGACTGTATATAATAAGCTGTGCATGCAACGGTCCAGGAGTCAAGAAAGATGTGAAATTGAGTGCAATTAGTGGGAAAGCTCATGGTATAGTGGTTAGAGGACTCTTCTAGAGTGTAATCAAAGAGGAGGAAGTTGCAGGCTGTTGATTGTCACAGGGTGGAATGAAATGGTTCATCCAGCCATCAAGTTTTGGAGATGGAATAGACCAAAGTCAGACTTTAGCAAAACACATGATCTCTTGGAGGCTGAAGTTTCCATTTCATTTGGTACAGCAAAAGTTCAAGGGAGAAATTGCTACACTGTCAGCTGGAAATTCTGTTGTCTACAAATTAAACCAACACTTGTTGATGGGGGGACTGAGTGAGGCAGCAAGAAAAAAAAATCCATTACAGAGTGAATGGATGCTTTTAAAAAAAAAGATGAATACATCTCCTCATATTAAAGGAAATTCACCAACAATTGGGCCACAGTGGAAGAAATCACACACTGTATTAGATCTCTTCCGAGGAAAGAAAAGCAGACGAGGTAGCTTTGTCTTTTGCAGTCAAATAATGACCTCTGTCTCAAAACATGTTTATTCACTTTTAGCAGGTGGTATGTGGAGTATGGGCAAGGTTCAAATAGATGAAGCAGAAATCACACGCCACGTATGTTATTTACCAAAGGGACACAGATCACGCCATCAAATGTAACTTACCATTGGTTGCATCATGTTGTTGTTTTTTGCATGCAAGTTAATGATTGACATTAAGTGCGTGTGGATTTCTGTTTACATTGTGGACAGAGCTGATGATGAACAAAACTATACAACAACACTCCAGACTCCATTATGGCGATACGTTCGGTGAAAAGTATACAACAGACAAGCTACAGAAATGCGGAATGTCAATTAGGAAAGTATCCATATAGCAGTTATTTTTATTTTTGTCAAGTCACTATAGCTGATACCTAGCTATTACAGATGTCTGGATCAAGTCCAATACTGATCCTGCTGATTAATTCAACATTATTATAGTGAAAGATTGGGTATGATTCCACACCCGAGGGGAATCATTGCATTAAGAATATAGCCTCAGAGACCTTCATAACATGTGGCTGTCAGCTGAGGACTGATATTTGAATTTTTCTTCAGACCCAGTGGGAGCAGACTGGGAGGAGGAGGAGGGAGGCTTCAACTACGCCATCGACCTTGTCAAACATATCAGATCGGAGTTCGACGACTACTTTGACATCTGTGTTGCTGGTAAGTTTTGCCTCTACATCAGTAGCAGACAGTGTAAAGCTCATATATTTTGCAAACTCACTTTTCTTGGTTTTTCAACATAAATATGGGTCCCTGGTGTGACCAGAGTATGAGAAAAAAAAAGATTTCTTTACCCTTATTATTTCATAAGGGTAGAACCCACGCCCCTCTTTACCAACCTAACCTAGCCTAGCACTACCTCCAGATGCCCATGAATCATACTGGACATTCAAACCGGCAGTTAGATTCAGGGCCAATCAGAACAGATTGGGCTTTGTGGAAGGCAGGATTTAAAGAGACAGGCTCTTAAACGGAGCACTTCAGACACAGGCGGAAAAGAGGAGATTCAGAAATGGCACTGCAAAAAAAAAGTTTTTGGGATACTAGTAGAAACCAAAAGTACAATTTTGAACCTGAAAATTAGCATAATATGTGAGCTTTAAATCAAACTCCATTTTAAAGTATCAGTGAATTACACAGGGTTGTGTGTTGTTCAGGATACCCCACAGGCCATCCTGAGGCAGAGAGCTATGATGACGATCTCAGACACCTGAAGGAGAAGGTGGATGCTGGAGCAGACTTTGTCATCACCCAGCTGTTCTTCAGGGCGGACACTTTCCTCAAGTTTGTGGATGACTGCAGAGCCATTGGTATCACGTGTCCCATCTTACCTGGAATCTTCCCCATTCAAGTAACTCCTTTCTGCTTCCAGGAACAGGAACACTAATAATTATCTAAAATAAATCACAGGATGGTTGCTGATTGGGTCATACTGGGCATCAAAGTATGTTCAACTAATAAATACTAGTATTTATTTTTTATTTTATTGCTGTAGAAGAATTTATCTGGAACTCACCACAAACATGCCCCCTTAAAGGCTCCATAGATTAAAGATGGAGTGAAGCCGATCAGTATCTGCAGCCTTAATGTGTATCTTAATTCCCTTAAAGGAATGTGTTTGTGGAATAATAAAGCTGTGGATTAGGCTGGACTTTAACCCGCTCCTCTGCAGGGTTACCAGTCTCTGCGTCAGCTTGTCAAGCTGTCCAAGCTGGAGATCCCGGAGGAGATCACCGAAGTCATCGAGCCCATCAAAGACAACGATGCCGCCATCCGTAACTATGGAATCCATCAGGCGGTGGAGATGTGCCGCGTGCTGCTGGACAGTGGCAAGGTCCCAGGCCTCCACTTCTACACACTGAATCGAGAGGTGGCCACTATGGAGGTGCTCCGACAGCTGGGCCTGTGGATAGAAGACCCCAGGTCAGTCTTACCTCTGCATACTTTGAGCAAGTCAGAAACAGTTTTGAATTTTTAGGAAAGCAATTTGAACTTCTGTAACATCAGTGCCCTCCAGTCAACAATATGCTGTTCAAAACAGCAACAAAAAGATATATAGTATTTATTTTGAACAGGAGCCTGTCTCACAAAGCAGGTTATCCAGCTAACTGATGCTTAATACTAAATCTACAGGAAGCAGGTTTCAGGCTTAGACACATTATGAAAGATTGACTTTCTGACCAATAAGGTCAATATAATTTGGTAACAGATTTATGTTTATCAGGTTGTATTGCTTGTTTTTTTAACTTCTAGTTTTGCCTTTAAATGTTGTAACTTTTACTTTTGCAATGCATGATCAATTCCAGGTTACCCCTAGTGGCCCGCCATGACTAAATTGCCATGCAAAGCATCGTTGATACAGTATATTGTTTTCAACAACCGCGCACATGCATTGTGGAAAGTATGTTCGTTACATGTTTTTGCGGGGCTTAGGCTACCCCCACCCGAAAGCGGTTTATTTATCGATTATATTGTGTCAGCTTTTCATTAAATGTGTAAAGCACTTTATTTTTGAAAAGTGGTAAACAACTTCAGTGTACAATTATGAACTATGAAAGTGTCAATCATATGCATCCGTTTTAGATTGAAAAGTAACTCACACAAAAACTGCTCACTGCACAGAAAGTTTGGCTCTTGCTTTGTGGCTCAATGCGCGGAAAAGACGGGACCTAATAGGTCCATTTACCATCTATGGTCCACACTCGCTTCAGTTTCTCGTCAAAGCGCGTGCAACAATTCCGGGACGCTCTCGTTTGTCCGTGGGCGTGTCCGGTTCTTCTTCTTCTTCTTCTTCTTTTAATTTCCGGCAGCCTGTATGCCTTTTCGGCACATTGCTGCCACTCACAGGACAAAAAACTATTAAATAAACAAACAAACAAACAAAAAAAAAATATATAAATAGGCTATATATATATATATATATATTTCAAACGCAATCAGTCCATCCTATTTCCATAGGAATAATCCAGTGGCCGTTATGAAATCCAGGACAGCTTTTATAGTCCCAGGCTGGTTCTCAATGGGAGAAGGCTCTTTAGTGTAACCGGTGTTGTGCCCAGGCTTTCCACTGCTGCATACAGATGTTCCCTCTGTCGAGTGAGTCCAGTACATTCCATCAGGATATGTTTTACTGTTTGCTGTTTTTTACACACTCCACATAGTCCATTTTCATGTTTCCCAAGTTTTTGTAAGTCCCATGCGAGTCCGCAATGCCCCAGCCTCAGTCTGGTCATCATGACTGTATGCCTCCTTTCCTTTCCCAAAAAACACTGGCTCTTTGTGACTCTATTCTGTAAGCTGTAGTAATGCCTCCCCTTCTTTTCCTTATCCCACTCCTCCTGCCACATAGCCATGATGTTCTTTTTGATGATTGACTTAAACTCAGTTAGCCCCAGCCTTACTTTTACATCCACATCTTCCCTTCTTAAAGCCCTTTTTGCTGCCCCATCAGCTAGCTCATTCCCCTCTATCCCCACATGAGCTGGGACCCACATGAACCCCACTGACTCTCCCGCCTGCTCAATCCTGTACATCAGGGTGTCAGGATTTCAATTTTTGATTTTAAATATTTTTTTAAATATTAATGATGCTTATAACCACCATCATAAATTTGCATTTACTCTTATATATAATCAACTAACAAGTAATACATTTATAACATGTGATCTAAAATGTTCTCATTTCAGGCCCTTGAGCAGGGACAGTGGAAGGGAGGGAAATAGCACAAAACTTCTTGTAAATTTTATAGATGTTTTTCTCAGAATAACAAGGCTAGAGAAGAGACAGATGTATCTATCTTAAACAAAGGCATACTGTATTTTCCTGACTCAGCTGACCAAACCATAGATACAAGTTACATTCAAGGCCAGGAGCATAATTCTACTTTTCGGCATAGTTCAGGTCAAGAGCGAAGAAGAGGATTGGACGAGAAGAAACAAGACAACAAGATAAACCAATCAATAGACTTTGTCAAGATATGTTAAAAAGCCGACCTGGCTCCAAGCCCTCCCTCCCTCAGTGTCATCAGCACTGAAGAAGAGTCAGAGCATATCACAGCTGGCCCTGGCCTGACCTCCTCCACCCACTGCATAGCCCAGATTATTGCAAGCAGCTCTGTGGTGTAAACTGAAACCCCCTCAGACAGTCGCCTATATTTGACAACTTCCAAATCTGGGATGCAAAAAGCAAACCCAGACTTCCCAGTTATTGGGTCTTGAGCGCAATCAGTGTAAATTTGTATGTACTGTCCCCTTTCCTTTACGATGTCCCCAAATGTTGCAGTTCTCTCATGAGCTAACACACTTAGATCTATCTCTGGCACTAGTAGAATCCATGGTGGTATAGTTGGCCAGTGAACTACAGGGGCCACCCCCTCCTCCCCAAACTCCATCCTCCCCATTTCTTCATTGACTTTATAAATGAAACATTCCCTTTTCACTCTTGCTCCTCCCCACTCCCATGCACCTTCCAAAGCCAGCTCCCCCACATTCTCCACTTGATGTCCCCTTAATTTACAGATATACTGCATTGTCAGCTTAGACCTTCTGATACCCAATGGGGTCTCCCCCATTTCTACAAGTAAGGCTGCAATTGGGGTCGAACGGAAGGCCCCACAGACGACTCTCAGTGCCTTTGCCTGCACAACATCTAGTTTCTTGAGAATTGTTTTTGCTGCCGTCCCGTAACACAAACGCCCATAGTGTATCCTCGATCTGACCATTGCCCTGTAAATCACCATCTGTGTATCCTGCCCAGCACCCCACAAACTTCCTGATAGAGACCGCATGACATTTATAACTTTTCCACACTTGCTCACAATACTGTCTACATGCTTTTTATAAGTCAGTCTTTCATCACAAACTACTCCCAATAATTTAAACTCTTTTACCCTCTCTACTGCTTGCCCATACATTTGCAAACCTTGACACTCAGTTTTCTTATTGCCAAATACAACATATTTAGTTTTTTCCATTGAAATCTTAAATCCCCACCTGCTTCCCCATTCCATTCTTTTATTTAATGCCTCCTGTATTTTCTCTGTTATGTGTTTAATGTTCCTGCCTCTTTTCCACACTGTTCCGTCGTCTGCAAACAATGCATGTGCCATTCGACATCGCCTCCACCACCCTAACCTGAATGACCCTGTTCTTTAAAAAGTCCTGTACCCAGTTTAGCATACGACCTCTAACCCCTGCATCATACATCTTAATGATTAGCCCCTCCTTCCACAACATGTCATAAGCCTTTTCAATGTCTAAAAACACTGCAACTACTCCCTCTTTATTTACCATGGCTTTCTTTAAATCTGAATCTAGGGAGATCACAGAATCCATGGTATTTCTTCCTCTGCGAAACCCACTTTGCATTTGCGTGAACCACCCTTCCTTCTCCAGTTTGTATACTAATCTATCCGTCACCATTCTTTCCATTATCTTACGCATCACTGCTGTTAGTGCAATAGGTCTATATGACCCTGGATGCTCTGCTTCCTTCCCTGGCTTTAAAATTGGGACAACTACTGCCTGTTTCCAGGCTAATGGAAGCCTTAAGCCTTAATTTAATTTAGTTTTAATTTATTTATTTATGGATACATATACTACCTCAATGTGATGTAATGAGAGAAATCATTTTGCACTTTACAAGGACTGCACTTAATTTCGTTGTACCTGTGACAATGACAATAAAGATATATTCTATTCTATTCTATTCTATTCTATATTCTTCTTCCTTCTTTCCAAACATTATTTATAAGTGCTAACATTTCTTCCACCACTGGATCACCTAGTCTTTTAAATACCTCATAGCTTAAGCCACCCTTCCCTGGTGGTGTTTCCCGCCCCATTTTTTATGGCTCTGCGCAACTCTTCCACTGAAAAGTACAAATGAACACAATCAGTGTTATCGTCATTCACCCCAAGTTTAGATACTTGTTGTCTTAGCGTTTCATTCCTCTTTCTAATACCTTCCTCCCCAATGCTTGCTCCCCTATGTACATCCTTAAACTTACTTTCACACATTTGGGCTTTCTCTATATCACTCTTCGCTATAACTCCTTTTTCCTCCAATACTGGCATTTTCCTTTTCCTTATCACTCCTGACATACGGTGAACTGCTGCCCATATTTCTCCAACTGATGTATCCACGCCCAATTTTCCACAATATCTTCTCCAACACTCTTTTTTTGTAACCTTAATTACTCTTCTTGCCTTAGCCCTCAGCCTTTTGTACTCTATCGCATTATTCTCTGTCGGGCACCTTCTTAATAGTCTATATGCACAGTTCCTATCCCTCACTGCTTTATCACAAGCCCTATTCCACCATGGCACACTTACTCTAGTTTTAGGGTTTTTCTTTAAAGGGATGCACTCATATGCACTTCTTAATATCATTGAACACAAACTGTTGTTCCACTCATCTATTGTTCCCTCTCCATTCACACTGTCAAGGCCACTATCACACTTACTAGAAAACTTCTCCCAGTCTGCCTTCCCATAGTTAAAATATGATGGTCTAGTCTGATCATCAGTTTAACAAAGTTTTCCCAAACTTCAAAAGTATTGGAAAGTGATCACTACCCATTGAGTACCTGTCCATATTGTCCCATTCTCCTACCCTTGCATATTCACTGGATGCTAATGCTAAATCTATGCATGAAACTGCCCCCGTCTTAATTTCAAACCTAGTTGGCCCTCACGGGGAAGCCTTGATGGATTCAGTCCCAAAGTTTAGTTTTGATACGGAATTCGTAGCAGCCCCAAACCTGTCCGATGCAATAAACAAAGCTTGCCAACAAGCCGCGCGCTGATTCAAACTCGGCGTGTCCGGTTGTGCGGAAAGGTTTCATTTATGGAAAACAAGGTCCACGCCTGTCTTGCGGTAGTCAACAAAGTGTAAACAAAGATGGATGCCGACAATCAGCTACATGACGTGCCAACTAACGATGAACTGGTGGCAATAAACTCATGGGTACATTTTGGATTCAGGTACGGCGACGTTGAACAGAAAGAAATGCTGTGCAAAACTGTCGCTGCGAGGTAACACAACCAACGTGTATCACCACCTGAGTCCGCGCAGAGAAAACTAGGCCTATGATGAATGAGTGAAAGCGCAGGCTTTACAGTTTTTTTTACAGAAGTGATACACTGCAACTGTCTTTGCACTTTGCAGGAACGCATTTATTTTAAAGCTTTTTAGGCTTTTATTTGTTATATTCTCAATGCTACTCATTATTTTAATTTTAAATTGAGACATATATATATTACAGAACTATCATTTGTCTCTGTAATTTCCTTGAAAAACTAGCAAGTAGACTCATACTACATACATTTATTTATTATATCGCAATTGCCAAATTCTCCACTATAAACGCACTATTGCCACCATGCCTAACAACTTTTCTGAAAACCCTGAACATCATAGCGGAAATGAATAATTTCATTGTGTGCCATAATGATGCTGATCGGGATCCTGAATGTTGCATGTGATTGGCTGTTTATCATGCTCATTCTCATAGATAGATCCACCAGTCTTAGGATGTGTTAAGCCAGATATCTCTATATCTACATTGTAATTAAAAAAGGTTCCAGAGTTTCAGAGCTTGTTTTTTAATTGCCAGGCGCCCTCTTCCCTGGGCGGTGAGTGCTCATCCCAAAAGGAAGGTGGAAGACGTTCGACCCATCTTCTGGGCGTCCAGGCCCAAGAGCTACATCTACAGAACCCAGGACTGGGACGAGTTCCCCAACGGCAGATGGTATGCTCCATTACACATGCGCTCAACAGATTTTACATGGCAAAACTTAAATGTCTATTTCATTTAATGAATAGGCCTACATGTTAAATTCTTATCAACAATTGTACTTTCAGGGGTAATTCCTCGTCTCCGGCTTTTGGTGAGTTAAACGACTACTACCTGTTCTACCTGAAGAGCAAGTCAGCCAAAGATGCTCTGCTGCAGATGTGGGGGGATGAGCTGGTGAATGAAGAGAGCGTCTTTGAGGTCTTCACCTCCTACATCACTGCCACGCCAAACCGCAGTGGACACAAGGTAGACAAGACCAAACAGTGAATACTTGTTGGACTATGTCCATGAATGATAACATTCCTTAAAATGATAGTGTCTTTTTCCCTGTTTTGTTCTCCTGTGTCCCTACCTTAAAATGAGTCTATGTATCCAATGTAACTGCTGAAGGGCTTCTATTTTTTTACATCACAGAACAATTACAAAAGTACTGTTTATATCCTGTTACAACAGATTATTTTAAATAAACGGGCCGACATCAAGTTGAAGATTTTGTGATGTCTTCTGATGTAGTCAAACCATTCTGATCTCTGAACAGTCACACTGTTCCTAAACCTGCCTCACTGGGATGACAAGACTTCAGAAAGCTACACACAGACACTGCATCCAGCGTAACTTGTTTTCACATTCCTTTTGTCTCAGTGAGCTTTACATCATGTATCGGTGGGGGTATTTCTGAACTCTGGACAGGCCTTATGCTAAGCTAGGCTAACCGCGTCCCGACTTGTGCTCTTAAACAAAGACTTGAGACTGAGATCCATCTGAATACCTCACTCTCAAAAATACAGCAAACAAGCTTGTTTCTCAACATGTAAAGCCCTTTTAAACCGACATTAATCCCTGTTTATTTATGAAGACAAACATAAGACAATGAACCGTAATGGTCCTAGGCTGACGTTTCCTCCCCTGCTATAGGTGCTGTGTTTGCCCTGGAACGACGACCCTCTGGCCCCGGAGACCAACCTGCTGAAAGACGAGCTGGAGAAGGTGAACAGACGAGGAGTCCTCACCATCAACTCCCAGCCCAACATCAACGGCAAACCCTCCACAGACCCTATAGTGGGCTGGGGGCCGGCAGGAGGCTACGTCTTTCAGAAGGTAGACTACTGTACTGTAGGTCTTTTGCTCTTCACTTTGTGACTTTAGATGAAGTGGTTAGGGTCTGATATGTTGATATTATCCAACAGGCCTATCTGGAGTTCTTCACCTCCAGTGAAAATGTGAACGCTCTCCTTGAAGTGCTGAAGAAGTACGGGCCCCGCGTCAACTACCACATCGTTAATGTGCACGTACGTTACAACATGAAGCTCCTGTCATTCTTTGGTTTGCGTGTCATTATATACGTATATATACTGTACTAATAATTTGTCGCAATGGGTATTTTGTGTGCAGGGCCGTAACCTGACCAATGCCCCCGACATGCAGCCCAATGCTGTGACATGGGGAATCTTTCCTGGCAGAGAGATTGTTCAGCCTACTGTTGCCGACCCTGTCAGCTTCATGTATTGGAAGGTAAGATGGGAGTGCGTCTAAGACCCAAGTTGAAGGGTGGCAAAAAATGTTTTGCAAAAATGTGTAACTTATATTCCCTCTATACATTGAATCAGGCTGGTGGGTGGGTACCAGAGAGGAGAATACACTGTCAAATATGTTAGCTAAGCTTATTACAAATATTGTATATGTGTATGAGCTACACTGTTTGTGTTGTATTATATCATTGTCTTGTAGTCCCATGTAGGATAGGCCACTTGTGTGGCATGACACGAAAATAAACTTTCATATATTTATACGATAAATGCATTGTGGAATAGGCAAGGCCGAACGGGCATTGTGAGAGATAACGGGGGAAAATGAAAGTAATGTCATCAAGAAGATTGTGATACACCAGCTGTTTTTAGGAGTTGTCAGTCTCCTCTGACTGAGCCCTTAACCAAAGCTGTCCCCATGTTGTCTTCAGGACGAGGCCTTTGCCCTGTGGATCGAGCAGTGGGCCAAGCTGTACGAAGACGAGTCTCCGTCACGGATGATCATCAAATACATCCATGACAACTACTTCCTGGTCAACCTGGTGGACAATGACTTTCCTCTGGAGAACTGTCTGTGGCAGGTCATCGACGATATGTTTGAGCTGCTGGATTCACCTCCACAGCCTCTCAACGACGGAGCCGTCTCTGAATAATAATTCAGAATTTTTTTCATAGGGGTAAGAAATATCACCATGGAACACTTGATCTCTTTCTGCATCATCTAAAATAAGCTGTTATTGATACCATAGAGGATGAAATATGCAAAGTATTTGTTTTTTTAAAGCTTTATATAAATGTTGGTTTTTTTAACACTTGTGTAAAGAAAAAGAAAATGAAATGTTACTTTAACACGTAAACAAAATACATAGGTCCATACTATACATGAATATCTTTCACCTCCACGGTGATTAACTTTATCCTCTGTAGCACTCCCAGCTGCCACACTACACTTGTGCCTATTCAGGTTTGGGGTTAAAGGTGAAGTAAGCGGTTTATTTATGTTAATATAAGTGTGAAATCGCTCTTTATTCATATAGTGATCATAATGTGCGCGTTTCATAAAGCCGATCTCTCAGTCAGCTGCTCTGCATTTAATCGGCAAATAAACTTTTTGGGGATCCCAAAATTAATATCCAATCACAAGAGAGAAGGCTACAAACCGAAACCCGTCTCACTTATGTTCTCACTGCCGGTGCACGCCAGAGCGACACATGGGTGAATGTTTATGCGCCTACAATGGCGGAGCAGGTAAAAATCCTTCCCAATGTCTATTTTGATGGTTTTTATCATGTTTTATCACACTTATGGATCTGAGATGATGCTAGATAACTCGCTGCTTGAAGACCGCAGTGCATTAATGTGGTGACGTAGGGACGAGCGAGGGGACTGCTAACTGCAGTAACTGACAGGAAGTTAGCTAAAAGAACCATTCCGCTTACAGCACCTTTTAACCCCAGTAACCTTTTTTACTTATGGACAGTAAGATAAAAAAAACAATACAAAAAACTCACAATGAACTGTGAACATGCTATATAGATTTACATTATGTATTTTTTAAGTAAATTATATTTTTATGGAAGAAGAACATTAAATAAAGGTAATTGAACGTATTTGAATTTGATTCTGTAATGACGTGTACTGTTATGGGTGATAACCTTGTATGTAACTGATGGAGATGTGTATGAGGGAAACTTGTTTTTAATCTCATTTGGATGATATGACAGGATTAAGACTGTCTGATGTGTGAGTTGCTGGTGACTGCTGTGACAGTCAAAAGTTACACCAGGTAACGTTTGCCTTAAAATCATTTAAATGTACGTCATTTTTGTATGTTCTGCCTGCTTTATAAAGTGCATTAAATTGTTTTTGGGACTCTCCAACAAGTCATGTTGATTGGGTTATCAAGTCATGTTGCAAAGCATCCAGCAATATTATCTATTACTATAAATGTGGATTACTGCTGTAAGACATGCATAGTGACCCTCCTCTATATTATAATAGAATTATGTTATTTTTTGAAATATCCACAGGCTACAGTGTCTTCTCTCCATGCTTTGCCTGGATGTGTTTCTCTTTTGAACCAAACATGAACAATTCTTGTTATTACAGCAATGTTGACAAGTTGAAACATGTCATAATTAACCTAATAAACAAGTCTTGCTGGCAGTTATCTAAGGCTGTACTTATGCACAGTGGTTTTGGCATCTTAAAAGTTTTTTATAAACTCGCTCTTAACACTTACTAAAGCAGATGCTGATGGGAAATGCATTACGATCTGTAGGTACGGTATATTTGACCATAAAGCAAATGGACACATCAAAATGTTGCAACCAGATGATGGCGCTAGATTACAATTAGAGGATCACCAAAGTTGTTAACAATTCATGCTGAGCAGAAAATGAATATGTGAACCAGTCATTGCAATCTACCTGACGGATTGCGAGACATTTCCGTAAAAGCCATCACTGCAAAATCACCGACTTTTGGTGAAAATTGCGGTTTTGAATAAAAGGCATTTTGATTCCATCTCAACCTGCTTTGTCGAAGTATTTTCTAATCAGAAAAGGAAGAACTGTTATGTCATGTTGTTATTCGAATCCAAACCTTACATTTATTGTAAATAGGCCTAATTATGTAATTCATACCATTAATTATAATTAATTATAATTATAATTAATTAATTAATTACTGTAGATGACTTGCAATCGTTTGTGGGAGGCTTCATGCAGTGAGCTGGGAGCTCCCTCTAGTGTCCATTCTCGGTACTACAACAAGAAGCAGTAGCTGCTTAAAGGTGCTGTAAGCGGAATGGTTCTTTTAGCTAACGTCCTGTCAGTTACTGCAGTTAGCAGTCCCCTCGCTCGTCCCTACGTCACCACATTAATGCACTGCGGTCTTCAAGCAGCGAGTTATTTAGCATCTCAGATCCATAAGTGTGATAAAACATGATAAAAAACGAAACAGACATTGGGAAGGATTTTTACCTGCTCCGCCATTGTAGGAGCATAAACATTCACCTATCTGTCGCTCTGTGGTGCACCGGCAGTGAGACCATGAGTGAGACGGGTGTCAGTTTGTAGCGTTTTCACTTGTGATTGGATATTAATTTCAGGATCCCCCGAAAAGTTTATTTGCCGATTACATGCAGAGCAGCTGACTGAGAAATCGGCTTTATGCAACGCGCACATTATGAAAGTGATCACTGTATGAATAAAGAGCGATTTAACACTTATATTAACATAAATAAACCGTTTACTTCACCTTTAAGCCTCCTATGATGTCAATCTGAATTTTGTGTAAAATGTTCTTGGTAACATGTGGAAGGGCCACTGTTAGAGGAAAGATAGTATACAGGAAAAAGTTCATTGTGAGAATAAAGTTGTATTATATGACTAGTATGAATTTTTGTAAAATTATTACTTTATTCTCATAATTTTACATGTGTATATTTCCTCATTAATTTTTTTTACATTGTAATATTACAGCTTTAGTATTGTCATAAGGATGACAACATTCAAAAGAACACTGACTGCTAACACACACACACACACACACACACACACACACACACACACACACAATGATATCACTAATATAGAGACTTTTTCTTCTTAAATTTGACTTTATTATCAATTTACAAATGTCCTCTCAAAATTATGACTTGTAATATCATGACATTTTGACAACTTTTTGGTCCCAAAATAACCTCCCTTTATTCTCTAAGATTTATTTTGTTACTGGATATGTAACTAATAATTACAGGCTTTTCATAGTAAGTGGGTTGCTGTCATTAGCTTGAATTACCATGTATTCTAAAATATACCAACTGAATCTTGTGTTCATTATATCCATTATTTTTTTAAAGACTATACATTGTAAATCAAACCACAATTCATTCATTCTGTAAAAAAAAAATGTATGTAGTAATGTCTCTGAGCCATGATATGTAGACTGCAACTTTTGGAATTCTAGTATGCTTGTTGTTTCAGTGCAGCAGAACACTCGTGCATACAGCTCTGAAATAAAAGCTGAGCTATGAAAAGTTAATACTCAAGCAGCAGTAACCTTAGTCTTCTCATTTTCACACTTTTACACATATTAACACACTGCTTTTTTTACAGATATAAATAGTTTAGTGGGCTTTAGATGCGATTTTCAGTGTTTGGTCTGCTTGTATTTAATGAACAGAAATTCATGTCTGAACTGCTCAGTTCAAAATGTTGCATTTTCTTTCGATCTGTGTATACATACAAGAGTTACATTTGTGTTTGAGCTCCAAAGGGATTGACTGAAAAACTGGCAGAGAAAAAAAAAGTGTAGAAGCAGTGGCAAACAACTTTAGTCTTCCAGGATAAATGTCTGAGTACCTTCACACACACACACACACACACACTTCTGTGAAAAGGGGCTGTTTGATGCTAACAAACATGGGCTCCTTTAAGCAGTTAACTTTATAATAATGTAAGCACAATGATAATAAAAACACAACACTGTACATTCCTATCTCATAAACAATATTATGAAAGTTTTTTTTGGAACCAAGTCAGAATTTTCCATTCAAACATATTGCAGATATTAACCAAACTGATGCATTTGGCTTCTATCACATACCCACTTATTCACCTCGACCAAGTCAAGTGTAATATGCACATAAAAACAGATGGATGGACACAAATATAGCCCTGATTTAATATTCATGATTGAAGGCTGAAACATAAGGTCAAATCTTATTTTGTATAAAACCATTTATATGTAACAGTTATGACCTAGAAAGTCTAAATTACACAGCAGAGATTTCCCACCCCCTTCATCGCTGTTTGCAGTGTGTCCATAGAGGCAGCATTAACTGCATCATTGTGATGCTGTGGTTCACTTCTCCACCCTGACCTTGTGGACAGCCGATAAAGTAAATATGAGTTAAGCTATGCCTTTTTTTACCAGCATGTCAAGTGCTGAGAAGAACGGACTTGGGACTTTGTGACGTCTAAACCTCTTATGTACGTAATACTGACCCAAACAGTAGCTTATGGGGATATCTGAAACATGGGAGTAGTGCTCTCAATGTGTGGCCCGTGTGTGACGTTTGCTGTGTGTGTTGAGTCAGCTCTCACAGGTCGGGGTCGTCCCCTCTCAGAGTGTTGAACTCTTCAGCGGCTGAGTATTTGTCTGAACCCTGACCGGCTGACTGACGGAAGCCCGCCGCGATCTCGTCAAAGGATCGGCCCTTTGTCTCCGGCACCTTGAAGTAAGTGAAGACGAAGAAGCCCAGCAGTAGCACCGTGAAGATGATGAAGACGTAGGGGCCACACAGTTGCTGTGGGGACAACAAAGGTAGTAGCAAGTTAAAGGAGAAGCAAGTGATATTTTTTTTGTTGATAAACTTGTTAAATCACTCTATGTTCATACAGCAATCACAATAATCCAATCAGGAGACAGAGTGCTATAAAGAGGCGGGTCTCTGTGCCCCCGAACGATGACTTGATACTCTCCAATGCGGCACTATCTGACGAAGACGGCTGCACGTTCATCTGGTGGTGACGTAGGGACAAGGGAGGGGACTGCTAACTGCAGTCACTGACAGGAAGTTACTCTTTAATTTTTTTCATTTAACTTTTATTTATCCTCGAGAGACCAATTGAGGGGTGACCCTCATTTTCAATGACGTCGAGTTCAAACAAATTCAAAGGAAAAACAACAATACATAAACAATATTCAAAGCAAATACATCAAATACACAACAACAGGTGAAGAGAAAAACACTAAAATACTTCTATACTTTCTATACTTCTATTACTTCTACTTACTTCTCCTTTTATTTTTGTTTCCATGTTTTTTTTGAACATGTGAAATATGTTTCGGGGGGCATTTTGGATCATTGCCAGGGCCATTTTATCAAATGTTTGAGAATACCTTTGTTTCTTCTATCAGGATATAACCAGGATTCTCCAAAAGAAATGTCAGACTTTCTAAGACCTTTTTTAATGCCATACATACCAGGATATGATGGAGGATCAGTATGGATTCTATGCCCCAGAAAATTGTTTACCAACTTGTGTGTGCAGTAAAGTACTACGGATACCTAGCTGTCCATTTTCGACTCTGGCTTTACAAATGCATACACAGTAAATACAGTTTAAATACACCCAAATCATTCTCTATTTTTGCAGGGACATTAAATGATCCCGTGAAATGAATTTCGAGGGCAATTTTTTTAGATTTTTCAGGGGTACTTTGACCCTGGCCCCCACTCATGTTGTTCCCTGCATTATGTTTTCTTTTACATTACTAGCACAAGATGTTGTGTGTGTGCGTCTACACAATGAAACAGTTTCAGGTAACGGTCTTACCTCAACATACGGAAAGCACATGCCCACTAAGAAGTTGGCCGACCAATTGGAGAAACCAGCAACTGCGATGGCGGAGGGCCGGGGCCCCTGGCTGAAGAGCTCGGCCACAATGAACCAGGGGATGGGACCCGGGCCGATCTCAAAGAACGCTACAAAACTGAAGATGGACGCGATGCTAACATAGGACATCCACTTGAGCTGGTCCTGGTGAGCACAGCATAGCACAACACCAGGCGGATGCTTTCAGTGACTTCATTAAAAAAAAAAAGTCTGATGGATTAAATGACAATGCTCTCAAACACTTACCGACAACGCCATAGCAACCGTCAGAAACACTGCTGAGACGGCCATGCCCATCAAACCAGTGAGGTGAAGTGGTCTCCTGCCCATACGCTCCACTATAAACAACTGTACAGGATGAGAGAAAGGAGCTTATGACCAAAGAGAAGCTACTGTATAACGCTGCTGTGGGTTTTTTCTTCTTCTTTATCTCATATGGTTCTCTTGTGACTTACAGAAACCACAGTGAAGGCGGTGTTGACCACTCCTGCACCGACGGTTGCATAGACCGGCTGGGACACGCCGGCACGCTCGAAGATCTTAGTCGAGTAGTAAAACACCTGAAGCGGATGAGTAACACAGGGAGAACAGTTCAATTACATTTGTCAGAGTTTTTGTGTTGGATTGTGTAGAAGCTGGACTCTTTAAATGACTTATGAGAAGTAGTACATTTTGATTTAATAATTGAAAATAATATTGCACCACACCTTGTCCAATTTTTATAATTTTTTTATTTTCATCTATTGTCTGTATTTTGTACCACGACACCCCTATGTTTTGTTTCCCTTGTCGTTGTTTAATGTTGTCGTTATTTGTGTGCACGTACTTGTTCTGTCTTGTACATTATCACCAATACAACATTTTTTTTTTGAAGGAGTGCCACATCAGTCAATTGTTCTGGAAGTGAAGTTTATCTGACTTATCTTGGCTAACTATTCCCTCGGAGTAAAATGAAGGAAATATACTATAGGGCATTTCTAATATATGCTTAATACGATCATTTTCAGCTTGAACCTTATGATTCGGTTTGGATATCATCGCCACCCAACACTGAGAGTGGTTCATCTTTGGTTCTTTGACTTACAGCGTTGATTCCAGAGAGCTGCTGAGAGAGCTGCAGCATGATGGCCACGAACATGGGCTGTCGGTAGGCCGGGGAGCGGAACAGCTCTGGGATGGTCACCTTCTTCTCCCTCATCATCTGCTGGCTCTCCTCCCTCATCTCATCCATGTCCTCCCTCACATCGTCTGTGCCCCGCAGCTTCACCAGGACTGCAGGACAGTAGTTTGGGTTATACACGTATACGTCCACCCGGATGGGGATTTACAAAGCTGCCACACACACACTGATACCAATACTACTACAGATAACTTCAATCAATCAATCAAAACATTTTTCATATTGGCCGTTATACAGCAAGCAGCAGGTTTCGAAAGTGCTTTGTATCTAGATTGCATATAAGCAGGAGGAATAAAGGACAATGTCACAGCATTGTGTATTAAAGGCCATTCTGCAGTAGTTAGAGTGTGTGTGTGTGTGTGTGTGTGTGTGTGCTCACTGCTGCGGGCTTTGCTCTCCTCTTTGCAGTTAATGAGCAGGTATCTGGGGCTCTCTGGACAGAAGGGCAGCAGGGCACACTGCAGGATGGCCGGCAGCAGAGTGAAACTCAGCAGGAGGGGCCACAGGGTGTCATTCCCCATGATGGATTCAATCCCAAAGACCTACACAATACACAGAAAACACTGCCTAAACATTCTGTGCAAAACACTATACGGTATCAGAATTCCACATTTGAAGTGCAATTAAATGTGCTTATTAAGATTTGACCTGTTTCTGTTTTTGTGGTTTTAATTGTTGAAGCTCTTACCAGAGGAAAAAAAACAGATCTGGCTAATGTCATTTGTGTTTGTTAACTTTGTGCTTGTCACCAAAATCTTAAATATTATCCAATACGTAGTTTGAGTCATGTCCAATCCTAAAATTCTGAAACAATGTGCAGGGTCCTGCATTGGGTGATCAAATCATGCCCTCTCCAAACCAAATAATGTGAACAATAATTTAAGACATCTTGCAGCATCTTCTGCTAATTATTTTACGCAAATTTGGTAAAAGCATTAAACAGGAGGTAGACAATGGCTGTTACAATGTGCCACTGTTAGACAAAATCATGCAAAAGCAACAGGTTGTTGTAAGCAACTTCAACCCCGTCTGATACAGCAACACAAACATTACTTTTGTTGTGCAGCTAAACATTGTTCTAACCCACAGAGCTTGATAGGTTTAGATGTACACAACAATTTAATTATGGACTGAGGGATAACCTAATTAAGTTGTTTACTCCGGCTGCTCCTAGGTAGCCACTTAAAGCACAGGACATTTGTTTGTTATCTTTAGAGCATTTGGAAACAATGGCATAGATCTAGTGAATTGTGATTGGCTTGGTTTCAATCTACATCAGTGGAAAAACTGTAGATGCCTTAATTCAAATTAAGACGGAAATAGCGGACAAAGCCCCTGCTCCGGGCAGATGGAGGAAATCATTTCAGAATTGAAAAAGAGGTCTGGCTCCCCAGTTTGTTCAGGTGACTGCTTTAATATTAGTGTATACTGTATATGAAGGTCTTACCAGCACAATACGTGTAATAAAGCAGTTGGACTGCTATGTGTGTTGTAAAACTGGACAAAAACTGGCTGCTGTGTTCACATCCACATAGCTCTATTAAGACTGGATCGCTGTGTGCATGTAAGTATGATTGTAGTAGATGCTGGTCAACATCCCCAAGTTTCCCAGTATACCAACTACTGTACTGTATGTCATAATGTCAGGGCCTTTAAAGGAGCCAGTTTTGGCATGTTAACAAATGTATCCATTTTCTTTCTAGCTTCAGCTGACATTACTGAATTCCTAGATATGGGCATTGATATGTTTGTGTGTGAAGGGTTGATAAATTGTTCTCTTTGTTAACAGCAACACCTTGTGGAAAAGAGGGCAATTGTGGTTGAAGAGTTAAGCATCTCACCTGTGCCATGAGAATGCCGATCACTACACCGAGCTGGTGTAGAGTGCCCAGTGCTCCACGGATTTCTGTGGGGGCGATTTCCTCAATGTAAAGGGGCACGAAGCCAGTGGACAGGCCGGAGTAGAGACCCACTATGAACCGTCCAATGATGAGCATCTCAAAGGAGGCAGCCAGCTGGGAGAAGCCCATGAACGCAGCAGCAATGAAGGCGAGCACATTGGCCATGAGCATGGAGTTCTTCCTTTAGAGACAATAAGAGTATTTACAAATGGTCTACTGTGATAAAAAATGTCACTGGTCATGGGAAGTTTCACACTGTACCTGCCGAAACGGTTGACGAAGAGGCCGACAGAGAAGGAGCCGAACATTCCTCCCACGGAGAAGATGGCCACAGAGAGCGACCACAGAGCTGTGAGAGTTGACTGAGAGATGGGCTCTGAAAACCTGCTGGTCCACGTCTCATTGTAGAAGCCCTCGATGATCTAAAACACAAAACAATAAACATTAGGCTCAATGTGCGAGATGAATTTAAATGATGAGATGACTAAACTTGCTTGTCTCAGCTGGTCCATCACTTTAGCGCGGACTGAAATATTTCAACAGCTATGGATTTCAGTTATTCTTTTACTTTTTATCTAGCACCAGATATCTTCTTTTTTTTCAGAGTGAATTATCCCTACAAAGATTGGATGGCTATCCTTGATATTTGGATAAGAAGTTCATGGTCTCCAAAGAATGAATCCTATGGTCCTATGACTCTTCTACCAGCATCACTAGAAGGTCAATAGTTTAAAGGTCACATATTTTGTTCATTTTCAGGTTCAAAATTATGATTTTGGTTAGAATTAGAACCTGTTTTCATGGTGCAGTGTCCAAAAAACCCTTTACATTTTTTTACAATGCCATTCCTCAATCTCCTCTTTTCAGCTTCTGTCTGAAATGCTCAGTTTTACAGCCTGTCTGCCTTCCACAAAGTCCAGTCTGCTCTGATTGGCCCTGAATCTATCTGCTGGTTTGAATCCAATTGCCAGTTAGATTCAGGGGTATTTGGTTGTGTTTGCTTGCTTATCGAAGGTAGAGGTAGTGCTAATTTAGGTTGGTAAAGAGGGGGTGTTCAGAAAGGTGGAGCTGCAGAAAAAGAGAGTGGGTTGTATTTTCTAATACTTTAGGAGCGTAGTCACCCCTGGGGACCCATATTAACGTTGAAAAACCATGAAAAAGTGCATTTTGCATAATTAGTGACCTTTAACTATGTTAGAATGCTAACTTGCCAAATGGATGGTTAACAGTATACCTGCTAAACACCTGCATGTATACATTCCCATTGTGATCATGTTAGCATGCTGATGTTAGCATTTAACTCAAAGCTCCGCTGTGTCAAATCATAGCCTAATAGAGCCGCTAGCATGGCTGTACACTTGTAGTCTGGTTTCTTTTGGATATGAAGATAACATATACTAATGATCCTGTGTCATCCCAACCATGTGGGCCAGATACGGGTAGCTCAAGAATTGCTTTTCAATATCCCTACACTACTGAATCAACATGGGACCAACAATTTCCTTACTGATCAGCTGACAGATCAGCTTTCCACCTTTGATAGTTATTTTTCCCAGGAGATTGACCTCTTACCCCTTCTACTGATAGATAGTTTTGGACAACTGTTAAATCATTGTGCATAGTAGCAAGGTTTTGATGAGACTAGTAACCACAACAACAATTCTGAAACTTTACACTCCTGTGTTTTTTTTCCCTTGGTAGCTTAGACAGTAAGTGGAAATGCACTATAGCAGCTTCACATGGTATTGCTATAATAAGACACAGTGGTCACATGAGCCTAGGCAGTAGCCCACCTGCAAGCACGGCATATTAAACTTGTGTGCTTATCTTAAGCTCCATAATCCTTAATGCCTCTAACACACCGTTGCATTATCTCATTAACCTGCTCCCTGTCATCTCAGATCTCTGTCAGACCCCCTCCAGAGGCAGTTGACAGGCTCAGAAGCTTGTCAGAGGCCTTTGAGACTTAGATTAACACGCAAAAGAGAAAAGCCACTGGCCGGGCTCGAGACCAGTGATATATGCGACGATTTTAACACCCTTGAATCTCAAACTGTATCGTTCATTGAAAAGCATCAATTGCTCTGTTGCCAAACGGGGAACATCTGAGTTGTTCTATGTTCTTAAGTCGCCTTAAGATATTACCGTGCGCTCACTGCTTTTTAGCTTTTTGTCCGTAGATTTTAACAGTGCGAAGTTTAAGATGCATCTTTTGAGCCAAGGTGAGCTAAATACATAGTGCCTTCCAGTGCCACGAGTGCATGTTATATTATGTGGCTTCCACTTTCCCAAGACATTATTCTCACATATTTTTTTTAAATATTATTTTTCCTTTTCCCCCTAAACCTTGTCACTTATCTCTCACTTAACCATATACTCACATTCTGAGGAGCATTAATGACACCAGTGTTGTAGCCAAACTGGAGCGAGCCAATCACAGCTGTCCCCACAGCCATTATCAGCTGCGGCGTCACCTGTTGTAATGACAGAGAACACACAAATCATTCCACAGTAGTTTAACATGCGTCCATGTCAGGGGTCACCAACACAGTGCCCGCGGGCACCAGGTAGCCCGCAAGGACCATATGAGGCGCCCACAGGCCTGTTATAAAAATAGCATAATAATCTGTTTCCCACCTTTTTTAAGTCATTGTTGATAATTATTGTGAGAAATCATTAACATGATCAGTGTCTTCTCATAGATGAATATCATTAATCATTAATAATAATAATATATAACTAAAGGCAGACTGAGCAAATTTGTTATTTCAGAAGAGTGTATCAAACTGGGTGCCCTTCGTATGACTCAGTACCCATGAAGTAGCCCTCAGGTTCAAAAAGGTTGGTGACCCCTGGTCCATGTAATGTTATAAAGGCACACACAGTTCTGTTCAATGCAACGTTGCCTCTGCCAAACAAACAGTTTGACAAACACATACAAATACATGATGTCCAGAAAGCACAGTGCAGACACACACAAAACATCATCATTTGGTGTAGTCATGAATGAAGTATACCAGATTATTTTTTCAGGCACAGGCCCAGGGTTCTAAGGGGTCAGGGGGGGCCCAACTCCTTAGTGTCTAGTTAGAGTTATTGTTATGAAAATGTTTACTCTGAGGGTTTAGTCAAGAGTAGTTATGATGTGATCAGGTTGTTGTACTCATTCGTATATTGAGCATATCATTATATTAAAGCAATGTTACTATGCTAGCTCGGCTCCAAGTAAATATGTTGAGGCTTTGAAAAAAATGTTTACATTTGACCGCCTCTCTTCATCTTATGATTAACCTGCAAAATGACACTATGAAACTACAGTGAACACTGGCGACCTGCTAATGTAGGGCCATTGTTTCACAACTACACATCTCCACAGTTCAGCACCGAAGACACAATCTACTTTGTTTTCAACACCTGCAGTGAATCGGCAGTAAATCTAATTCTTAGCTCCAATTGATCAATTAGAAACCGGCTGAGCGGATTGGCCTTGGTTGAGTAGCCAAGAGGTTCAAAGTAGGTGAGTGCAACACAGCGAGACGTGTAGCTATAGTTAGCTACATGGCATTTTGACAGAGTAACCTGCTGTAAGAATGAAAACATCCAGGCACAGAAGAGACTGTAACACTAAACACCAAAGCATACTAAGCAGGCTTTGATGGGGTGTGTTCACACTGGGCACTGGGCAGACACAAACGGAGCTTTTACGTTGAAAAAAAGTCGGCTAATTTATTTAGGTACACTTTCGAGATATTGTACTTAAAAATAATTTATGTTGCATCTAAAATAATTAGAATATCATGGCAAAAGTCCATTCATCAAAAATGTAACTTTCATATATTCTAGATTATACAAAGTGAAATATGTTAGGGATTTCTTTAGCTCATTGCATAAAAAATCGAAATGTTGATGAATTATAATACAGAAATGTCAACCTTCTGAATAGTATGTTTTTTGTAGATTCATTTCAATTTATGTAATTAATCTGTGAAAGTTTCACCTTTTGAATTAAATTTCCGAAATAAATTAACTTTTCATAATATTACATTTTTTTAGATGCCCTATATTTATAGGCTTAGGGCTATACAGGCCTATAAAGGCTATATATAAAGACGCCTATTGTATATTTACCAGTTACATGATGCACTACACAAACACTCTGCTGCAATATTAGTAGCCTTCTTTTACTTTTGATGCGTAAGTATGCTTTGCTGATGAAAGCCTACTTCTTTACTGCAGTAGCCACGTTACTTTATT
This sequence comes from Ammodytes marinus, assembly GCF_949987685.1. Taxonomy (NCBI): domain Eukaryota; kingdom Metazoa; phylum Chordata; class Actinopteri; order Uranoscopiformes; family Ammodytidae; genus Ammodytes; species Ammodytes marinus. The sequence goes on along the minus strand of NC_137211.1, from coordinate 23,877,012 downwards.
TCAGGACTAACATCGGCTATTTCTGCTATCATGAAAATCAAGCGGCTGATTCATTCTTAAGCCATGCAGACCGAATACGTTAATACACACTGTCCCACAATGCTGTTAGTGCAAAACAAATCAAAACAACCTAAAACGATTTAATAGCCTAACAATAATTTCATCTTTATAACTTCATCTAATATGTTGCCTTTAGGGGCTGTCTAGGCCTACTGGCCAGTGGCCACACATAACTTGGAGCTCCACAATCTAAGTGCGTGTATAACAGTGTCATGATCACTCAGCAGTTACCTGGCCGCCGCACTCCATCCCGGCTGCTCGGATGGATCCCTCCCAAACTTCCTATGAAAAGATCCGGTTGGATAGTAGTCAGGTCGGATTCATATGTCCCACTTTGTACGGATACACGTGGTCATTATACTATCTGTGGTATCATTTAGTCCGAAATCAATGTAAACAAATCTTTCTCAGTGTGTGCGTCCATTTCACCTGCTGTGGTAAGCGCCTTAATGACGTCAGCACTAAGTGGATCTTCATGGGGTGCCGTGCCTCCAGCAAGAGCGGGAGAATCTCTGCGCTGATTGGCTGAGAAGGAAACAAGGCACTTGTATTGTCAGAGAGGTAATACTATTAAGAAAGTCAGCAGATTAATAATTATTGCCTTATGTTTTAGATATTGATCAAATACAGAACCCATCTGTTAGATTTAGTGTTTTACAATAAACATCCAATATTCTACACACATTTCAAAACCAATTTGTAAAAGTAAATTGATCAACCCTGTACGTCACGTATTTGTGTTTGTATTAGCCCGCTTTAAACTAAAATTCAACATGCTGCACCGTTTCCATTTTAATTTAAGCCATGGCTGGATTCACTTGTTAGAGGGCCCTGGGGAAATGTTTCATGTCGCATAGGCTACTGTTATTACAAGCACACAACAGACCATGCAGGGTAGCTTCATAATGTGTCTAAATCGACAAGTGCTATGCTACAATAAGATACAACCTGGCCCCAGGCATGAACTTAGTATTATTAAGTAGCCCTACACTGTTTGAGCACAACAGAGATTATAATTCAATTCAAAGCAGATTTGAACACGAACTGCCACTAAAAGACAGGGACACCAAATCAGCCAGTGATGCCGTTTTATGGCCTTTTTCATTTCATTGCACATCTGCAGTGCAAATTCTCTAACGTAAAGAGGAATTATATGACCAAAATGTATTAGACACTCTGGGAACTTGGGCTTCTGGGGCCAAAAAAAGTCAGATACAATATAAAAGCTTTTATTAGAATAAAAAATACATTTTTAACTTTCTAGTCCTGTTTCACTGTGTTATTTGTTCAGACACCCCTTGGCAGGGGTGGATTACTGCACGGGCACACCGGGCACAGGCCCAGAGGCCCAAGGGCTCAGGGGGGCCCTAAGCCAGAGATACTGATAGTAACTTTTCATGTCGCATAGTCAAAGAGCTCAGTCACTCATGTAAATAACAGGGTCCAAAAAGGAATAGCCTAAATATAAAGATACTCATTAAAATTTAACAAGATAGAAATCATCATGGGCCCTTCAACTAGTAGGGGAGAAATACAAAAGCAAGTTAAAAAGAACAGCATTAGTAGCTCTGTCTAAGGGGCTCCATGAGGGGCCTTGAAGGCCCCCTGACACATACAGAAATAAGCTTTCTATGTATGAATTCTAAATTGTTCATAAAAAGTAGCTATCCACCCTTTATTGGTTGAAATGGGCCCCTCCATCATATTACAGGTCTGCAGACCAATCTACTGTACTGTTTTTACAGTTGCAGAGTAAAGAGTGCTGCCTGTTTAAGAAAAATCTGAAAAATAATGTTCTTTATGCATCTCAGGATTTGATATAGCCTCTAAAATTTCCTCTCAAAGTGCACCAGATTGATGCATTTTCCTGTGGGAAACACTGACTTCCTAATATGTTTTTGCCATTCATTGGAAACGCACTGAATGTCTCTGTCGCTTGCACCCTGCCGTCTCTGTGCATACATTTACCGGCATAATACGCTCACAACACCGGTCGTCACGTGGTTTTAAAAAATCAACACGACCCACCTCATGTGTATTTGAACCATATGCTGCACGCGCCATGAAAAAAAACTTAATTTTTCAGTAAAAATTATTCGGTCAAACACAGAAAGGTTGTTTTTTTTGGGCCATTTTTGGTGATTTCAGTTGCAGAACATTTAGTGCATCCCTGAGATGAAGGCAAGGCAAGTTTATTTATACAGCCCCATTCAGACACAAGGCCACTCAAGGTGCTTTACAGGGGCAAGAAATACATCAAGAATAGAAACTTTTATTCTGTAACGATGTGGGGAACATCAAATAATCAAAGTTCATATTTCCTCTTTTCTCTGATTTGAAGCTTGTTGCTTAAATGTTTGATATCAGGGCAGAAAAAGATCAAATAAAGATTTTCTGAAGTCAACTCTGATTGTGTTTTATATTAATCCTTTAAAATGAACAATAATTATAATACCTGATACTTTTAAAGCACTTTCTAGAACTCATATTTGGGGAACTTGATGAAATATTCTGTCGTGGTGTTGTCAGTGTAAAGAGGTTGAGTCAATGTTCCTCTTTCTATTAACCTGTTATCAATAGTTTCACCATCGTCTCCACAGAAAGAATATCAACAGAGTCTGGTTTAATAAGAGGAAATTACACACACACGCACACACAGTTAGTTCACTCACTCACTCACACTCACTCACACTCACTCACTCACTCACTCACTCACTCACTCACTCACTCACTCACTCACTCACTCACTCACTCACTCACTCACTCACTCACTCACTCACTCACTCACTCACTCACTCACTCACTCACTCAATCACTCACTCACTCACAGACAGTTTATTAAATCACATCAAATCAGTTTTATTTCTAAAGTCAAGACACACACACACACACTCAGTCCTTACCTTGGACCACCATGGTGGGGACCTTGGTATGTATCAAGTGTTTGATTGCATTATGTGTACTCTGCAGTGTGCACTGCATCTGATGGTTGTTTAAAGAAAGCAGGGTTCATACTTTAAATACACAGGGACCCAGTGGAATAATGAGGATCACTGGGGCCTGCAGCTCATTTTTTCCCCCCAGTGAGTTAATCCAGCCCTGAAGTGGCTTTAAAATTTGTTGTCAGCTTGTGTCCATCTAAAGCAAACAGTTTATTATGTTCTCAAACTAACACTGTAGCAATAACACACAGTATGGGACAGCATTTTAATTGAAGGCAACGCATCTCCAACAGAAAGCTTGTGTGACAAACTGAAGGCAGTTTGAAAGAGTGGATTGAATTCAAATGTCCCTCACTAAAGAGGTATTAAGAAACCAAAAAAAAGAACATGTTATAGAGTTTTCCTTTTCGATTGCTTTCGTGCATTGGTCACAACTGAATTCACGTGTTCAAAACTCTTCACTAAAGTCCATGTGGTCCAAACTGTGGTTCATTTTTCATTCATTTCACACAAAATGAATCCAATAACCACATTTACCAACATTCAAGATCTCTTTTACCATTCATACTCAAAACCCTGAAAAAAACTGTGTATTTCAGTCCCATTTTTTCAATAAGACCCTGTTTAAAAAAAACTCTTAAAAGCACAGCAGAGGATAGATATCGAAGGGGAAGAAATTCTCCTGTTTTTGTAGTTGTCTGGGATCATGTGGCATGCTGCTATAATCACAGGCTGGTTGTTATGCCTCCATACTCCCCTTTCCTTAACCCCAAAGAGGTGGGGTTTTTTCTCAGTGTGATTTTGGAAAGTTTACAACCACCGTCCGTCCACATGACCAGATGTCTCTATTGGACGCTATGAATTCTGGGTGTGGAGACACTTATCTCGAAGAATTTCAGGGATGGATAAGACATACAAGGAGATATTTTCCCAGATGCATCACAAGTAAAAATTTGTAAGGTGTGATGTTGACAAAACGTTTTGGCCCAAAGCTGCTGATAGGGAGGATTAGAAACCTCACAGTACTCAACCTTTAAAATGTATGAGATATTATACATTTTGATCTTTGAAAAAATATAATTTTAATTATTATTTACAGTAATTCAGGTCATTCTTTTTTTATTGTATGTTCTGTCTGTCTGCTCTTTGCTGTTGAGCAAGTGAAACTGGACAATTGAAAACAGTTACAGTTACACAGACTGCATAGTCGGTGATTTACAGTAAATACATGTGTGCGTAAATCACACATAGTCACAGTTAAGTCTGTGCTTTCTCTGATACAAAACAAACGCAGAGACAGGCCCAGTTTTTGTGTCCAGTGTCCATCATCCCACCAAGGTTCAGTTGTGTGTGCACAGTCCAGCCGAATCCATGCCGCTCAGTTCCGTGGGTTACAACCAAAAACCGCGGTCACATTCCCGAATTATTTCACATTTTGGTACTATTTATTCACTCCTGTGCTATATTAACACACAGATGTGACCAGAGGCCTCTCAATCCAAAATCTCTATATAAACTTTCTAAAACCGGTGTGTGTGTGTGTGTGTGTGTGTGTGTGTGTGTGTGCGTGCGTGCGTGCGTGCGTGCGTGCGTGTGTGTGTGTGTGTGTGTTTGCTGTGCGTGTGTGTTCACTGTGCGTGTGTGTATGTAGTTCCTCGTGTAAATCCAGGTTAGAGGCTGTTGCTCTAATCCTCTGAGCACAGTAGCTATTTATACGTGCACTCAGTGGAGTCAGTTAGGCTGATGCCAGCGTGCTTGACATGGGACCTGGTGCAGTGGCCACTTGTTAGCACCACTTACTACCAGCAAGGTGTCTTTTTCCTATTTACTATGCTGGACCTTATCTAATTGAAATGTCATCCAATAGTTATCCATGAGCTAAAATACAGTTTCCATGTGGAAACTGGAAGGGGAAATCATGAGATCCATCACTCGAATAGTCTGACATCTGCTAAAGTAATGAATACTGTCTGAAAGCTGGATACTGAATTTCTGTTTAGTCCTAGAAGGAACCTTTTGCTCATTTCATGTGTTTAAGGTTGCAGTCCACCAATTTATCACATGAAGGTCAGTTTAGTAGTCTTACATAAATACTATTCAACCTGTGAAAATGGTTGGGTATGAGCTCCACAGATGGTTTACACCAATTCACAAATACTGCAAGTGTGGGTGTTTCTACTTCGCTGAAGCTGGGGTTTCGAAAATGCGGGACTGATGACATCACAGTGATGTCATCAGTCAAGGCGATCTCAGCTGGTGCTCGGAGATGACAAACATAAATGCTGAGTTACAAACTGGAGTTTGACAGTCTTGGGTGTTGAAAACGCAGGCAGTGTCTAATGAAAGACCACAGTGATTTGTATTATGGGAAATGTAGGATCCAGACATCTGGAGATAGACAAAGCGTCAAAAGGGACAAGCGTCAGGATATGTCAGGCTCTGCTCCTTTGATTTTGACCATTCTTTTTTTAAGTAGGCCTATGTCTCTTATGAGTTCCCCAACGTTATAGAAGTGACATGATATATCACTGGAGGAGCGCTTTAATTGTTAACTGTTTCATGTTCTTTGTTTTGTTTTGTTTTGTTTGGGGTGCTATATCAATTATATCAATTATGATTACTATAATAATTATTATTATTAATTTACTTCCAAAGCTATTGGTTTGTAATGCACTCAAATACGTTGATGAATAATACTCCTTTAAAGTCCTGCATTGAGCATTTTACTGAAATACAAGTATAAAAGTACTTCTGAATATCTGCATTTGAACAAAGTAAAGGTGCTGGTGCTGATTCAATGCTCCATAAGTACAGTATTTGACCTGATGACCTTAGTAACTAGTTTTTTTCTATATACTTCCTAAAATTTTTATCCAGGCTTTTCTTCACTGAACTTAAATGCCCCTTCTCAGCACACACTGTACCGTTGGAAATAATCACACCAAAAAGGCATCCAAAGGGGAATTCTGAGTGATTTAACAGGTCGAAATCTCATTCCAAATGTTTTGTACACTGTGAATCACACACTGATGGATTTAATGTCTTGAGGAACGGCGGGGCAGCCAAACCTCTGCACACACACACACACACTTAATGGAGCGAATCAGCTCCAAACTCAGCCGAACCCGTGTTCCTGTGTGAAAAACCACACTCCAGAATAACCATGGGAATGTGTCTATCCTGGTCCATCTGTTGTTTCAAACTGCACCTCTCGGCCGCAAGACTGGGGTCATCTCGAACACTTGTAGGGGGGTTTGTATATTTACCTCTTTTCCACATTGATCTAAAAGAGCTTGCTTTTTCCAGTTTGCACACCAGCAGCTCTTATGCAACCTCCTCCCCCCCCCCCCCCCCCGCCTATCAACTCACCATATTTCCACTGTTACCGCAAGTCAGAGGCCGGGAGCAAGGAAGAGAGCAGAAAACATGGAAACAATTCAATAGGCCCAGTGTGTATGAGTAGGCCATAGGAGCCCAGTGGAAGTCCCCACGGAGCAATCCATCACCACAGACCAGACCCACAGTAAAAGTTGTTTGTTTTTTTTAAAGGGAGGAAGAGGAGTGCCTTTGCATGTGACATCACCAGAAACTTGAGACCGTCATTTTCTAGCAGACCTCCCTCCCACCCTCCTCCCTGCTGCCTGCTCCCCCATTTGCTTACCCTCCCCAACCTCTCCCTAAAAACGTCCTGTGCTTCTCTGCTGGGCTCCAAAAACAGGCCAGTATTATAGCAGCCTCCTGGACCCAAACAATACACCTCCTGGGTCCCAGGACTTCCAGCACACAGGTTCTCCCCAACCCTGCTGCTTCAGAGGGGTCAGCCGGGCTTGACTTTGAAGGTAAGTCACCCCCATTCTGTTCTGGCTGGAGTGTGAGCGACTGTACTGCCACGTGTTTGGGCTGCATGAGGAGGTCTGCTCAATGGGAGAGTGAAGAACCATGGGGAGAGGAGTAGCAAGCGCTTTGTTACAGACACCAGGGCTAAGGGGCTTTTTTATTTTGAAAGGATTGCCAGGCTCATTAAAGTGGTTGTGATAAAAGTTGTGTTATGATATGTAAAATTATTTATTTAAGTCAAGGGGTGACTGTAGTGTGAAGAGTTTTGCACAAAACAGTTAGGTTAGGTTGTCTCTAATGTGTAAAAATAGCTAATTTTACCCTTTTTTAAAATGTTTTGCTACTTTGAGAAGACTTGATGTTTAAGTGTTTTTCAGATATTTTTGATTAGAAGTAGAGGGGGGGAAAAAGATTATTAGAAAATACTTGAATGCAACATTTTCTCATGTACTCATGTGTATGTCAACTACACGTACATGTGAAAAAAGTACAGTGTACTAAAACAACGCCAGCAAAACACATATTTAACATTTTTGTTGTTGAAATAAGCCTCAACTGGTGCTTGTCACACTGCTGTTCTTAGATAAACGTTAAAGTGCTGCCTTTTTTTTAAGAAGAAGAAAAACATACACACACACACAGGAGAGAAGGTGTCAGTGTTACATAAGATACGGTGTACCTACACATTCCATTCTGGCAAAAAAGGGCAGGGCCTGTTTAGGCACACATTGTTCACTGTATGTTCCCCCTTACCTCACTGTAGACACTGTCGGCAGACTCTATTTACGGTCCCAGTCGGATGAAAAAACTCCTGGGATAACTGCCAAAAAAGCATTGTCTTTCTGATTAAATAAAAGAGGGGGTTTCCTTCACTTTAGGAATGTGAAGTAACATGAAGAAAGATAAACATACTCAAAGTATCTTTTACAGGAATGCAAATGTAAAAATAATAACATTGTCATTTTTTACGTTTGGTTGTGTACAGATTGAACAACCAAGATCCCACATGGTAATCAGTGTACTTAAGAGGTATCAGTACTGTAGGTGTATTTTTAAACTTTAGATAGAGCGCTAGCTATTTCCCTTTGCTTCCAGCCCTTTATGCTTAGCTAGGCTAACCAGCTCCTGGCTCCAGCTCTGTTGTGAACACAAAGACATGAGGTTGGTATCCATCTGAACATCTCACTTTCAAGTGGAAAAGCAGGTGTGCTCACAAAATGTTGAACTATTCCTTTAACCATTTTTTCTTTGCTTACTCAGGCTATTTATTTAGCATACTTACTGTAACCACTCCAGTCTGTGTATTTATCATTTAGTATACCTGCTGCTTTCCATGCTGGCTGGATTGAGTTACTACAATGACAGGGCGTTGTATTGATTTCAAAGTTTGATTTTAAAGTGATGTTTGAACATTTGCTTCTCGTGGATCAACTGAAAGCACATGCTACAGCACATGAGTCTGTTATCGATACAAGTTTCTGTTTACATTTGTAAAGATGAGTTTTTGGCCAAAAAGTATTGGCAAGAAACGCTGGAACCTGATTGGTGCATAGGGAGGGTGGGTGTACCTGGGAGGGTGGGTGTACCTGCATCACGATAAGTCAGATGCACGTGAGCGTGCAACCTCAGGATGCACTTTTACTTTATATAAACCCCCTGTCATTGATTGTTTGATGACACATTGTCATTGTGGTTAAACATGTTCACATAATGTAACAATATTATCCTGATGTGGACCAACAAGACTCCCTTCATTGTCCAATTTGTGGATAACTTACTCTCACTTATCAATTTACAATTTTATAAGTAATACTAATCACAGTTGTAGCGACTAGTATGTGAATGTATTCTGATCGCTCTGCCACCATTTGAACTGCATGGCAATGCCATAATAAATATACATTTTAAATACATATTTAAAATATATTTCTCTGATTTCCCTCTGGAAAAACATGAATATTTTTAGTCATGTCAATAGAGTGCACTCAAACGTGAAATGTCTTCCTAGAGACCATATTTACACATACATATATGAAATCCATATGCTGACTGCTGCACATGTCAATGTCTGATGAACCAGATCAGTCATGTTTGAGCAGGGAGGTCATTCTCAGCTGTTATCGCTCTGTCTGTCGTTACTGAGGCCGAGAGGAGATTTTCACAACTGGAGCCGTCCAGACTTGGCATCACTCCAGTTTCTTATCTGCAAAGCCACGTTAGCCTTCACTTGGGTTGGGGAAATATGTTGGCCTACCAATGCAAGTCTGTCTAAGGTCTGGTTCTGTTAGCCAATTATATTGTTTTTATTTGGAAACATATGGTCTATTCATCTGGTCATTTAGCTGAAGAGCAAATACGTCTACGTGGCAAAGTTTCGTTTTGTGAATGTCAGTGTATTGTTCTTATTTATCAATGGATCAAATGACAATCTGTACGTGAAAAGGTGTTAATTGTAGTGTCAAGCCCACAGAGAACTAGCACTATGTCTTAGAGCCTGAGCTTTTCAACCTTTTTAAACTGGTTTTTCAGCCCACAGCTTGACTGTTAGGTTAGTGATTTATGATTCACGTTGTGTCCAGCAACAAGCAGCTGTTTTCACAGAACAGCCTCCGATAAACCCAACGTACCCGACCTGCTCAGCAGCACACAGCAAACACACACAGTCAGCAACTATAGTTAGAAAACATAGTGGCATCACAAGAAGAGGAACTTGCATTTAGCAGTCCCGGACTAAAGAGACAGATATTTTACCTTTGGATGTGTTGGAGACCAATAACCAAAATAGCTGAATGGGAGAGAATATAAGACTGACATCCAAATCTTGTATGTTGTTCTATATCTACGGAATGTGTAAATCCACTGTTGGCTATTGGATTAAGAATCTTTATATGATGTCATCATGTCATTGTTGTTTGGGGTGTACTCTCAAGCAAATTGGCTCTTAACCCTTAAATGCACAGGTGTTTTTTGCTACATACCTATTTATATGTAACGTCGCAGACCAAGCCATGCATTTAAATTATATTGCTTGTAAACTTTTAGAATTAGTTATTAACTATACATTTTTTGTATATTTCTTTAAATTGTGAATTTTTTATGAATGTCTTTTTTTTATCCAAAAATTCATCAATATTTCTCTGCATAGCCTGTCTGCTATTTTACACGCATACTTTCATTTCAACAATACCAACACCTAACAAAACTCAAATTAGGCATTAGTCACAAAAATCAATAATCCCAGTCACTTGATGTCATAGCAACTGTTGCAATATTTGCAATTGAGCAGAAATAAATAGCGTTTCTCAACTGAAGCAGTTCTGTTTCTGGGCGACCCAAAGAGAAGGATATCAAGGGAATCCATTAACTTTTTGGAAGAAATCGTGGCACCTCTTTCCTTTTTCTGCAGCCACAGCAGCTGAGGTTTCTTGATGATAATACGACACTTGAGAGAACTTCTGGCTTTATAAGATGGACATTTAGCCAGGAAAACTAAACCTGCATGTTTATAACTGTAAGGTCGAGCTAGTTGAGGTAATAGGGGGTTCCCTACTCGGTCATAACTTTTCTAGGGAAGCTATTTGAACTGTATCTTGACCATAGTCCCATTCAGAGCTTATCTAGTCTATAGCTGAGTGTGGCCACAACGCTTTACTCACAGCACAGCACTGTTATTTGGGGCTTTGTCACTTGATCAATCGTTCTTAAGAAAATAGTGATTAAAGCAACAGTTATGTATGTTTGCACTCCATTTACTTAATGCTCATCATCATTCTCCTTATTATTTTTATTATTTTGATGTAGTTAGCTGTTGTTTTAAGTTCAATTCTTTTAATTTCCTGTTAGAGAATTGCTATATATAATATATACTATATTATATACCATATTCATGGTGTCAAATGTTGATTAAGACTACCTTCCAATCCAAAGCTGGTACCTAAAAATATACAAACAGTCACCACCCAGTGTTTTCTATGATAACGTTTTTGATTGCAATGTTTATACATGACAAAAACAACATTACATTTTGTGATCTAGTCAGTGTTCAATGTAAATATTCTGCATCAGGTGGGTTTTAATGTGTTCTTTTTTTCCTCTTTCAGATTTCCTTTCCATTCTTTTGAAACTTTCCACCTATCTGGAGAAATAAGTGCCTATCTGCCATAAGTATGGAAGAGAAGCTAACAAACGGTCATCACCATGACGTCTCTCTTCCTCTGGAGGGAGGGTAAGTCTCCTCTGTGTCTGCTCTATATGCTGACTTGCTATTATTCTAATGGCATAGCGAGTGTGTTTGTGTGATTTACAGTTAATTTACTGTTTGTGCTGCATGTGACAGAATCCCACCAGAGGAAGAAATGTTTCTGCAACACAAGAGTGATGGATCAAAGAGATCTCAGTTCACAGACGTGAGTATGACAGGGAAGCAGACACCATGTTCTCCATCTGATACAATGCATGGTTACATTTATTCTTTTAATTGGGAAAGATGTGTTAAACAAATATTACTCAGAGGGTTCCAAAGGATATACAGAAACCCTAACTCTATAACCCTACCAAAAAAAAGGCCCCAGTAGGACCCTAACTGGGGACATTGTCTGTTCCTTAACCCTAGGTCTTGCTGTTTTAGAAAATGAAGTAAAAGATTTAACCCCCACCCCACTCCCCTACCCAAACTTGCTTCACACCGTCCCCAATGCAGTTGACAACAGCAACTGGCAGAAAGGTTTCAACATCCATGATTCATCCCTGTGCCCTACAAACAATGAATCTTCCAAAGCCATCCAATCAGTTGTTACATTTCGAGCGAATCCAAAGATGAAGGTCAAGGGTTAGATTATGACACATTTAAGACAGTTTCTGGGTATTTTGGTGCCTTGCTCTAGAAAACCTCTCTCGCCTTGAGGGCACTTTTTGTTTCATATCTTTAAAAATATATAGCTATATAATTATTTTAGTTTAATTCGACTTTATTTAGTTTTTATTTAGTTTTTTTATAATCATTGCAATTGTGGCTTTGACGTGACCCTACCAATCAATCTTATGTCTTTTTCCAGTTTGAAGGTAAAACCTCCTTTGGGATGTCCGTCTTCAACCTGAGTAACGCCATCATGGGCAGTGGCATCCTGGGTCTGTCGTACGCCATGTCCAACACCGGCATCGTCCTTTTCCTGTGAGCACCAGAAGCACACACACTTTGGTACAGAGAGTACAGCTGATACACACACACCCCGCACACATGTTCTCTACCTCGATGTTTCCATGAAAACCTTAGACAGTCCCAGTAGACAAACAGACGCAGAGAAAAAGGCAAATATTACACAACACTCTGCTATTGCAGAGGCTATATGGGGTTAGAATATTCTTACTTTACAAGTTAATTAAATGGAAAAAGATAAATAATGTAATGACTGTTTATTACTTTATTTATATTGCTGGCATGGGGGGGGGCACAAACGGAAAACCATTCTGCAGTTAGGACTGATAAACAGAGCATTTTAATGCCAATGTGTCAACCTGAATAATATCGCGATTTTGACTCCAAAGATATTGCTGCCTAATATGCAATGTCATCAATCCACCATGGATTAGATCATTCAATATACTGTATATCTGATGAAAACCGCCTTTAGAATGACTGAATACTTCACAAAATAATTCCAAATCCTGGAATCCCCAATGAATCTTGTTCACAGAAATGATTATGTTGTTTAAATGATAAGATAAGATTGCAAGAACCTGAAAAATATACACATTGCTCTGTCCAAAGTCAGAATAAATCAGTTTATTCTGCACTATGTTACGAAGCACAGTATGTGATCAAAGCTGGCCCGCAAAGAGAAACAGTGTTTACAGTTCAAGTTGTGACATTCACATTTACCTTGGGAAGGCCGTGACTTTGCTGAGGTTAGAGGAACTTCGTCATAATGTTGACACTCATGATTGGCATGATGTTGGACCCATTCAAGCCCCCTCCTGCACGCCCTAACCTCCTCACTGACAGTTAAGTGTACACTGGGGTTTTTCCCTGGCACAGTCTTACTTGGTCTGGTATGACCGGCAGTTTATGGGGGCTAATCTTAGCTAATGTTCGCTAACTTTAGACTTCAGATATTCCCGTAGCAATACTGAGTCTGTTCATTGATTTGACAACTCTTCTCGTCTTTTGCTACCGTTATACTATATTTAAATCATCCACCAGGATCCCATAATTTACCCCTGTGGCTACTGTGGCCGTTTCAGCAAGAGTTACGCAAACCTGATGACCCATTGTAGGTCCACTGACTGAGATTATTTTAGCCCTGAAATGCAATTTGGAAACACAAATGCAGAATGGTCATGTGGCACTTTCTGACTTATCATGATGATAAAAAAAATGTACTGAACATTCCATCCAAGAGCCAACTGGTGCACAATGATTTATGAACAATAAAAAGGGTTCCTTATCCTTATCTCCCATTGTTTCTAAAATGAAGCACTTGAAGCAGTTCCGCTGATTTGATGAAGTTTGGGCATGACTCTAGAATGTTTTGGCTTGTATCCACATTGTCCCATTGGATAAAACTGTCAGCTACGTAAATCAAATGTAATAATGTAACTTGATGTTTGCCAAGCCATCGGCCCTCGTTCACTTCCCATCAAGAGATTCCCCATGGTCACATACAGTGACGCATCAGTGCTCTGATACAACTTAAAGCTGCAGTTGGAAACTTTTTCACCGTTTTATTTGGTAAGAAATGTCATAATACCCGTTCAGCTATCAGTAAGTGAAGCGGTCTGAGAGTAAATCCTTATCACTGTGTTCTCCCCTGACTCTGTATGCTTCATTCGGGAATTTCCACTGCGCCCGTTACCTTTGACCAATCAGGGCCTGGTTATGGCTCTTTGTGCTGATTGGTTGAGGGGCCGTCCTTATGTCTTGGCACTGTTGTGTCAGTTACGTGAGCATTCACGTGTGGTTTGAAGTCTTCTGGCAGAGGTTGCTCAATATTTTTTTATTTTGTTAATAGTAGTGTTTCTTAACTCGGAATTGGACATAGAGTTCTTTCAGTCTTTGTATTTACCACAGAATAAATGAAGGCACATGAATGAGCATGACTCTGTTTGGAGGGAGGAACTACCGTACAGGAGGGAGGGAGCGGTGGGGAGGGACTAGGAGGGGTTGGGGTTGTTTTTGGTTCAGAATCTCTCTCTCTCTCTCTCTCTCTCTCTCTCTCTCTCTCCCTCTCTCTCTCTCTATCTCTCTCTCTCCCTCTCTTGCTCTGTTTTCCAAAGTTACCAACTGCAGCTTCAAGTGGCTGAGGAAAATAGTGATAGACTCATAAGATGAAACCCAAAATAAGCAGCTTATTATTTTACATTGTGTGTTCGCTCCCGTCATACCCTCACTCTTTAAAGCTGTAATGCAAAACTTTTTCATTTAAATGAATGTCGGTTATATCCAAGCCATTGCCAAATGATTTTACACACGTAGATTAAGCCTATCAGCTCCACAAAATTCTCCCTGTAGTATTGCTCAGCATGGCAGCGTTTACAAACTGGTGTCACCCCCCGACACTGGCCAAGGAGCTCGGAAAAATGCCAAGTAGCCCTCAAGAAATTTCAGTTGAAAAAACCCGAATGGACAGCAGTTGGCATAAAATCCATGCGTGATCACCGAAGGCTTACCGCGTGTAGATGTGCTGACAGTGTTGTTGTAATTACTCAGAATTCCTCATGGGGGCAACAGAAGTTACGCACTATAGCTTTAAAAGTCTGTGCAACAAGCAACATGCTGAAACTAATCAATACTGTCATTGCAGCAGCATAGAATATCAGCGACATTAATGACATTATTAACCATACCTGTTTGTGTGTTACAGGATCCTGCTCACATGTATCGCCGCGCTTTCCTGTTATTCCGTGCATCTGTTGCTAACCAGTGCTGGAGTAGTGGGTAAGCCTTCAATTCATTTTCAACATAATCTCAGAGATGAAACTTTTCCTAAGGCCTTTATCTTTGTCACTTTGCTTCACCCTCTTTTGTAATATTAAAAACAGCCAGTCGTCCTATACAGGTGTCTGATCACCACGTTCAGTTTGTTACCATGGTGCTTTGTTTTGGTCTCTGCAGGTATTCGTGCCTATGAGCAGCTGGGCATGAGAGCTTTTGGTCATACAGGGAAAATCCTAGCTGCTGTCATCATAACGCTACACAACATTGGAGGTAAGCCAGGTGTATAATGTGTGGTATTTGAAATGTGTATGTCACATGAGTAGGTGGCGTTGATACATGTTGCCAGCGGAACCACATGTGCCTGTCGGTGTCTTGTGATAAAGACGTGATGTGGCAACGTGCACTAATAAACACTCTTCCTTCAGGCTGTCTTTGCTTTCCTCCCCTATACAGCAATGTCCAGCTACCTGTTCATCGTAAAATCTGAGTTACCGCTGGTCATCCAAGCGTTTCTTAACCAGACGTCCAGTTCTGGGTGAGTATTTCTAGCGACAGAAAGAACGAAATTCAATATCGGTTTCATCTGTGTGTGTGCGCGTGTGTGTGTGTGTGTGTGTGTGTGTGTGTGTGTGTGTGTGTGTGTGTGTGTGTGTGTGTGTGTGTGTGTGTGTGTGTGTGTGTGGGTGTCCTTTACAGAGACAGTTCTCAAATAAAAGATGAAAATATCCAACCAAAAACAACATTTTAGAGCGTCTCTCAATAATGTCTCACCTCCAAAGCCCATTGGCTCCTACTGAAGATGTAAAAAGAATAAAAACTCAGTGAAGTAAAGTAAAGCCTAAAACAGCTGGTAACTGTAGTTTTTTTAAACAAGTAGTGCATTTGTTTAGGACTATTTTCAGCGGTGGATGAGTCCACATTCACTGTATTTGGGGCAGCAGGACGGTGTTTGTAGGACTGATTCAAAATAAACAACAGTGTGTTTATTGTGATGAAGGAACATGTCACCCAGTGCAACCCTGTGGTTCACTGATGTGTTTTAATAGAGCTCTATGGCTCAGAGAAAGAAGATACTGTGCTGGAACTCATCAGGCTGTGATACAATACTAGTCAGTGAGTATATGTGGTTTGAATCTGCACATGAGAACATTTAATATGTGTAGAAAATAGAAACGTAAAATTAGACACTGTGGTTGAAGGTGCCACTACTGTCTGAACCAATTCTTTATTTATTTATTTATTTCTGCCGTGATCTCACCCTTAACTTTATTTTGTAACTTTCTCGTGTGTGGCCATATTTAGTCATGTTTACAATGTACAAAAAGAAAAGAGGGCTTTAATCTGGTAAACATGGACCACAGGCAAGTATGTGCAAAATAACTGTCACATCACAGCAGCTCGCCTAAGTGTAAATGCTGGTGAAAAAAAACAACAAATATATATCACAGGCCTATATTTGACTTTGTGTGTGTATGTCCTGTGTTCTGCACCCAGCGAGTGGTTCATGAATGGAAACTACCTCATCATCATCGTCACCATCGGCATCATCCTCCCACTAACCCTGATGAAACACCTGGGTAGGTTCAATTCTTCAGTCATTTTACACAGAAAAAAAAACACTTATTGTATGGTGTCAAACTGTATACTCAAAAGCCATGTTAAGAGAAGCGTGGTGAATGTATTTTTGGCTTCTTGCGTTGTGCAGGGTACCTGGGTTATACCAGTGGCTTCTCTCTCTCCTGCATGGTGTTCTTCCTCTCCTCGGTGAGTGTGTGGGCCTTCACAGTCACAATCATAACTTAACTGTTAATGTCCCGGCACAGGTGTTGGAAAAAATGATTTGTTGATATGTCTAAAGGAAGTTAATGCCCAGTGAGCTGTAGCAGCTATAACAGGCCTCGACATGCCATGTACCACTGAATGCCATATGGTCGCTCACTATACCTTCTGTGACCATGACACTATACAATGTTTATAGTGTTACAGTTATAGTTTATAGGGAGTTGTTAGGAACACAAACAAACAAATAAAATGTTTAACTGGTATTAAAATGTCCCAATATTCGGAAAATTGTAAAACTTTGATTCAAGAAAAGTAGAAAAACTCAAACGGCAGTACGGCGGTAAGAGACAAATGTATGTTTCAGTGTATTATGAAGCAATGTAAATGGTATATTCCAGTAACCTAACCCCTTGGCATGACACTGAGCTTCCTGAGCTACAAACTGAAGCTGCCATATCCCATCATGTTTTATTACCTCTGGATCAAATGACTGTGTCTAATGTCAGAGGGGACAAACCCACAGGGAAATATCACCAACTCTTAAGATCATGATTTACGTGTCTTTCAGCTTACCGTTTTGATACAATCGACCTGAATTTAGAGAAAAGTATAGAGACGGGTTAAGATTGGTAACTAAAACGACATGTAGTTTGAGAATGAATCCAATATAGCAACTCTCTGTCTCTGTCTCATCAGGTCATCTACAAGAGATTCCAGATTGCCTGCCCTCTGGAAGTGTTTGGCGGCAACTACTCCGTTGTGGAGGCAGTTGTGGACGCGGTTGTCCCAGATGACACGTGCTCTGTCAAATACTTCACCATCAACCAAGAGGTCAGAGACGAACATAATGAATTTCACACACACACAAAAATGACCGTTTGCACTGGAGGCTGTTCATTTATGGCGATCTCTGCTCAAGGGACAGCAGGGTGTTCTCAACACGTGCGGTTCATGCACGTTCGGGGTCTATTTGCGGGTGCATCATATTTCACTGAGTGGTGTAGAGTTCATGTGCCTCTTAGAAAACCACCATGGGAATTCACTCTGTGACTTGATTTGCAGACGGCATACACCATCCCCATCCTGGCATTTGCTTTCGTATGTCACCCTGAAGTGCTTCCCATCTACACTGAACTGAGCAAGTAAGGCGGACACATGAATGGATTCTGCACATGCAATATCTAGGCTACAGTTCACAGCTTATACACAGGGACACAGGATACTTTTGGAAATGTTTTCCCAAATCACAGTCAAAGGTGGCGTCAGTGATTCTGGAGAAAGCTTGTTGTCAAAATCAGTTATATCACCTCACGATCCACAAATCACAATCATTTAAATAGGGGTTGAAGCCAAATACTTACCAAAGCCAAAGTATAAGCTGATCAGTAGCTTAGCCTGTTTCGATAGAATTATACAGAGCCTAGGCTGTGTATTAACACACACAGTACGGTCAGGATCATGAGAAGACATTCACTGATTTTGACAAAAACTGCTTGGACCACAAGAGTTTTCTAGAATCACTGATTTCAACACAGTTCACAGTTGTGTTGGAGTTAATTACAACTTGGGACTTAGTTTTGATTCTACTGGTTCAACGAACCATGAACACATCAGACAAGGTGGAACAAATACTAACAGTCCACCCAGATTTTGTGAACCACTATATTTGAAATGTAAACCGAAATGTGGGGAAACATGTCTCCTGGAGATGTGGTTTATAACCTGTGCAAGTGGCCAAGAAAGTCAATTAATGTAAGAATTTAACATTGTAGAACTTTTCAAAATAACCTATTGCATCCGCCGTACTTATCTTTCTCTGTGTTGCTTGAATAAATCATCTTCCATCTTGACCCCCTTAAGCCCAACCAAGAGAAGAATGCAGAATATCGGCAATGTGTCCATCCTGGGCATGTTCACCATGTACTTCTTCACTGCCATATTTGGTTATCTGACCTTCTACGGTGAGACAACATTCTTTCAATTTATCTGCAAAATCAGCCTAGTTTGATGACTGTGAGGTGTGACTTTTGATAACCTTGTGTGTGTTTATGTGCAGGTAACACTGAGGCAGAGCTCCTCCATACCTACAGTAAGGTGGACCCCCTGGACACCCTGATCCTGTGTGTTCGGCTGGCTGTCCTGGTGGCTGTCACTCTGACTGTACCTGTGGTCTTGTTTCCCGTAAGAGCATTTCCGGCCATTGCGAGTTGATTATTTACATTAAAATAATTAGCTACTTTCAAAAATAGTGTTTCAATAAATATGCACATTTGGAAATATGAAGCTAATCATACGCACATTTGCATCTCTTTAAAAAGCTCAAATCTTAATGTTGGATAAAGCCAAAGTTAAATCTTTTATTTCAAAGATCTCATGACTTCTCCTAGTTATGAGGAACTGACAGCATAAATAAAAGAGAACTATCCCACAATTACAATTATCATATTTGCTAACACAGAGTATAAAAATATAAATTTTCTTTTACCAGATCACAGTATGAGGAGCTTTATCTTACGTCTGTGTTTCCGTCAGATCCGCCGGGCGCTCCTGCAGCTGCTGTTCCCAGGGAAACCCTTCCACTGGGCGCGTCACATCATCATCGCCATGTGTCTGCTGTTCTGTGTCAATCTGCTGGTCATTCTCGTTCCCAACATCCGAGACATCTTCGGCATTACTGGTAGGAAATTAGACATGGAGGCCTTGTTAAAAGCCTGAATAATATAAATTAGATGTAAATTCACCCCATTCCAATTCTACTAAGGTAAAAAGAACAATTCTATCATACATTTAAAAAAGCAATAAAATAAAATAAATAGATGCTTATTTGAAATGCATTTGTGTGGATGAGTTGACCTTTGGGAGGAAAGATCGTGTCATTCCTTTAATTCTCACTTAGAAATGTCTTGTCAAACCAGGGTAATGCATGGTTGACAAGTTTTGTTCAATGTGTTCTTTGAGTTTTTGCAAAAATCACATTGGTCCTTCTATGTGATTTTGCAGCTTAGATCTGAGATGAATAATGTTTTTAATATGGATATTGTGTGTCCAGGTGCAACCACTGCTCCCAGTCTGATCTTTATCCTTCCTGGACTGTTCTACATCCGCATCGTCCCCACCGAGCGAGAACCCTTGAACTCCAGACCAAAGATCCAGGTATAGGTCCACATCTCTAGTTGAAGCATGATTCAAGCTATAGTGTATAAATAAGTGCATATAATCCATACGGGATCACCAAAGGCTTACCTCATGTAGATGCGCAGACAGTGTTGTTGTAATTACTCAGAATTCCTCGAGAGGACAACAGAAAGTATGCACTATAGCTTTAATGTGAGGCCAAAAGCACAGTAGTTCTGTATGTTGATTCTGCAGTGACTTATATATCTCGCTTGTGTTTTCAGGCCATGTGCTTCACAGCACTGGGTTTCATATTCATGACCATGAGCCTGACGTTCATCGGGCTCGACTGGACGAGCGGAGAAAAGCGAAGTATGGGAGGCCACTAACGTGTAACCCCCCCACAGCCCTACAGCAACAGCAGCCCACTGCTGTAACCCTCCTCCTCCAATGCTCTGGATGAGAAGCAACGATTCAACCTGCTGCAGGAAGGCTCTGGGCTACAGTGGGACTGTTTTTATTAATCATAAGGACAATCGGTTCCTTCAGATGTGAAGAGAGGAGTCCAGTTTTGTCCCGTCACCCACCCAGGTTGATATAAAGGCTACACCCCCCAGGATCCATCGGTGGTGGTGTTCCTCTTTTCTACATGAAGAGCGAAAGAACATTTTGACCATGGAAGCCCCTAAACCACGAAAAGCTATTTGTCCTTACAGAGGATACAAGCGATAGACTCTTAAAAGCAAATTTCCAAATTCAAAGAAAAAAGAAACATCTATTTAATTATCATCAGTGTTTGAGGGATAAATGTATTTGGTCTGTGCTTTATAGAACTGCTATTCATAAATAGATACCAACGTGGCGTAAATGTTGAAGTCCAATCGATTCTGTCCATGAGAGGGCCGTACAGTATGAGGAAACCAAAGCGTGTTTAGATAATTCATTTTAATTGATGTGTTGTGATTCTGCAGAGCAGTTGGCCATTTGGCAAACTGAAAAAAAATGAATAAAAATTTGGCTTCCATCAGCCAAAGTGTAACATTAAGTTTATGTGACTGTGAACCAAATCAAATTTGGTATAGTTAATTTGTAAATGTATTCTGAACTGCATATGTGGTTATTGTTTAATAAAAATTCATGAAAATTAATAGCAGTCTGCTGTCGTTCATAGAGGAACATATTTAATATGTGGATATTGTTTGATAAAATTCAAGATAAATGAAAGCTGTCTGCTGTTTTTGGCAACAAAAAAGCAGCAATTTTAAATAATTGTTGTAATTGCACATGATTGTGATTATTATTAAATCATCACCAACAAAAGGTTTATTAAGGGTTTAAATATGCACTAAAAATACATTTTGTCAGTGTTGTGGAAGTTTTTAATCAGTTAAACCTTGTGGGAATAAATGCTTTTATTAAATTGTTTATATTGAGAAGTTTCAGTTCATGTATTCCCACAAGGTTTAACTGATTAAAAACTTCCACGACAGTCAGTAATGTCTTATTTTATCAGGTAGCAGGAAACGACTCAAAGTCCTAACTCTGGGAGGCTCATGTTGCTCTGTGTCAGTTTGTCAGTTAAAAAAAAACATTTTGTACTGTTTTATTTTGAAGTATTTTTGATTCAAAACAGCCGATTGCAGCTGTATGAGAGGAAACCAGGGGCCTATTGCATAAAAGTGGTATTAAGATATCCAGGATGATTGATAAAGCCAGCCCTGACAAAGTTTAGCCTGGGCACTTTGGATTAGTCAGTTGCATAAATGCCAATCCAGGATGTAAAGGGGCCGCTTTGTCAAGCCAGGTGTAAGTCATTCTGTTAAGTGCCAGCCCACAGCTTTCAGAAGTAGACCCAGAGATCGAACACAGATTTACTGATGTAAAAATGTAAAAGACGGCCCATTTTCCCACAATGCCTTGCTAGTTTAAACCGTAAATCAGGGGGCAGTTCATTTTATACAGGGGATGTCATCTCTGCCAACTGATCTTGATGTCCCTGCATTGTTTTATGATAAAATAGTTGACAGTGAGCAGTCTGCAGGTGCATTTAAAAAATAGAATATCATGGAAAGTCCATTAAAAAAGTTAAACTTTCATTACACAAAGTGAAATATGTCAGGCCTTCTTTTTGGATGATTGATTGATTGATCATGGAATAAAAAATCCAGTATCTCAAAATATTAGAATATTGCATACAACCAACCAGAAATGTTGACCTTCTGAAAAGTATGTTTATTCTAGATTAATTTCACTTAATGTGTTGAATCTAGAACATATTTAAGTTTCACTTTTTTAATTAAATTACAGAAAAAAGGAAACTTTCATTGATATTTAATTTTGTTTTAGATGCACCTCGATATAGTTATAAGTACAAAGTGAATTTATTTGACCCACATTTGCAACGTCATCTACCATCGATAATCAATTGTATAAATATAGCCCGCAATATGAACAGACTATTACATAAATTATTATAATTTATATAATTTCATCTTAATGTAATTATAATTAAGTTAATTATAAATGGTTCAGGTTAAATAATAAAAAAGAAGAACTATTTAACTAAATGACAATGCAGTCTTTTATATGGTACTTTAAAACAGGTTATTGAAACTTAAGCATTACACAGAAGATCATGGAATAACTGTTAAACACCTTCAGATCGGAGTGACAGCTGACTGAGCCAGTCAGGCAACAGAATAAGTTTATCCTTTACGTTTAGCCTGGTCGGGACCAGCCTAAACGTAAAGGATAAATCTCCAGGGTAACTTATGTCCCTCCGCTTTTATGCAACCGGATCATGGCTAACGCAAGCCAGGATAACCGAAAAATCCTAGGTTAATCCCTTATCCTAGTTTTATGCAATAGGCCCCTGGTCTGGAAGCTATTGGGAAGAATCTTATGTTATTGATCAGGTCTTGACATCACACCAAGCCAGCACCTTGCATGGACGCCATTGAATCAGAGGCAAATATTATGAAAAACTTTTTCAGGTGCAAACATATTTGGGTATTTGGTGGCCCTACCAGCCTGAGCCCACAAAAGATGAAATAAGACAACACTGTCAGTTTCTTTTGGGCTGTTAAGGTAAAAAAAAATTGTGAATCGGCATGCTGTTCAAATGAACTGCACAGTGTGCTGCAACACTCGGCAGCTCATTAGCATATCAGAATTTCATTATCAGAATAGAAATTAGGGCAGAACTGGGTTAAACCATAGATAAACAGGGTTTAACAAAACCAGAGTGAACCATAGTCTGAGAAGCCCTGCAAGGTACAAATATATTATTATATATATTATATATACAAATATTCTCTAGTCTAAAGTATTACAAAACTAAAATATTTATGTGCACTTAAACACTATCAATCAGTCAACCAACCAATCATGGATGAGTACATTCAAGAAGACTAGTACATACTATGAATCTAAGACAGTGTAATGTGGTGGAGATGATGGAGGTGACAGAGGCTCAACTCACCATGACCATAGACTGTGCCTTCCTTAAATAATAGCTGCTCTTCAAGTTCGTAAGGCATCTTTATTTAAGCTGGTACCATATATACAACAATACTTTGCTGATGAGGCTGGACAACATTGTTAATGGACTACATTCAAATGCCACTCACTCAACATATTATTCAGGTCAAATAGAATCATGACAAGTTTAATCAAGATAATCTTCTGAAAACATTTCATACATCAATTTGAATGACTTAACATTTGAAGAGAAACGGTCTGACGGCGCCTCCTGCTGTCCAGTGTTATATTTCATGTGGGTACAAAGTGATCGGACCAGCTCATGGACCCTCAAAGGGCATGTCCGGCGGTAGAAATCAGTTTGAAATGAAAAAAAACTAATCATCATCCTCATCCATCCATCCATCCGTTTATCCATACAGATTGTGCATTAAAATGCCGGGTTAGTTCAATTGTAGAAAAAAAATCAGCTTGTGTACAGCAGCAGTGTCTTCAATGAGAACACTGGAGTGCTGTTTGGGTCCCATACAGGTCCTTTCCTAGTTCCAGTCAGCCTCAGCAGGCAGAGCGGCTGTAAGCGAGGCATCTTTCAGCCTTCTCTGACCTTGGCAGCGAGTGCAGAGTTCTCCTGTTTGATGGCCTTGTAGTCGTCCAGAATCCTCTCCAGGTTGGCCACAGTTTTGTTACCGTTTTCTGTCTCAATCTGTGGACCATTTACGATCATGAGTGAAAAGTTTTACCAAACTGTACCGTAAATGTGCGACTTAAAGTCTTAAAAATACTGAGAACTATTTAGTTTCTGTGTCCAGTGAGGGCAGAGGGAACTGCTAACCTCTGTCAAAAGTGAATAATACCTCCCTTAAGTTGTTGGTCAACAAATGGCTCCAATCAAAATGTGTCAAATAATTAAATATACTCTGACCAAGAAAAGTCAATCCAAACCATGTCAAATTAAACATGGAGCAGGATTTCTCTTTTGCTCAATGACTGGAGATTTACTACAGCAATGATGATAATACAATGAAGTTGATTATTTGCATTGTCTGAATAAATCATGTGAGCAATTCATTCTGTTACTGCACCCTTCTGACAATTTTATTTATTTATTTTTTTTACATTTTAAGCTGCCAAAAATATTCTCAGCTGAATTTTCAATATTAATTCCATAAGACATTCTATAGTGTGCTTAGTGACAAATGAAATGAGAAAGATCGGGGGAAGAAATGACTCAATTAAGTACAAAAATAACTTAACTTAAACTCTCCAAAGACAATGGAGGTGTGGCTCTGACAAAATGTTACTGGTGTGACACAAGATGAACTGTGAAAAAATAAATAACAAGTGAATGAGTTTGAGTGTAAATCTCACCTGCTCCTCCAGATCTCGAATCTCTCTCAGGATTGTACCGGTGTCCTCAATGGTTTGGATCAGCTGATTACAGTTCTACGGAAGAAGGCCAGATAGGAAAGATGACATGGATGTAACATGTTACTCTGATGAAAGAATGGAAGAAATTCAGATAAAAGCATGGTGACATACCTCGTGCAGGGCAGCAAGGTACTTGTAAGATTTGCGGACGGATTCATCTTTTTTGGCGTCCTACAAATAACAACAAAAACAATCAATCAACACATTGAAAACAAGTTTGTTTAAAAACACATCAAATTCACTGGCTATAGGGTCAGCTCAACTGGTTGTGGAAAGAATTCCAACCTGAATGTAATCATCACATTTATGGTGCTAAGCAGAGGTCTGTCATTAGGTTCAACTAAGGGTTCATTCATAAACCTGTCATTGCTTTGTTATTTCAAGTCCTCCATAGAGTTACACCTTTGTAACAGCTGGAGAAATAATCCTGTGAATGCAGTTATGCAAGACATTAATAAATCTAGCATCCTGAGAGGATTCACATCAAGGATTATGTTTCAAACTACTCGTTTAGTTGAGTTCTTTTACTGCAAAATATATATATATAAAAAAAATCTTCTTTTAAAACACATGTGCTACCTTGAAGACCAGCTCGTCTGTCACAGCGAAGGTCCTGTCCAGTTTGCCCGTCAGGTTGTTGATCTCTTTCTGGAGTTCCTTAGTGTCAGACAAAATCTGCAAGAAAAGGGAACGCAGTGTTGATAAGGATGTTACAGCCGATACACAGCACATACATTAAAGCTTACAGTGTATCCATTCATTTTAGTAATGTCATTGAGATCAATTCATTTTACAAACCAGATCTGTTGAGACTAGTCGTGCATTTACTTATTTTCTTTGCGTGATAATTTGCCATGTTCAGAGGAATCCACCTTCTAGTCACGTACCTTTGTAATCTCCTCCTTCTGTTTCTTGATGTTGCTGACGATCTCCAGAATCCTCTGAGTGTATGCAGACCGAGACGCGTCCTGCGGAAGGTTTTCTAACTCCGTTACCTGTGTGGAAAGAGGACAGGCACATTTCAAAACGGTCCAACAACACACTATTTACTTCATTCAACGAGGATAAAAAAAGACAGCCGAGTGTGCAACTGCTCACAACTCAATTATAACTGAAATTCAAACCCGCCTTTGCCAACACCTGTGCTAACAGAGATCAGCCACAAATGATTTGGTTAGCCACGTAAAGCTTATTTAATTCACTCCATTACCAGTTGTTTGTACACTTCTTCCTTCTTCTTGGCCTCCTCTGTAGACACGCGGATCTTGTCATGCATAGACTTGATCTCAGACAGCTTTCTGGAGGACTCCAGCTGAGGAAAATGGAGGCAAATAAGCAGAATGAATATGTGTTTCTCTCCTGTGACAAATGAAGCGACAGAAGGGCTCCACTTACATCTTGGTTGCTGAGGATTTCTTTGAGTCTGCGGTGCTCGTCGATGAGCGGCGCGCGATGTTTCTCCCACTGAGAGGCCAGGCTAACCACACGGTTTGCACTGGCCTCCACCTGAGCCTGGAGGGAAGAAAACACACGGGTTATATAAGGGATTATAAACATGGTTTTGAGGGAAGTCACTCCAGTCAGCAGTGATCAGATAAGTCACTCAGCCGTCCTTACCTGAAGCTTCAGCTTGTTCTCGTCCGCCTCTGGCAAAAGGCCGATGGTCTTCTTCTTCACCTGCATCTTCTCTTCTTTCTCAGCGTTTCCCAGCTCTCTCTGTTTCAACTCGTCCAACACCTACAAACAAACACAATAGACATAAATGAGATGATAATCCTTCAGTCTGAATACAAAGTGTTTCTCAGTCAAATTAGGAATACAATTTTCACTAAAAGTAGGTGTTCAATCTTCAGTGTTTCCCCCAGAAAATGGCTTAGTCAAGGTGGTCACTACCCTGGGTCATCGGAGGCGCGGCGCGTTGGGGGGTATTTTGCTCAAAGATGCCAATGCGCAGTAAAGAAATAAACTGTTAATTTGAATACAACAGACACTGACCTTACAGTTGTGCAATTTTGTTTGCTATGTGCAGGTACAAATGATGTGCAAACATGCAGTACAAAGCACAATTAAAGAAAACTTCTACTGTTTTGGTGCAATACTATACAGACACACTAAATACAAATAATGGACCATACACTCAACATGTGTATGCACATAAAAGTGAAAATTCAACTTTAAAGTTCCTTTTTGGATGAGGGGCTGTTGTGCGATTATTGTGGACAATAGGCCTATTGTGATGCGATAGCCTATAATTCATTAATGGTTGTTTTTAGCCTACTTGCTTGATTTCTTTTTAAATACAGAGTTTATTGGTCGTTTTCTAACATGTATTTCCAAATTTAAAACATAAAAATAAAGCAGCATTGAAAATTCAGAAAATAAATCTTCTTGGCCTACACTAGCATGCTGTTTGAAAAATAACTCAATAGTTGAAATAATAAATACAATGTGTTTTCCCCTTAAAATGACTAAATACATTTCTCCAAAGGTCAAAGACAGTAACAGTGTGGCACTTCTGTAAACACTTACTGAAACTTGGCTGGGCCATCACTCTCATGCATTCATCAAACTTTTCTCTGCGCTGTCTGAGCTGATAGATAGGTTGTGTTGCCACGGTGATGTGGAGTCTTAAACTGTTCTAGCTTTGCAGAGCACTTCTTTCTGTTCAGCTAAATATCCCCATAGAACTGCACCGCGTTTATTATCGCCACCAGTTAAATGTCGGTTTGCTTCTGCTCGTTTAACTCTTCCGCGTGCATGCCGTAGTCGCGCGGTGCAGTACGGTCGCGCGCACAAAGCCGCGGACACAGAGCAGCTGATAGAGAAACGCTTGGAGACACATGCTTTTTACCTTTCGCGCAGTTATGACCATGTATAAGTACACATCGCGCTTGCTAGTACATTAATTGTGCAGCACAAAAAAAAAAAAAAAAAAAAAAAAAATTAATAATTTTTTTTTTTTTTTTTTTTTTTTGGGGGGGTGGGTGGTAGTCAAGGCGGGGGGCTGGCGTTGCTAAGGCGGCCGCCTTAGCTATAAAGCGCTGGGGGAAACACTGATCTTCATATGTATTTTTAAAAAGAAACACCTTTGAGTGATCTACACACGTGTAATAACCACATCTTGACAAACGAGTGTTGGTGTCTGGCTCCTATTTGTAAGCAGTTGTGTGTGTTTGATTGCATGTGCAGACTCACAGGTTGGAAGTTAGAATCCATATTCAAGATATATACAACACAACATACTCATGTTAGTCTTTCACACACCAAACTACAAGTATTTGCTAGTTCATGAGAGCAAATGTATTTTTACAAGTTTGTTACCTGTGTGTTAGTGACACTCATGTGCTTGAGTTCTGCTGCTAGCTGGTCCACGTCACTGCAGAGCTGCTGGAACTGCTGCTGGAACGAATCCAGCTCCTCCTGCTGACGGAGCTGGATATCACTCTCTGACTGGGGACCAGTGGGGATGGGGATGGGTGCTGCTGCTGACTCCTGGAGGGGACACACACACACAAACACACACACACACAGACACACACACACACACACAGACAGACACACAAACACACAAACAGCAGTTAGAGAAAAACCCTTTTGAATTCTTACAGCAGAGACATTTGTTTTGAAACCCCGCTGTGGTCCTGACCTGTGTGAAGGTGAACTTCTGTGTGTGGGTGAAGTGGGTGCCCTTGGTCAGGATGTGGTCAGAGGGGGTGGAGCCTCTGAAGGCCTGCAGCAGCTCAGACAGGTCAGAGGCAGAGCTGGAAGCAGCAAAGGCGCTCTCAGGCGAAGGCAGCGCAGCAGAACGCAGCTGCTCCTCGATGCGTTTACGCAGCCGGGCCAGTTTCCTGGAGCGATATTCCTGTACAACGACAGATTGAAATGGTTTAACATAGAATGGTTTGTAATAAACATGTTTAGTGTGTGCAGGCAGAGCATGTGGTGTTCCCTGCCTCACAGAGTTAACTTCAGGGCTCTAGACTTTTTCACTAGCAGCACTTGTGCTACCAACTTTCTCAGTTTGTCGCATAAGCATATGATTTAGTCGCCCCCGATGAATATTTGTCATTTGTCAGAGTTTTGCAGTAGCCACATGTAAAGATTGACAATGAAATCGGTGTCAGTCTAATACAGCAATATCATCAGCTGTATCTTCTCTGCCGAGTTTGTCCGATATCACTCTTATAAACTGCTGCTTGTCCTGCTGTTACTGTCTGTGAGTGAAACTGACTGCAGTGAGTGTGATGAATGACCTGTGGTGTGAGGCGTGACAGGAGTCCCTGGCTGTTCCACTCGTTGTCCCACTCCTGCGCGGCGCTCAGCTCGGCTGTGTGCTGCTCCAGTATGGACGCCACCACAGAGGCATGATGGGAAGGCTGGGCGGTGACGGGAGGAAGATAGTCTCGCTGGTAGTCCTTCACGTCTGGAATCAAAATGCACAGACATAAACTTTATTCCAGTTCCTTCAGCAAATGTAAAACACTTTGTCTTCACACAAAGTGATTTCACCAGAAACCCGAAGGTGAACCGAAACAGATGATGTGATGCAACCACCTTATTTGTCGGAGCTTTGGCCTCTCCTTGCATAATTTCTAGAAAAAAAACTGTCGGCTTCATTCTTAATTCATCATGTCAAGCACTTTGTGATAGCTTTTCTGTGTATGAGAAACGCTATATGAATACTAAGTAAGTTTGATCTTTAAAATATTTTTTGCTAAATTAATTTGTATCACAACGTTTAGGAAATATGGAATAAAGAAAAGGTTGATAATTGGATTGTGGATCGGAATCACCAAAAAATCATGCTGGTCTCCAGGCTAAAAATCATGACTGGTTAAAATAGGGCTTTCTGCATCTGACCATAAGTATTGGGACATCCTAAATGTTTTTTCTACCATACTAAATAGCAGGGACGTATGGGTATTGGAACGCAGCCAGTGTGTATGTGTGTGTACAAGGGGATCTCTACCTTTCAGCTGCCTTTTCTCTAAAGCTTTAGTGCAGTGTGGTAAACTGAGAGGCTGGACGTGGAAGCGGTGCAATACTCCCGGACCCTAAGAAGAGGAAAAGGAAAAAGAAATGGAACTTGTCAGAAATAACAGTCTTTCTCTGAGCAGGTTACATAACATGATAAACAAGTTCAAATCATGAAAACAGAGGCAGAGATGAAAGTCACAATCATTTTATTATCTCGAAGAACGTCCCCATCCCTATCCCTATCCCCTGAATAGAACAGACGTTTCTTGGAGATGGATCTGGCATTATTGTTGCCTGATCGGCTTCCTCCTGTGTGAAAGCTTTGGTTTCAGACATCAAAATGCTATTTTAAAGAGTTTACTTGTGTTTCACCGTGCAGTGGCAGTCTGCAGTTTGGAGGCAGCCAGGGCACAGCCAGCTGGGCTTTGATGGCAGCAGCGATGGCTCTCTGGAGGACCACAGATTTACCTAAGAGAAGAGAACAACAGCTTAGGACGAGTCATCCAGTGAGTGGCATGTGATAACAAAATGCCTCGTCATGCCAACATCCTCTTAAGAAAACGCAGAGCTATAAAAGAGTATTTCCTCCTTTCTGTAGGACTCTGTTACTCTTTCTCCCTCTGTTCCCCATGGAAGAATGTTTTTTTACCTCAAGACATGCAACAGTACAGTTTTCTTGAATAGATTTAGATTCTTAGCCATTTATTATTATATACACTATTATTTATTCACACAGGGACGTCTATGCTTAAGCTTAACATACCTTATAAGTGTGTTTTTAGAGGATCCTGTGAACTCTTCAAAACTTGCCCCAAGTTTATTTAACTAATGAACTGTTTTGTTTCTCAGATTCACCAAAAAGTTTTTCATAAAATGTTGCAGCTGGATGCACTAAAGTTTAAACAGTGAGTAGGATCCTTCATTACCATCAATGTGTAATGAATCAGTGGTAGCATTATTGTTGCTCTGGCTCCTGTGTTTATGTCTTGCCAAAGCAAACATTGCGTTTACTTGCTGTGTTTGATTATAACAGAGTACCTTATTGCTACAAAGCAGGGTTATATTTCTTTCTTTCTATCTGAAAGTGTGGAGCACATACACAGACTGGTGTTGTGTACCTGTGGGCTGGTCTGAGGCCTCTGCACTCTCTCTGGGCAGCTTCTCCACCAGGAACATGAGCAGGGAGCGGATCTCGGGCTCGTTGCTGTACAGAAAGGTCTGGTAGCCTATCTCTCCCTTATAGCCAACGTCCTGCAAGACAACAGTTTGACATATTAGGGATAGTAGTACTGGGGAACTACAAGCAGTGCATCACTAGAGCAGGGACTCATACAGTCACATTTAAATGATGCCTACAACCATCAATAAATGCAACAGAAAATGCACAAAATTGAAGACCTGGCTGAAAGTCCACGAGATGAAGGAAGATTTTCACTTAAGTCACTTTCCTGGTCACAAAATATCAAGCTGACATTACATATAACAAGAACACTTTCTTTCTGGATGCTGTTTGCTCAGTTTACAACTGAGTTTGTCATTCACAACAGAGAAAATGTACTGTAATGAGAAAGAACATTCTCTTGAACAACCTACTGTAGTAAAAGGGCTTTCTAACTGTAATTCCTCCTCATGACATTATGTTGACTGAGTTGTTGAAACCTTCTTTCAACAAAACTATCTATGTACACTGGAGAACTAGACCTAGGCTACATAAAAAAGGTTCAATCGATTAACCATAAAGGCCTTTTGTACAACTTCAAAGTGTGCAGAAAGTGTCCTGTACTAGCAGCACCTTCATTCTCCATACACCGGCAAGTGGGACTATGCAGCTGAATTCATCCTGCATTGGTTTGGGCCATTACTTCCAGATGTCTTACCTGACAGGCCTGTGCCAGGCTCATGCCCACTCTGAAGCGGGCAGACATACCCGGAGGCAGGCTGGTGGGCAGCGCGCTGCCCAGGCCCGGATCGATCACCCGGATACATCTGACCACAGCTTCCACTATCAGCTCACTGGTGAACTCTTTGACACTGTTGGTCTCCTCGCTCACCTCTCTGTGGGCCAGATGTTGTGTTTCTGTCAGTTACAGCTGGTTACGTGTTATTCAATGCAAAAGCTCACAAACGTCAATAGCGTCACGTCTCTGGTCATATGATGTGCAGACTGCTCACTGCACGAGACAGAGGCTAACGGTATTCAGCTAACATTTGTCATTTCAGTAACGTATCCTTAACTTGTCGCTGTACACGTTAATAACACAATGTTGTACTTACGTGCCGACTTGTTTGAGGGCGTGAATCAAAATTTTGTCAACTTCTTCCATCGCGGAAGTTTCTGGCGATAACACTAGCTAACAGACGAGATTATAGAAGAGCATCTGAGGCTAGCGGGGTTATTTAATAACATCGAGTTAGCTGATATTAGCGTGGGTCTCCCATAGGTGAAAGCAGGCTGGGGAACTAGCTTCCATCTTCTGGTAGCTAATTTCGGAACTAGCTGCTTAATTAACAATGCTGCCACTCCTCTCCCTGAAACAGCTAACCATTATACAATTCTGGCGCACGTGAAGCTCCTCGTTACAAAATAACCGTGCAGAATGATGAAATACTCTCTTGCACTGCCTACAAACTGAACCTGACTGGGGCTATCCTTCCCAAACGCAACAAATCTGACATTTGGTCTGGTCCTGTGTAGAAATGAAGTAACACTGGAATAGAGCGTGGGGGTTTCTGGGAGGATGAGTTTCATCTCGGCTCGCTGTCCTCGAGGACAAATGGGACGTGACTGACCCAGAAATACACTTCCCAGCATGCACCAGAAGAGACAGTCTCATGACCGGAAAGATGCTGGATAGTTTTTTTTTCTTTAATCAATATATAATAAACGTCTCAGGCACCTTTTAAAAGACTGAAAAAATATGTTTATGTCATTTTTAAAAGCAACACAATTTTGGTTAACTTTAAAAAAATAACATTTGTGAATATAAAATGTACATAGAGACTAGAGTAGAAAAATAGTATTACACAAAAATTCGACCTCTTTGTTTTCATAAAAGGTGTTGGATAATGTGTTTGGGATCTGGTTGTGATTAGGGTCGTATGCAAATGATCTAATGTGTGATAGTGATCACCAGGTGATATTATTTTGTTTTCAAAGAGAAACTGAATATACATCAATACACTTTGTAAAAGTTCCCCTAGGCTTTCTGTGAATTCACTTTTTGTAATGTTTTTTATTTCTTCACACATTTTCTTTTGCCTTTTTCAGCTCTACATCTCATCACTTGATGGCAAGTTTCTTTGGGGCGTTTCTTTGTTATAACGGATCAAATATCGTTTTGGTTTACAGCTTTATGGTGATATTTTATCCAACGGGGAAATTGAGGTCCTGGCTCTATCTCTCTGTTAAATAAACACAGATGGGTGGAAAAGATAACCAGGCTCTACATTAATTTACAAGTATGAATAATCCAGTAATAAAACATTATATAACTATATTTTTCTGTATTATGATTATGAATATGGACTTCTACATGTAATTGACTGTATGTCCAGTAGGTGCCGGTAGTGTGGCTGTTACCCTGTATGAAATCAGAGCAGAAGAAGATAACGAGAGAGAGACCTGAGAGGAACTCGGCTGCTGATACTGCTGCCCCCCCATCATGTTATTATTGATTACCATGTCGGCGTAGGAAAGAAAAACAAAACTCAGAACAACCATCCTGTCCCGACACGGAGTCTTTAAAATGGCAGGCGAGGAGGAGAGGGGGGTGGTCCGTGTCAAAGTCAAGGTAGGAGGATTCAGGTTTTTTTAACAGACAGTCTGTCTGTGTCTGCTAGTTAGCTAGCACCCCCGTTATCCTGGTTTTTGAATTATCTGGCTGTCTGTCAAACACACTCTCCGGTGCTACACGTCGACAAAAACAGCACCTGTGACAGTAGCGGAAGAACATGCAGTGCGTCTGTGCCGCGGCCACCCGCGTATTGATTCATTGTGTTTATCGCCAGCTTTTGTTTGTTGTCGCTGAATAGTATACAGTCTATGACAGCTGGAGTTGCTTATCAATACATCCTCCTATCGAGTGATTGTGGCCGACTTGATCGGACGGTTATAACTGACATGCTGACCAATATCAATTAAATCCCTATATCAATATCCAGCCTCAGGCTGTGAACACTCAGCACTGAACCCTCATAGCCTGGGCTGACGTCATGTGTCTGCTCAGCCAAATGCGTGCGTGCATGCACCTCATGACGTCACATGTTACCTGAGACCGAGCTATTGTTGCCCTTTAATCGATTTACTTTATGACGCAAAAAAAACGATGGAAATTGTCATTTTATTTTTAATCATCATACGACAAATCATCATTGTGATAATGTAAACTTATACCATTGTATCTTTCTACAATGTGTTAAGTTAAGCAAATTAAGTATTTGTGTACACATGGTCAAGGAGGGGGCTTATAATAATAATAATAATAATAATAATAATAATAATAATAATAATAATACATTTTATTTATATAGCGCTTTTCTCTCACTCAGAGCGCTTTAAAATGGCTTATGGTTCAGTAATGCATTCTCTGACCATCTGCTTGGTTATTTTAGATGTGGTTTTATATGCAGCTGAGCGGTCACATCCATATTTATACAAAAAAAGTATTTTTTAGTATGGTGAATAATGATTTCAACCATATCACCCTATAAACAGTTTCCAAGCATTCAATTATTATGTACCATCTATCAGTTATTATGTGGTATATTAAAACATAATAATACTACACCCCTATCTCTAAACTAAATTGGCTGAATTTGTATTTGGGGTGTTAGACATTGTGCTACAGTGCAATGTATGTCCAATTGTATATGGAGAAACAACTGTAACCACTCGGGGAAAATTTTGAGAAAATGCGGACAACTTTGATGACAGCACTGTAAATATGGTAATAACAACAAAAAAAGTATATAATATAATAATATAACACTATAGTTTTAAGTGTATCATAATATGGAACTGAGACTATGTTGTTGTTGCCACAGTATTTATAGATTTGTCTGCCTTTCAGAAATGTGACGGGGTGCTTCCTGTGGACTTTCGCTCCTTTGCTGTGGATCCTCAGATAACATCACTGGAGGTCCTGCAGCACATCCTCATCAGAGCCTTTGATCTGAATGGGTAAGAGAGCGATCCGCCTGGTAAAACTCTTGTACAGACACAAAGGCTATCAGGTTCCTCCTAACAAGAGCTGCTGTATGTGGGTCAGCCTTTTTTCATTTTGTCTGTCCTCCAAAACTAGGAAGCGGAATTTCGGGATCAGTTACATGTCCAGAGATCGGAGCGGTGCAGAATCCTATCTGTCTCTGGCTTCTGACTCGGATTTGGATTTTGCATTTGCCAGTGCTGCAAAACCAAATCTGCAGCTCAAGATGGACATCAAACCTTCAGAAGACAGTAAGAACACCAGTGTGTCCTTAGAGAGCAACTAACTAACCTTTTGAGATCGTTGTACTCTTGAACAAGACTTTCATGTATGAGTGAACCTGAATGTTCCTCAAAGGTTCATATTTAATAAAGACACGACTAGTTAAGACAGTGCTCAGTTCATAACTAAGACCGTGTCCATAAAAATGTGGATGTTAAGTCATAATACGCCTGATAAGAAGCAAAAAAATAAATCTAATATCGAACATGTTGTATTTAGTTATTAGAGGTAATGTATTGATTTTCTATGCGTGAAATGCCAAGTTCGAGAGACCAGGGCTACAGACAATGAATATTTGTTATTTACTGCTGGAGCTGCTGAGAGCCTAAAGCATTGTTGAATGTGATAGGATGTGTTCAGACTCAGAGTGGAAAGAACCACAAGTGTCAGTGTATTGGAAGGGGTGTCTTTATGCAACTCTAAATGGCATCAGATGACATTTAGATTGTGGATCCCAGAGAGCAGTCTCTGAATGTTAGCTGCCTAATGGTCACAGAAAGCTTTTTGTAACGCAAACCCCTTTGTGACTTTACACCGTTGAGAGTGGAGGAATTTGATGCAAAAAAAAGACTTTGTTACTTTGAAAAATACCCGCTTAAATTGACCAACTCTCTCCTGAGGTTACATGTATCTCATATGCAGTATTTGATATTTTTGTGAATATATCCTCATTACAAAAAAACTGTTTTAATGATCATATGGGCATGAAACTGAGGTTAAGATAGAAAAGGAGACGATTGTTCACTCCATTACTTTTTGTTCAACTACAGGTCCAGTTATGGAGGAGTGGGACATCATAAGCCCCAAAGACGTGATTGGTTCTGAGCTGCTCCTCGCCGACAGGACCAGGTCTTTGGCATCTGCAGCTCTGCCATTCACCCAGTCTCTACTCACCCAGGTTCCTTCACCTTCTTTAGTCTTCCTCTCTCTTTTACCTTCCACCCTCTATATGTCGGGGTTTTTTTTTGCTTACGTGCTTGTTTCCCTTGTGATCAGGTGGGCAAGACCCTGTCCAAAGTCCAGCAGGCCTTTAGCTGGTCGTACGGGGAGGAGATCAAGCCTTTCAAGCCCCCGCTGACCGACGCAGAGTTCCACAGTTACCTTAACGGACAGGGCCAGTTGACCCGACCTGAGGATCTCCGACTGCGGATCTACCATGGCGGGGTGGAGCCTTCACTGCGCAAGGTGCAGCAACCTGTGTTTTATTGGTATAATCTACCAGTCATGTGTTCAGGAGACTCCCAAATTAAAATGGTTGAGTGCCAGTTAAATCCGATTGGTTCTGATTGTTATGCTTGGACATTCTGGTTCTAACTGAATCTTAGTTCAGTTTCTTGGCAAAATATTTGAGAAGAAAAGAAACAAAAGTATGTTTTAAGGAGAAACCACCTTTATTTTCGGCAGACTTGGACATTAGTCATAAGGACGGGAGAGTTTTTTTATCATTCACAGGGGTTTCCTTTCTTTTTCCTAAATAAATAAAACAGCCCTATCCTCTGTCTGTCTCCTGCACACACAACATGTGCCAATTGAATATTTATGTTACTTAAAGGTCACATCTTGTGCTAATTCTTTAGGTTCAAACTTTTAATTTGGGTTTCTACTAGAGACTGTTTTCATGGGTTCGTGTCCAAAAAAAAGCCTTCATATTTCACACAATGCCATTGCTAAATCTACTCTGTTCAGCCTCTGTTTCTAAGTTAGGTTAGTAATTAGGGGCGTGGCTTCTCCCTTTATGACATCATAAGAGGAAAGGAATCCGACTTGGGTTTTTTTTGAACACAGGTTTTTGATGTTTGACATTTAAATAAAACATAAAAAATTGGTACTTAATGGCTGTTATTGCCGTTGATGAAGGTTGTGTGGCGGTACCTCCTGAACGTCTACCCTGATGGACTGACTGGACAGGAGAGAATGGACTACATGAAGAGGAAGACCAGAGAGTACGACCAGCTGAAGAGCGAGTGGACGGGCCGGGTCAACAACGAGGAACTGGAGTTCATCCGCGGGAATGTTCTCAAAGACGTCCTGAGGACCGACCGGGCTCATCCCTACTACGCAGGCTCTGAAGACAGCCCACATCTGACTGCCCTCACAGACCTGCTCACCACGTTTGCCATCACACATCCACAGGTGTGCAGAGATCTTCAGTCACTCGGCGTTTACCTGGTTTAGGGTTAGGGTTGGGGCTGCTTATCAAAACCATTCTTTTGAATCCCTTAATGCTACTAGTTATTGAAGTTTAGCTGCGGATTGGCCCGCTGTGTAAACCCCTTCTTTATGTAAAACACACAAACAGGCTTTTCGTGGAACCCTTCTTGGTGTTGACAGCCTATAGCTCAAACCTGAAAATGATAAGAGCAGCAGAAGATATGACATTTTGAGTAAATAATAGGTTTGTTTGTAGGTTATCTGCAATTGAAAAGGAGGGAGAAGAGCTAAAAGGTTTTATAAAAAATATTAATTAGTCTGGCATTAGCAGTGCTTGGTATTTTGCCAACCAGGAATCGGATCCAAAATGCAACCTGCAATTTGGAATTCAACCAAAAAGATGATGCTGCCAGACAGCGGAAGCGCACCATTTTAAAAGACAGTCCTTGTAGGGTCATGGAAATAGAAATGGTTCTAAATGTTCTAAAGGCCCCTGGATAATCCCCTGAACTAAAAGACATCTGACAATTTCTTTGTTTATTTCAGTTTCCCTGAAACTGCAAGCTACTCTTACTCTCATGCGTATATATATCTACATAATTTAGTATTTTGCAAACTGTCAACTTAACTCTGTGTGGATGTGTTTGGTCTTTCAGATATCCTACTGTCAAGGCATGAGCGACATCGCTTCCCCTATACTGGCGGTAATGGACAACGAGGCACACGCCTTCATTTGCTTCTGTGGCATCATGAAACGCTTGGAGGGGAACTTCCGGCCAGATGGGCATCTCATGTCTATCAAGTTCCAGCATCTGAAGCTGCTCCTGCAGTACTCTGATCCAGAATTCTACTCGTACCTGGTTTCCAGAGGAGCAGACGACCTGTTCTTCTGTTACCGCTGGCTGCTGCTGGAGCTCAAGAGAGAGTTTGCGTTCGATGATGCTTTGAGGATGCTGGAAGTCACCTGGAGCTCCCTGCCTCCGGACCCTCCTGAGACTGCAGTGGAGCTTATGGGTCCACCACAGGAGACCGATGAGACAAAAGCCTCCAGAGATAAGGACAAGACTGTTAAGAATTGCCTTCCAGATAACAAGGAACAAAAAGAGAAGCAGCGTAGGCGACACATGCTGAGGCCTTCAAGAGAGGATCCTGCTGTCCTAGATGAAAAAGACCGGGGAAATGTGGGAAAGGGAATAGAGGGCAGAGAATGCGTCACTCCTCAAGTAGCCATGGAAAAGGCCGATTTGCCAGCTCGTGCTTTCGAGAGGCAGACCAGTTTCGGAGAGTTCAAATACTACACGGCCCGAAACGAAGACAGCTTCGATATGGAGGATGCTGCAGTTCACACACCGCAGGCCATGGTGGCTTCAAAGTCTTCGACCAGCATCACGAGGCGCCAGTCCACGCTGGACAGTGAGGAGGACCTGGGAGAGAAAACGCCTCTCATAAAAAACTGTGACAATGCCTCCTCTCCAGTGTTATCACCTTCTCTCTTTCCTAGCGGCCCACCAATGTGGAAAACCGGCCCCTCCGCCTCATCCACGTCTACGGCCTCTCCCTCCAGCTGGCCGGGCGCTTCTCCAGAATCGCCTCCCAAGTCCCCGTCCCCGTCCCCGTCTAAAACCAGCAGAAGAACGGCTTCTCCAAGAACTGTCCCGAAAGGATCCTACTCCTCTGGCCAAATGCTGGGCAGCACTGGGATCAACTCTCCCACCACCCCCACTGTGAGATCCTGTGTGGCGTCTCCCTCCCACGCCCCTCCCAGTCGCCCGCTCATCTCTTCGCCCATTCTGTCTTTTGGAAGAGGTTTCAGGTCGTCCACCACCAACCTCCTCCCGTCGCCCGGCAACCGATCCCCCAGCACCGCCGCCAACACGCCAGGTTCTTCGAAAGCCAGCGAGACCGCCGCCAGCATCAAACCGTGCTCCCTGCCTCCGCCCCAAGAGTTCGGCAAGGGCAACCCCTTCATGCTGTTCCTGTGCCTGTCTATCCTATTGGAGCACCGCGACCACATCATCAAGAACAGCTTGGATTACAACGAGCTGGCCATGCACTTTGACAGACTGGTGCGGCGCCACAACCTGAGCAGGGTGCTGCAGCGCGCCAAGGCCTTGTTCGCGGACTACTTGCAGAGCGAAGTGTGGGACTCTGAGGAAGGGGACGAGGTGAGCTCGGACTCCCCAACGACGGCCACCGCGGCTGCTGCTCAATACTCCCCCTCCTCTGCAGCTGTCTCCGCCCGGCCCATTTACAGCCCTTTAGCCTCGCCTCAACCATCTTCTCCAAACTCAACGTATAACCTGGCAACCACCATTCCCTCCCCGACAGCTCAAGTTCCCCTTTCTCCTACGTCCTGATTCCCTGGTCCATCATTGGCTGCACATCTTCAGTGAACTCCTCAGTAGACTGTTCATATAGCAGCCCCATTGGAGGTGTAGATCTTTTTTTTTCTTAGACCGCCTCCCACACTTAATTGGGGCTCTTAATAATCTTCTCATTCTGTGTATGCTTGAATACATACAGTATATTCCTTATGTATGTGGTCATGGTAATATTTAATTTTGTAAATGGAACCTTCCAAGTTAAGGTTTTTTTTATTGTCTGTCCCTTGAAGAGGGGTTGAGAGAACCTGATTTCTCACCGTATCCTCTGAAGTTGCCGATGCATGAGAAGGTAAACCCCTGTGATTCAGGCGTTTGGCTGTCAGAGTTCTGCCAGAACCAACAGAAGCCACTTGGTGCATTTAGCCTATGTTGCCCTCTTTATTACCTTTGTTTACAAACTCATGGTATGTCCAGTAAGCCACAAAAGTGTCTTAACTAAAGCACGCAAGTTATATTACTTAAAAAACATAGGGAGAAATCCACTCTGACATGTTAAAAGAGAATTTTGAGTTTGAATTTTTCACTAAGCATGTCTCAAAGGATTTTGACAGAAACCAGACTTGTTAAACAAAATCTAAGTCTGTCAAAAACCAAATAATCTGATTACAATTTAACACTTAATAAAGCCAGCACATACATACATTGTACGTACCTTAACTCCCCAACTTTCCCGTCACCATTTACCTTTAAGGGTAATATAGACAATACATCTACATAGTGTAAAAACTGCTGCAGAGGTGCTCCCTAAAAGTGTGTTAAGTCAGAACACCAAGTAAGATGTAGGTGTGGCATCATCTTACATATACACTCAAATTTGATAAAAGATGCAAACAAGTTCTAATGCAAAATAATATTTTGTTTGGTAAACATTGTGCTTAAACAATCAGTTTCATACACATAAAAAACGGGGGGACTGCATTGAAATAAAAAAAGAAAAGAGTTTCTGGTGATTTCTGAGATAAGATTGAGCTGTGTCGAAACAAACACACAGTCAACGTGTATGTTGCTAGGCACCTACAGCTAACATCTGTAACATCTTTCTGAACGGACTGTAAAACCCTGATTACACCAGCATTTCGTAAAACCAAATTTTACACCAAAGTCGGTCAGTTTCAAAAGGAAATCGTTCAACGACCTCTGATCTTTGCATCGTGTGTTCATCTTGGGTGAATTGTGAATTGTAATCTCCAACTATCGAGCAATTCAGACAGGGTTCCGTAATATTAAAAAAGACCGAATCGGTCTTATACAAGCCAATTTAGTATAACCACAATCTGCCAGAATATTAGTTTCTCCACTTAGGATAAGAAGAAAACAGCATGGTCTACTGTCAGTCGTTGCCTTTATTTAACTGTGATTACTTGGTCAGCTGGAGACGGTCATTTGTTTTGCTGTGGTATTTTCTGGTGTCACCTGGAACTAAAGTTCAAAACCTCAAAGTATATTGCTCCTGGGACCTTTTGTTTACATCCCCTCATTTCCTGCCATGTCTCCATAGTAATGCCACAAAATGCCCTGACCTGGCAGCGAAAGAGTGGAACTGTCAGTGGAGATATTAAATTGAAAATGTTGTTTTCATTATTTTTCTCCCTCCAGGCATACTGTAGACCTTTTGGAGATGTAACAGGCTTCTGGATGACGGCTCACTTTTCCCCCTGAGGTTTGACTAGACAGCCACACATGAAACTAGGGCGAGTGACGCACCGGTTAGTGATGTCAGAAAGGGTATTTTTTGCCTTTGACAGAGATAGACCTTATAAAAAAAACACTAAATTGGTGGTATACACCTTTAAACTTAAAACATCAAGATACATTACTTGCAGTTATTTTATTTGTTTATTAGTTATATAGTTATATTTTCCCCTTTACCCTTCCAAAGTGCTTTTTCTTCTGGACTTGACAGCACAGGAGAATACCGAGATTGGGTCTAAAACGGAATAATGTTGCAGTGGCTCATGCGTACCATTTGATTTTAGACTTTTCTTCAACTGTATTTTAGGTTAGATTTTGCTGAAAATGGCTTTACTGCCTCTGTAAACAAAGTTTCACATGATTTCAAATGTTGCCAGAGTGCAGTATAGGGGAGGTGAAGTAGAGGGGACTGAGGTTAAGCTATATTCACACCCGCAACGATAGAGATTTTGGGTCAGTGCAATGAGTGTATAATATCAGTGACATGTTCACATTGAATCCTTGTTATACAGTCACAGATGTTTGTTTTTTTGTTTGTTTTGTTTTTGTTTTTTAATACAACTTTGAATGTGACTCAGCCAGTCACAATTTAGGACTGAGGACTTCTAATACCCGTTTTCTAATACCCGTATTCGTGAAATAAAGCCTCACATCGAAGCATTGGTTCATATCCAAGGTCTTCGTAGGTAAACCAGGACAAAGCAGCTGATCATGTTTTGTATCCATGACATCACCCACCCGTCAATAGTGACATCTAACCACAATACACTTCTGACGATATTCTGTAGGCAGTAGCTACTGTATATAGAGAACAGCTTGGTGCAAATATCATTGTGTTGATATACACTGTATGTGCTGGACTCTCACCTTCAAACTACAACAGTAGTCAACTAAGTACTGTACATTATTTAATGTTGTGGTGGGCCTTTATTCAGAGATATCATTTCAGCACTTTGTTTATTGCTGTCTCCCAAAGACTGTCTTTTCGCTCTGTTTTCTGTTCAGCGATTTCAAAGAAAACACAACTATTTGTCCACATTCGGGGTAATTTAATGCTCAATTGCAGGTATGATGTATTGGCAGTGTTTGTACTTGCGTTGTGTGGTTGCGGATGAGAAGGTAACTTAGTCATTGCTTTATAATCAAAATATTTACCTTTCTTGAGTGTGATTTTAGACATTTTTAAAGTGGAATATGATGTGATTCCCCTTGGCATGGCCAGTGACTGATATAATTAGCCTTTGTGTAACCTTTTGGCAGAGAAGTGCCTCACTTGTTTGAATCAGTAGCCTTGATTACCATTTTATTTTGTGTTCCTTTTGTCTACATTGTTTCATGGTATATGCTGACTTGAATTCCAGCTTAATGGCTGATTATTTGACAGGCTCGTTCATGTGTAGGGCATCCTGATGTGACAAAGATCTGGCCCCTGATCCTGTTGCAAACACATAATCAAATAGATCAAATGCAACTAAAACAGTAGTCTTTTCTTTTCTTTGTGAAATCAGAAAAGCCTTAAGAGTGACCCGCATTATGTTAAAATACAACAGAAATTCAATTTGAAATACAAAACAGCCACCAGTCATCAACCGTTTGCTTCCATGGTGGAACCATAATTTTATTTTTTTTTGGTGTTCAAAGTCTGAAACTGTTGACATTGCTCCGCCTTATTTAGTGTGCACTTTGATATGGATTACATTCATTCAGCTGAAGCACATCACAGAGAGAAAGGGAAATCATTCAAGCACAGGGTTACTTTGTGACAGTGACTCCAAATCTTCTTCCAGCTCACTGATGATGTTTTGGACCTTAACACAGTTCAGTTGGAGATATGGGGGCACTGGAACAAAGTTAGGGAGTGTGTCTTAAAACGGTCATATTGGTTTGCTTTCTTTCTCCTCGGCATTGTTTACCTTGACTACGTTTTTGTTTTGAGTGGCCTATATTATGTATATTCTCTATAATTGGTCTATAATGCAGAAGGATGAAAATAAGTGTGTTGGCTCCACCTCCAACAGGGAAATCCCTTTTCAACAAGTTGTTCTGTTTTAAGCAGAAACTAAAGTAATTCTCATATCTTCAGAGAGAACCTTGTCATAATAGTGGCGCCTTCTTTTGTATATCCGTATTTAATAGTATATTTAAAATGAACTGAAGTACTGAACTGTGCTTGCTGGACAATGAGCCAGCAATATGTGCATTTGTAACACACAAAAAAAATGATTTGTTTATCTCATGAAATTATATATGTGCACAAAAGTTAAACTTTTTAATCATACAACACAACAATGTTACTGATTGTATATGGGACAC
This sequence comes from Ammodytes marinus, assembly GCF_949987685.1. Classification (NCBI taxonomy): domain Eukaryota; kingdom Metazoa; phylum Chordata; class Actinopteri; order Uranoscopiformes; family Ammodytidae; genus Ammodytes; species Ammodytes marinus. The sequence continues at coordinate 23,833,433 of NC_137211.1, read as the reverse complement.
GAATAAATAATCGATCAACTGATTGGGTGAATGAAGATTGTGTTTTTTTAATTGATTAACAAACGCTGTGAAAGCTAGAAAGGTTGACTAAAGCGTAAACTAAAGAGTACGACATGGTTTTGCTGATAGTAATCTTTGTTTACAAAGGTTGAAAGTACCTATTAGTCCTATATGTGACTGGTGAGTATGAGCAGCATCAACCAAGTCTGCAAGTGAAACTATGTCACAAAGAAGAAATAAAAACACAACGTTTAATCCATCACCAATAACATACTGTCTCTAATCAGCTCAGTTCAATACACTCCACAGTGGCCAGTGCCACTGTTATGCAGGCTCCTCACATCTTAGAGAGGCTACAATGCTCAATTTGTCCCACAATATAAAAAGACTGTTGACTCTGATTCATACACATTTAATTCAGTCAAAACACCACATGACTTCTTAGTAGACGCCTGAGACTATTGGACTATTGGTTGTCATCTACCAACGCTAAGGATACTGAAATCCTGACTGGATTGTCAGTAGCTTTTTACAATTTAATTGGCTTATGGGAGACCCTAAAAAGAAACACTTACCTTGGTTATGAACAAAGCTTTTGACATGTTCTGACGTCATACCCAGGCTTCATCTACATGGGATTTACAGACGTCACCACATCTGCAGCATCTCCCATGCATAATCCTCATATGCATTACCGTCGGGCACCTCTGCGTGTCGCAAGTGCGCCCGTGGAGAAATAAAGAAGAAGAAAAGGGGTGAAAATTAGTTTCCGGTTCCGGGTCAACAGTCTCCTACACAAGCTAAAATGTTGACCCGACTGTTGTTGCGGTCCGGGCCCGCTTTGCCCAGGTTACTCACTAAACCACCGGCTCGGTTCGTGTCCCAGTCTAAACCGAGCGGGGCTGCTGGTTCGGCCGCAGTGACGGAGCTGCACCCCGCCGCGGAGCAGGCTGGACACGGCGAGGTCAGCCCGTACGTCAAGGTGAGTCCCTCTCCATGACAGTCCCGCTTAACGTTCACTAAAGGAAGAAACATAAGCTGTATTTCACACACACAGACATGTGAAGGTTACTAGCCTACTGTGGTCCAAATGTGCTCCCAATGTTTCGTGTCAGTGTCAGTGTCACCACTGCTGCAGCAGCTAATTAACGTTAGCAGGCGAGTAGGCTACAGCCAGCCACACACACTGTTGAATGCATCCAGCACTGCTGTAAACTAACTGGCGCTGTTTATGGTAGGTTTGATATAATCACAGTGGATGCAAATGTGATTTTGACAAGAATAGGAAAACGATAACAAAAATCTACGTATGTATTTGAATAAGTACACACTTTGTCTTGTCTTTGGATCTTAGCCAAAAAGCAAACAAACTTGAACCTAGTTTAAACTCAATGTAACAAAAAAGCTGTTCTAAATGGAGCATGACACTGGCAATACTACACAGTACAAACATAATGTCACTGTAGACACTAGTATTAACCTTCATTAAATGGTATTTACCTCATGTCTTGAGTGTGTAATGACAGGTCTGTATCTGCTGCAGCACCACTACTACAGACTGTAAATGACTTTGGTCTGCTAAACAGCATGAGCAGAAGGATAGTGCAAGGCCATATTCATGTGTGTAGTTTTTTCTTCTTCTCACATTATCACCTTAATGTTGCAATTAATTATGTGTCATTTTTTCAAAGCGAAGTTAGCGCTCTGCAGAAAGTGTGCTTGAGTAATCTTTTTATTTTTTCCTATTTTTATATAGATACATGTTGGTGAAAGAGTTGGCAACTGGTGCCATAAGTTATTATTCCCTTATAGCTGAGGTGGAGAGATTGAACAATCAGCCAATGGTAGAGAGTGTCTTAATTTATTATTATTAAAACAGGAAACCCTTCCTCCTGACTCACCTTGAGCTGAAGCTGCATAACTTCTAAAATGTATGACTGTGTTAATCAAACCAGTTAAGGTCTGTACTGTTTCAGAAGCCTCTTGTTTATAATCTGTCCTCCTTTGTGTTTTGTCAGAACCCAAATTACCATGGCTTCTCCGACGACCCAGTGGTGGACGAGTGGAACATGAAAGTGGGCTTTTTCTTTGGCATCTCGGTGGCTCTCGTTATTGGAGGAACATATCTCCACTATTTACCAGACCATGGGTAGGTCCTCAGTTTGTTGGTTCTCATGTCAAACTTGAAATGAAGGTGACAATTAAACTTAACACATTTACATCTTGTGTGTACTGTATCAGTGCTTAAGTCTAAACAAAGGATCAAGGTTTATATCATTTTAAAGTAGCAAATTATCACCAATTCCTGTTCTTTGAACCCCCCTAAAGTCCCAAATATCCCTTTGTTTGGTTTTGTGGCCGATCAACTCAGCAGCAACAAACACCTTCCCTAAACCCACTGTACACAGGAGAGGCTTGTTGGTTAAGATAACGGCGCATGTAGCAGCTAAGGAGACTTATGAGATATTTATGTTGGGTACAAGGGAGTGAATGTTGGACACAATATATTAGATGGACACAAACACGTCTGCAAATAAATGCTAATGTTGCTACTAGGCAGGTGTTTAATATGTGAACTAGAAATACTTAAGTCAATAGTATATTGTTTTTGTTTAAGGCCATGAAAACATATTTTCTCAATGAGCTTTTTATTAATGAACAATAAAGTCCAACATGAACTCGTCATCTTTTTGTCAAAGTTAGAACTTTACTTCATGTAAAAGGGCTAATGCCACATCGAGTTGCATAAAATGGAAATTCTCAAGTTAAGCACCTCAGATTTAGTAATTTAGTGCATCATTAGAGCAAAATGTACTTGCATTCCACCGCTAGTCTTCAGCCCTAAGTTTCCACAATGAGTGCTTCTTGTTCCTCACTCTCTCTGCAAAGTATCATTCGGTCAGCAAATGGTGTGGCTGAACGTACAGACTCTGGGTTGATTCTTAATGTTCTTTCCATCCGTCTGTCTGTGTGTGTGTGTGTGTCTTCCCCCAGCATGCGGCAGTGGGCCAGGAGGGAGGCAGAGCGTGTGATCCAGCAGAGAGAGGCGGACGGGCTTCCTCTCATAGACGAGAACTACTACGACCCCAGCACGCTCATTATGCCCTCAGCTGGAGAAGAGTAGGATGTCCAGCGTCCACTGACTGTACTTCATGATTATTGTATTTCTCTATGACAGAATAAACCATGCGCTTATTGAATTGTGTAATCATTATGTGTGGACAATGCTTTATTGAAACGGCAGTCTGAATGTTCCCAAAACGTGATTTTAAAAGAGACTCCGAAGTGAGTTTGAAGCCAACTTTTAGTGTTTGACAGTTTACGTTGCTCAGTGCTACAGGCACATTGTTGTCATAACCAAACAAGATCCTGATGGTCCCACTGCTGAATGGATGGATAGTGAAAATGGTACACAAATGATCATTTTCACAAAGGTGCTTTTGCTATGTCACATTGCCACGTAAAATGTATACAGAAACATAGACATTCATCTGATAAGTTCCTTTTTTTTAAATCAATGCATTAATTAAGCAATAAATGTCAGTTGCCACTAGGAGACCCTGTGGTTATTACAATAGCACACTATTAACTCAGTCCCAGCAGTGCACACTCAAATTGGAAAGGAAGTAATGCTGCAGCAGCTTTCCTGCATTAACAGATCAATACTGTGTCTCTATTTATATCTTATTCTCAGATCAAGTCACAGGCAATCAGAGTCTTCTGGGCAGACAATGGGATGCACTCTTCCTTCTGAGTATATCATTCAGTTTGTGGAGGTGTGTGTTTCTGTTTAGGCACGCTATAGTCTGTTTGAAACTAAAGTCGATAAGATGTAAATATAATATACATAGGCCTAGTTACAAATTGACCTAAGTTAATTACAAATGAAGCAAAATATAATTATTTATGATTGTATTATAAATATAAATGTCGTTTGTCTTATAACCATCCGTTTTCTGAATTTTTTTCCTGTTCATTATGATCCTAATTTAAAACTCAACCTCCACTGTCCCGCTAGTGTCAATACTTTGATGTGCTTATATTCTGTGTGTACCTGAACGCAGCAGAGCTATGTCGTAACAGAGCGCATGCGCATCAGGCTGAAAGCGGAAAGCTGGCGCCAAGCACTCAGAAGTTTAGTGAGTGGAGTAGTCTGTTCTGTGGGACAGCAACTGCTTTCCACTGCAGCTTATGTATTCTTATTCAGCTGGTTATTTAAGGACAGTTCACCCGTGTTTAGGGTGCATTTGAACTGGCAGCTTTGAGGAAGTTGCCTAAAGTGCATCTTTTGTTGTGCTACGTTAGTGAATGCTGCTGCTGAGTTAAGCTAGGATACATGATGCATTCACTTACTCTGAATGGAGTGAAAATCAATTTTCCCTTTCCTCCATATGACTGTCAGAAGGACTATATGAGCAAAGTGGTTGAATGTCTTCAAAAGGTAAGTAGTGACATGCAAGGTTTTCAATGGACACAATACTACCATGGGTCATACGTGTTTAGAATGTTGTTCAGAGCTGAACAGTAGTGTGGGAAATACTCATTGTTGTCAGTGGGGGAAAAGTCAACTGTCATTCATGTTGCAAAAGTAAAGGTTCTACTCCCATGCTTAACTGTCACACCAAAAAGAAAACTCACTACAATAGCTGCATGCAAAGTTTGAGATTTGATATCACCACTCTGTACTCTGTCTGGAGTTACCATCTGCAGGAGCTGTCTCCAAAGGTTTAACGTGTGTGTGTGTGTGTGTGTGTGTGCGTGTGCGTGTGCGTGTGTGTGTGTGTGTGTCAGAAGGAGAATGGGGTTCTGGAGAGCCCCACAGGTACTGGTAAAACCCTGTGTCTGCTGTGTGCCACCCTGGCATGGAGGGACAACTTCAAAGACACCATCTCTGCCCGTAAGATAGCAGAGAAGCTGGGCGGAGAGGAGATGTTCACAAACACACCCCTGGCATCCTGGGGGACGGCTGCTACAGACGGTGAAACGCCAACAAGTATGTTTATCATGCCATATCACTAGTCCAATCAGCTCAGGCCTCTTCTTCAGGAACACACGTAAACACCACAGTTGGCTTTGGAAGTGTTGAGCTCATACGACATCAGTATGGCCACACAGTTTTTTTTAAAGCATTGTTTTCTGAGCAGAGCACCTTACACTATGATGCAATTATGCTATTAGCACAACAATAACTGTAGCCTCTCTCAGACATGCATCTTGTAACATAACCGTTCTGCCAGTTTAACACATGTTTTAGAAATAAATAATCCAAATCAGTTTAACCACAACAAATGGAAATAATTAAGTATCTGATGAGACGAAAGTTTGCACAACTCCACATAACTGTGTCTGCTGAACTTGAGACATTGTCTACCGTCTGTGAAAAGTATTCCTCGCTCTTCAGGTCCATATTTAGTTAATTTACTGTAGGCCTACATAAAATAGTCACTTTAATGTAATAAATGGATAAAGCTCATTTCATGACCATCACATGTTACCCCATAGAACATGCACTGAATGGAGAATGAGCACATCACAGTATGAACAGTTGTTGAATTAAAACATTATCAATATTTGACTTTTTTTCCCAACACAAGACATTTGTGACACATTATAAACCAATATCAAACATATTAATCTATCCAATAAAAAGTGAAGTGCATTAAAAATATTATTAGGAAAATGTCATAACTAAATGCAGAATGTTAAAGAGTCAAATTACATTATTATGAAAATGAATTACGAAATGATTTCAGACATTTTTGGTTCATTTATATATATATATATATTTTTCAAATAAATGTATAAAGTTTATTACATGATTTTTTTTCAGTTTTCACCTCTATTCAATATTGCAGACCTTGGGTTCTATATTTTGACTTTTTTTTATTAGAATACAAAATTGATTTAATCAGTTTCTACACTCAACAAAAATATAAATGCAACACTTTTGTTTTTGCTCCCATTTTTCATGAGATGGACTTAAAGATCTAAAATTCATTCCAGATACACAATTGTACCATTTCTCTCAAACATTGTTCACAAATCTGTCTAAATGTGTGATAGTGAGCACTTCTGCTTTGCTGAGATAATCCATCCCACCTCACAGGTGTGCCACATCAAGATGCTGATCTGACATCATGATTAGTGCACAGGTGTGCCTTAGACTGTCCATAATAAAAGGCCACTCTGAAATGTGGATTTTTTTGCTTTATTGGGGGTCTGGGGACTCAGAACCAGTCAGTATCTGGTGTGACCACCATTTGCCTCATGCAGTGCAACACATCTTCTTCGCATAGAGTTTATCAGATTGTCAATTGTGGCCAGTGGAATGTTGGTCCACTCCTCTTCAATGGCTGTGCAAAGTTGCTGGAGACGGCTTATGGTGGAGAAATGAACATTCAATGCACGAGCAACAGATCTGGTTGACATTCCTGCTGTCAGCATGCCAATTGCAGGCTCCCTCAATGCTTGTGGCATCTGTGGCATTTTGCTGTGAGACAAAACTGCACATTTCAGGGTGACCTTTTATTGTGGACAGTCTAAGGCACACCTGTGCACTAATCATGATGTCAGATCAGCATCTTGATGTGGCACACCTGTGAGGTGGAATGGATTATCTCAGCAAAGCAGAAGTGCTCACTATCACACATTTAGACAGATTTGTGAACAATGTTTGAGAGAAATGGTACAATTGTGTATCTGGAATGAATTTTAGATCTTTAAGTCCATCTCATGAAAAATGGGAGCAAAAACAAAAGTGTTGCGTTTATATTTTTGTTGAGTGTAAATCTGAGTTTAGATTTTTAAAATCAATGTGATCTATGCTCCATGTCACTCTATAACACCTGATGTCATTTTTTGTCTCCCAGCCTACTACACAGATGTTCCCAAGATCATCTATGCATCCAGGACACACTCTCAGCTCGCACAGGTCATCAATGAGTTAAAGAGCACTGCATACAGGTTAACTATGTCATATATATACTTAATTGAATATTTGGAATGTATGAATAGGAGTCATTTAGACAATGAATATCAGGAGAGCAACTTACTGCTGTTATTTGGATGATCTAGTAAACCTTAACCACATAAAAAATGCGCTAAAAAAATCCCTGTGAGCTGAGTTTCTGAACATTTCAGGTAAACCCATATATCAATGTAACCCTTGTCTGTCTGTCTGTCTGTCTGTCTCTGTTGAATCAGGCCAAAGGTGTGTGTGCTGGGATCAAGAGAGCAGCTGTGTATCAACCCGGAAGTGATGCGTCAGGAGAGCAACCACGCCAAGGTAACGTGTGCAGTTTGCTTTGCTCATTCTGTAAGACTATATGTAAATTCATCATGCATTGTGTTTATTGATGCTGAAAAACCTCACTCAAGTAGTGTTGAGATTGAAAGCACCAACAATGAACAGTCTTGGAAAATAAAATGGGGAATTTGTGGGCACTGTTGCACTCTCAGGAGGAGGCATCTCAAATAGAAGCTGCTGGCTTTGTGTGGACTTGCTGATGAAGCAAGTGTTGCTGCTTTTTTTCTTTTTAAAGAAGCGGCAGGTCAGGCACAAAAAGTATTGGTTCTGGCACCGGAGATGAAAAGGTTGCATTGAACCAATCCTTATTTCCCTCAATTGTTTTTCAGGTCCACATGTGCAGAGGAAAGGTTTCCAACAGATCATGTGTCTTCTACAATAATGTTGAAGGTAATAGTTTAACACTTGGAGGAACTACATACTGGTGATTGGCCGATATGGATTTTCAATGGCTGACGCTTATACAGATTTTTGCATTTGATTTAATAATTAGGGGAAGGTGGGGTGATTTGTGCAACTTTTTACTCAAAGTGATTTTAAAGTGAGGCCTTGACAGTTATGTCTCCAACTCAAATATGTACATATATTTCAGGATGTTGTGCATCCCTGGCAATAAAAACTTTGGATCTGGAATAAACTGTTTAAGAAATATAGCTTTCGGAAAAAAAGTTGTCTTGTCGCACAAATCACCCGACAAAGTCACCATCATCATCTTTCTGGCCATCTGAACTCTCATCAGTGGTGTCGTTAAGTGGAATTGAGATGTCACTCTCTTCTGAGCTACTGTAGACAATCACTTTCTTTTGGTGACCAGCGTATACAGCCATGCCACTGGCACAACTCTCAGAAATGTACTTTGCACTAGTTGCTCCGTGCTTGTGGAACCAACTGCCACCTGACAAATGTGATTCCCCCTACATTTCTGCCTTTAAATCAAGGCTCAAAACCCATATGTACACCCTGGTGTTTCCTCCCCATTAACCTCTGCACTACTTACTTACCTCTGCACTACTATCTGTGTTTATGTGGATGTATGGGCTTTACGTCTTTTATTTTGGTTATTGTTATTTTACCTTCATTGTTTACCTACTGAATGCACTATGTACAGCACTTTGGACAGTGCAAACTGTCATAAATGTGCTTTTATAAATACATTTTACTTACTTACTTACTTATAACTCACCCAGGCCCTTGCGCACAAATCACCCCATCCCCAGAATTTTGGATAATAGGCATGATGCAGCAATTTAGGGTTGACATTGTGCTAATTATATAGACTCAAAGTGTAGCATACCAAAGCACTAAAACATGTGTCAAATGTTTTCAAACGTGTCTATAATTGTTCAGACACAATAATCAAAAAACCTTGATCATGGAAATTTTACTTTGAAAGGCAAAACACAGTTTTTTGAGCTTAAATGTGCTTATATCTTATTCCTTGTGTCTCCCTTCTTTACAGGATGAGTCAAATGGATGGCTCTTCTTAAATATGTGGTCACATTTCCAATTTCTTCCACGGTTTTCTAGAAACAATGGGTTTTGCAACTTCCAAAATGCACAAATCACCCCACCTTCCCCTATAACGAATAAGAACCAAAATTTAAGTTTAAAGAACATTTAAATAATTTAAATAAATCTAGACACAGAAACAGAGTGTTTAGAACACCTGGCCATAGCACAACATCTATTTGTATCTGTCTTAATGTTCATCTGTCCTCACTTTAGAGAAGAGCACTGACAAGGACTTGGTGAATACCATCCTGGACGTGGAAGATTTGGTGAAATTCGGCAGCAAACAGAGGTGAGACTTATGTTTTTATGTTCACTAACTTTTCATTGAACTAGAAAATCACTGCCCTGTGAAACAGCTGGTTGTTGGTGTTTCTTGAATAGTTGTGTGAGGAGTGCGGAGCTGGCTGAAACTCTGTTCTATTTATTGATTAAAATTGTCTTTTAAATTGTCAATCATTTTGTTGAAAAATTTTCTGCAGGGTCTGTCCTTACTACCTCTCCCGTTCCTTGAAACAACAAGCGGATGTCATTTTTATGCCATACAACTACCTGCTGGATCCAAAGGTGAGCAGATTTACATGATTAGGGAGGCATATACATAGAACTTTATTTATAATCCAGTGTAGGAATTTACCCGTTTGTTGACTCTAGTAGTGACTGGTAGTAAACTTCACTTTAAGTGCCTCAAACTAGAATTCTTTAAGCATTGACAAAACTATCCCATGTTTAATTTTGACTGTTGTGTGATGAATTCGCTTCAGAGTACATATGTAAACAAATGCTTGTATCCTGCTCTCTCCCTTTGTTCCACAGAGCCGCAGGGCGCACAACATTGAGCTAAAAGGAGCTGTAGTCATCTTTGATGAAGCTCACAATGTGGTGAGACTCTCTCAATGTACTGACTGTATTGATTGTTGAGCAGTCTGCTGAAACCGACTGTTTATAGCACTTAGAGGTTGAAAGCCTGCCGTCAGAGCTTCCTCCTGGCTACTCTAGCCAACACTTCTCTATCTTTACATTGTGATATTGGAGATCAAATGTGATCAATCTTACCAATGGAGATAACGACACACTTCCAGGCAGTTTTGTTTCAGTTTTGAAAAAAGTTACTAAATATGTCTGTGAGTGTCCAATGCTTCCATCATTAGACAATGGAGTTTCAGACACTTTTAGAAAGAATAACAAGCACTTGATTGGAACACATTGGCACCTTAAGATGCTGCACATTTGTTTAATCCACACCAACGGAATTTGACGTACACACCATAACAATCTGATGATGTAATGTTGTTTATAGGAATGTGGTGTATAGTTCTTATGGAGGGCAGAATATCCCAACCAGGTGATGTTTGTGTGTGTGTGGTCTGCAGGAGAAGACGTGTGAAGAATCCACATCATTTGACCTGAGTCCCTATGATGTAGCTTCAGCCATCACTGCTGTGGACAGGCTGCTGTCGGAGCAGGCTAAAGAGGCCGGCCGTGGAGACTCGGTCTCTGAAGACTTCAATGTAGAATCACTCAACTCAGGTTCGAACACTTATTTTTGTTGTCCACCGTTGAGATTGCACACATGGGGAATTTGAAACGTATTCAAATGTTTAAAGAATTCTACATATGTGCTTGAATTTCAGTTGGTTTTTATTTTTTTGTTTCAGGTTTAAAAATGGAAATAACCACCATTGCTAAAATCAAACGTGAGTATTCATAAGTTAAAGGCACTACGAGTAAGATGGCACGTTGGCGTCCCCTTTGGACAAAAGCGGTAGTATTTTTACGACGCCCGCTGTCGCAAATGCTCGTGCCAGGCGCGTGAGCGTGGACTGAGAAGGGCGCAATATAGTGCATGTTCGTGTGTTGAAAGTGTGAGGACTCTTTTCGGCTCCGTGAGAGTGGTTTTGACACTGCATCAACTAATGCCAGTCAGTACACACACCTGCTTGCAATGAGTTGATTCAGCAGCGTCACCTAACTACTCTCTCTCTCACGGAGCTGTGTCCTCACAGAAAGCGAATGAATGAGAGACGGCAGTTAGTAGACTATGGATCACGATGAGGTAATGTGTTTGTGTTGTTGATGTAAATAATGACTATTTCAGATAATGGTTATCTGATGATGGTGAAGCAAAGCAAACTTTGTGTTAGTACCAACCGCTCATTCATTTAGCAGTCTAGTTTCGCTCTCGTGAAATTGTATACACGTTGCTTGGCAACGTCCTCCCGCCCGCCTATCACTCACTCTCCCTTTTCGCTTTTCTTCATTGCATTCTCTTTTTTTTCTTTGATGGTTCAGCCCCGTTATCAGTCATTTATGACGACAAATAACTGTCTCAAACAAGGCTCCCGCTCCCCTTCCCTCACCTGGAGGGATAGGCTTCTCAAATCGCGTTGCAGCGCCACACTGAAATCTGCAACCAATACGGATATGTGACCATAGAGCCTGCACGAGCGAACCGAAAATCGGACTGGGTGTGCGACCAGACCAAAAGCAGTAATAAAAACTATATAAAAACGTCTTTCTTTGCACTGATGGTCTCGTTTGCTGTTAAAGGTAATTTATGATTATCAGAGGAAACATGAGGTTGTTTAAAAGATATTTAAATGTTACTCGTATCCGCTTTAATGTAAAGATTAAATAAGCCTTTATTTGAGTGTTTATCTCATGAAGTAGATTTGCCCTTTTGTGAATGCTCTGTGGGGAATTTAGAAATGTTTTTTTGTCTGCTCTGTCAGAGATACTGCTGGATCTGGAAGCTGCCATCGATTCCTACGATGTCCCAGACAAAGGCATCACAAAACCTGGAATGTACGTGAAGTATACAGCAGTGTCTTTCAGTGAACCAATCCCTCTGTCTCACTATTTTAATCTCCTGCATGGACTGATATATGATTTTTCACAGCTAACTGGCCGATATCACCTGAAATCAGTCTCACAATTAATTCTCACACATACCTCTGTAACAAATACTGTAACAGTATATTATTAAAGAGATGCCCTGCCCTCACGGTATAACATTACTCATATAAGTTATTTGTGAAGAAATACACAGTCTGTGATAGTGATGCAAAATGAGACATACATTGAAGTAACAAATGATTCATTACAGTAAGATACTTTCCATGGACTAGAAGCAGAAAGATGGCTAGATATGTGGATTTTGAAATGAAGTGTTTTCTTTCTGCTTAGCTTCATCTATGAGCTGTTGGAGAGAGCCCACCTGACCTACAGCAGCAAGACAGCTGTCTACGAGGCTCTGGAGCAGATCAGTGGATACCTAGCAGGACGTCAGTATGGCTTCATTTCTTCCTGTGTTTTTGTTTATAAGAAAACTTGTCAGCAGATTTAGGATCAGTCGCATTTTAAACTGTCTACCACATTGTGTTGTTTGTAGCCTGTTACCCTTCTTAACCACACATAGAAGTAGAAACGTTTTGTAAAGCAAGAGCTGTGCTATTCTTTGCTCCGGACCCCTGCTCATTTTATGCAAGACTCTCCATTATACAGACCCTGTTAAAATACAAAGGCAAAGTTTTAGTAATTTATACGATTAAACAAAATAGCTGTGTGATGTGTGTTTGTCATCAGAGCAAGGAATATTCCTGAACATCACTGGACTGCAGAAGCTGTCTGATATCATCCAGGTTGGTTTGCATGCTGCAGTGAATACCGATTGTCTCATCTCACTCTTCGGGGAGAAAGAAAGCAAATAAACGTGCTTTTCCTTTCTTTTTTTTCTTGTAGCTGGTGTTCTTAGGTGAACCAACAGAAAAGGACAAACAGCTGATGATGCAGGCCAACACGGCTCATTTTAAGGTGTGTGTGTGTTTGTAAAACTTTAGCAGCCATATTAAAATAATTGTCACTTGTTATGTATAGAGTGACATCTGTCATATCTGTCTGTGTTGCTCAGGTTCATATCCATCAAGACAAAAGCTATCACAATAAAAAGCAGAGCACTGATGTGTGGGCTGCAGCGTCAGCATCATCAAAGAAACAAGGTAACGATTCACAACCTGTGGCATGATACTGAATGTCAGGATTTATTCTAGTGCTTGTTCTAGTCAGTTGAAAATGAACCCCAGCAAGGTGTTCCATAATAACTCGCTCTTAAGCAAGTTGTCATGGTTAATCCTGGTTGACTGGGTCTTGTGTTTCTCTGCTCCTTGTAGGCAACATCCTGAGTTACTGGTGCTTCTCCCCTGGCTACAGCATGCAGGATCTGGTGAATCAAGGTGTCCGCTGCATCATTCTGACCAGTGGCACCCTCTCCCCACTGTCCTCATTCACCTCTGAGATGAGGATGTAAGTCACCCCATCGGCCCCTCCAATTTCAATTTGCCTACAGAGCTGCACAATTCATTTACGTCTACTATTTCATGCACGTGTGAGTGAGTCAGTTCTATTCATTCTATCCAAACCCAAGATGTGATTTCATTTTGTAATATGTAACGCTGACCACAGGTAAGCCTCGGTCTTAAGCCCAGTGTCTCTGTGGGTTTTTTTTCAGAAGTTTCCCAGTGAGTCTGGAGAACAGCCACGTGATCGAGCGGGACCAGATCTTTGTTAGCGTCATCGACCGAGGCCCTGATGGAGTGCATTTAAGTTCAGCGTTTGATAGAAGGTTGGAATTGAATCTACAACATGTTTCATTTACAAACGAGTCCCATTCCGTTTCCCACCTGTTCCCTGGTATTAATCATGTCGGAAACAACTTTTAACATTTTTAATATTCACCTACTTGTAAGCCTACCATATCTTATGTGTTAGGTTTGATTGTCAAGTTCTTACATGTGACAGAACTCCCTGCCGTAACAAAATTACTTTTAATAAAATGTTTGAACTCCACAAATGGTTTACCTTCTTGTTGTGACCATGTCAATAAAAAGTATACTCTTTCCTTCTGCAACAGGTTTGTCCCTGAAAATATGACGTCCTTAGGCAACACAGTCGGTAAGAACAAACAATCTAGAAATGTGTTTTTTGAGCACCATCATTGTTTTGTAAGTGGGTCAAAGACGAATAAGGATTTCAAATTAGAAAAAAAATGAAATTGTAAATAAATGCAAATTCAAGCACTTTCTATATTAATCAGAGTGTTCTGTATTCATATCAACAAAAGGAACTGCATTTCTGAATGCAATTACAATTTTTTTTGTTGAATCCTATGATTTATCCCATGAAAAATGTCCTTCCTGGGTAACGGAAAAGGAATTTAAGATTAATTCAATATTTACCAATTTTAGCATATACAAGTTTATGAATATCCATAGTTAGAGCTAACCAATCTTTTACTGCTCAGAAAACTACATTTCTATCACTATTAATATGATTTATTTGGGTATTTATACTGAAATGGGCTCATAACTTGCTCTCGATCACACAATATTCCATTCCAAAAAGAGCAAAAATTGGGAAAATGTCTGAAAATTATTTACAGTAAAGTTTAAATGGTTGTTGTTGTATCCTCAACTCAGGAAAACATAGTTGTGTAAAATAACTCAAAAATCTGGGTTAAATGACCTGTTTGTCATTGTTACTCGGAATGACATGCTGTTATCCAGGAATGACATACTACTATGGATGTAGGCTAGTTTTTCTCTAAAGGCTCCCTTGGAAACATATTTTTTCAACATTCATACAAGGCCATCCTAGCCTAAGTCTAGGCTAGGCTAGGCTAGGTCTAGGCCTAGGTCTAGGCTAGGATGGCCTAGAGGTAAGGTGGCCGACCAGTAACCATGAGGAAGCTGGTTCGATCCCCGGCACCGGACAGGGGGGTGTTAGTTGTAAAACTAGCAGAGGCTGGTATTGCGTCTACGGTGCCCACCATCTCTACCATTGTGTCCTTGAGCAAGCCACTTAACCCCAAAAACTGCTCCAGGGGCGCCGTACTATGTATGGCTGACCCTGCGCTCTGACCCCCTCCGAAGTGTGGGAACTTGAGAGGGGATATGTGAAAGACAAATTTCAATGTGCCTCGTGTACAACTGACAATAAAGATAACTTAACTTAATTAAAAAGGAAACACTGACTGAAAAGATTTTAATTTTTCCAATCTTTAATTTCATGAAACAACAATGTAACTTTCAAGTCCTGTAACAGTATTTAACACAGAATCAGACAGGTTAAAACTTTTTGGGACTAAAATACAAATTGCAATCTTTTCCAATAAATTGAAAGGGATACATCACTAACAACAGTTATATTCTATGTATGAATAAGGCGTCCTTCAAAATTGCTCATTAAGAATCGTCCCTTACCATTTTTTTTGACACATTGCCTAACTAAAACATCAAGTCATTTTACAAATAAGTGCAAACCTATGGATGAAACTTTCAATTTCTAATTTTTACTGATCTGCCTTCCAGTAGCACTTCACTACTAAATAACAATAACTTCCCTTCTTCTGCTCAAGAAACATAGCCCTATTTTGGGGGTCTGCATTCCTCCTGGCACTAAAAAGTCTCTATTTGACAGCGGCATCTGGAAGGACAGAAGTGAAAACAGGCATGAAACATGAACAGTTTGGAAAACCAGGCAGACAGCCATGCATGCTACAAAAATTCATAAGAGATTAAAAAAAACACATACTATGTTATTAATATAATATAACAATATCAACTCAATGCTTAAAAAGTGACAAATACCATTAAAACAGCTTTCTTCACTAAAATGTCCAGTCTGGATAACAGAGGACATGCCCTGGGTAACAGAAAATCTTTGTTATCCAGGAAGGACATTCTGTTACCCAGGGAGGACAAAACGATACATTTCACGCAAAAACGCATTCAAAAAAAGGCCTACTTGGCTAAGACATATCTTAGCCTTTAACACATCAATGCCACATTAAACATGAAATAGGCAGTTCTTAAATAGAAAAACAGAATATATGTTTGATTAGCGTTATCCAGAAAGACACATGATTTTTGGTCGAACCTGACCAGTAACCAAAAAGGCATAATATCAACATTTTTAAGAGAGAATTACTGACCTTTTCAGATGTTTGGGGGTTCTCCAGAATCTTCCTTCTCATCCAATATCCTGTTACATGACTATTCAAATGCATTCTGGGTAATGTATGCATTTGAAGTCTGTTACCCGGGCAGGACATAAGGGAAATCCAAAAATCTGGACAAAAGTATTTCTTGCATGAAATTTTTAATAAGCTTTGTATTGGTATTATATTTGTAGGGATCATTGCAAACATCAACACAATTATGCCCAAGTAAATAATTAATGCTTTTATAAATGTTTTAAAACATTTGTGTTGCTTTTCTTCACTTGGATTTTAACCCGGACGTTACCCAGGAAGGACAATTTGGCACTTTGGAGCTCAAAAGCTCTTTGAAATTTTAATTTCTCACAATAAATAATTGTATAAGTGATTGAAGAGGGAAGAGTTGAGTAACATAATATAGTGATTTAAAATGTAGATTTATTTTTTACTTTATGAATATGCCTTGGACATCAGAATTGACATGCCACGTCTTTGACCCAAGTAACAAATTGCTACTCATTGTTTCACCCCCAAATTTCCCATTTGAATAGGAATCTTTTTCCCGGCAATTGAAAAATGTGCCTGTCTGTAGTAAGATATTCTTCATCATTTAACATAAACGTGTTCTTTTCTGTGTTCTCTCCACAGCCAACCTGAGCCGCGTTGTCCCTCACGGTCTCTTAGTTTTTTTCCCCTCATTCTCTTTAATGGAAAAAAACCTAGAGTTCTGGAGAGTAAGTGGACACTCAGCATGATCCCCCTTGAGGAAAAAGTTTTGTTAGATTATAGTGTGTTGCTTTTGATATGAAATCAGGTACATTGTGTGTGTGTGTGTGTTCTCCCACCAGGCTAACGGACACGCAGACCGCATTGAGAACGTGAAGCCCATGTTTGTGGAACCTAAAGGAAAGGGAACCTTCAATGAAGTGAGTGACATGCATGACTGTGAAACTTTCATCTACACAAGTTCCAGGTTTCTGCCGGTTCCTCACTGTGATGACAACAGTTGATCTTCTCTCTGTTTTCAGGTTATTGACGGATATTACAATAAAGTCAATGATTCGGCTTCTAAAGGGGGAACCTTCTTTGCGGTGTGTCGAGGGAAGGTGAGGTGTCTTACTCCACGGAGTAGACCTTAAAATAGACAATATTACCATAAAATGATTTCTGTATAAGATATCTAAAGGAGTTATCATGTCTCGGCTGCAGCAGCTTTCCTCTTGTTCATTTAGAAGCAGAACAGGGACATGGTCATTTTCAGGTTATTTAACTTCCTTAAATAAATCCTAAATCTAATATTTCCCCTGCCATGTAATTCATAACAATATGTACAGTATAACAAGTCTTAAATGAAGTATGATTCTTGTGGAGGTGTATTGACACGGAGTTGTAATTTCTTTCCTATTGAATGTAAATCAGCTATTTTTCTAGGGCTAGACTTTCTATTTTTCCAAACTGATTTAAATTCAGCTTTTTATTCAGTTGATTAACTGTGAGCATGGATTCAATAAACTCATTTCTGTAAGTGTTCTCCTGTGTCAGGCTAGCGAGGGTCTGGACTTTGCAGACACCTATGGTCGGGGCGTCATCATCACCGGCCTGCCTTTCCCTCCAAGGATGGACCCACGAGTCATCCTCAAGATGCAGTTCTTAGATGAGATGAGCCGGAAGAAAGTTCCTGGGATAACGGTGAGGGGGGGAAACTGTTCCCTGGGCCTCACTTACAGGGCGCCATGTTGTTTCAGTGGCTCCATCGTATACTGGTTGTTCTCACTGTGTTTCTGTGTTTGTGTGTGTACAGTACCTGTCTGGGCAGCAGTGGTACAAACAGCAGGCTTACAGAGCCGTGAACCAGGCCATCGGTCGAGTCATTCGCCACAAGGAGGACTATGGAGCCATCTTCCTGTGTGATCAGAGGTCAGACGCAGAGCTGTCCGTCATTTTATTACTTCTTAATTAAACGCATCAAGCCTCATGAAAGATCAATTCATGTTTACTTACTCGTTCTGTGGCTCGTACAAGTGATTTAAAGCTCCCATATTATACACTTTTCGGTTCTATTATACACCATATTATATGGTCTTAGTGGTCCCTAATACGTTTTTCTTCAATTGTTTGCTGAAAAAAACTTTCAGATAATTTATTGTACTATGCTGATGTTCAGCTAATCTCACAATGGCCTATTTTTTAAAAAGAGCTGCAGCTCCCCTCGTAAATATACAATCTTTGAGCTCCCCCCGCCCCCTATCCGGAAGCGAAGCCAGATACGCCTCGCCCTCTGTCTGTTTGTAAACAATGATGACGTATAGCCTGTTAGCACAGTTAGGTTTAGCCTACCCATGAGAAGAACCAAGTCTAGTGCTAGTAATGCACTTTGAACAGTTTGACATGACCTATCCTTGTCTACATGAAAGACTATGTTCATACAGATGCACTGACAGCCACACGCTAATGGAAACGGCATGTTCACAATAAAAATGCAGCAAAAGATGGTGGCTACTGCGAAGCTAGTTCGGGAGCTAGCTGCTAACAATACCACTAAAATCAGTGAAAAAATTATCTTCAAAGTCAGACTTCTTCAGTATACCTTCCAATCCTTTGTCCTGTTAAAAACGAGGCATTTCCAGACTGGTGTGGGGAATAGAAATATGTTTTTATGAGCAAAAGCTGAATGCTTGTCCCAAAGCTAATAGCTATACACCAGTCAGGCAAAAATACCAATAAAAACATTTATTTCAGTTTCACTGTTTGAAAAAAAGCACAAGTAGCTTCCTATCCGTTGTGTTATTAAAAACGAGGCTGCTGTGGTTAAGATAAATTAGTGGATTATGCAACATTGATCATGTTTTGCCGTACTACAGGCATCTTGTCGCTTAGCAACAAGCAAACAACATGGGGGTGAAGGAATATTTTTCGAGAGGATCTCGGGGCCTTGGACCAATAAGAAATAGGGGGGTGGACTGCATAGTGGAAGCTTCTGGCTTTCCAGTTTTTGACGTCAGAAACGGGGAGAATTCTGACTGGAGTATATTGGGTGGAGAGGTGGAGGGTTTCAGAAAAGGGGAGAGTGAGAAAAGGAGAGAGCTTTCTTTTTTTTTGATACTTTGGCAGTCTGTAGGCACACCGTAGACCCATAATTATGTTCAAAAACATCGGAAAAGTGCATTTGCACAATATGGGAGCTTTAAAAGAAGCAGAGCTGATGAATCGAAAAGTGATGTGTAGATATTTTATAATCATTATATTGTTATTTTATCTTAAAGAATATGCCAGACCTTCACTAGTTCCTGTTCTTGCATTGCAATGATTGGCTGTTTTCCATAACAGTAAATATCAGACAAAACAAGGAATTTGATGATGTCTCTGAGAAATTGTGGTTTATAACCAAATATGGAAATATTCCTCTTTGTTGAAAATGTGTGTTGATGCTCCATGTGCACTTGGCAACATACAGCTTTATTAAGTTCATAGATATTAACTTCCTCCTATTCCACAGAAGGGCTGCTTATTGATGATTATATTACTGTTGTTCCTCATTACTATGGCTGGATGATATGACAATATATATACAGTTTATAGACTGCAACCTTTAGTTTTTGGGGGGTAGCCCTGACTGCCTCTTAAACTGCACACTACTACAATAACATGTGACTTTTCCCACAGGTTTAAAAGCGCGGATGCCCGGGCTCAGCTTCCATCGTGGGTCAGGCCGTACGTCCGTCATTATGACGGTTTCGGGAATATAGTCCGGGACGTCTCTCAGTTCTTCAGGGTTGCACAGAAAATGGTGAGTTCAAACACTCAAGTCTTTTCACATGCAAGTCGAGATACAAGTCTGTCAGGTCTCAGAATGTGCCTAAGAAGGAGCTCCAGTGACATTTTTTTTTTGTTAGAAGATTTACTTAAACAAATGTGCCTATACATTGTTTTATATATTTAGGGACTAGTTATTTTAACAGTACATCAGAGACGGAAATACAGTCACTGTCAACTTTATTTGATGCACATTCACATACAGTGAGTTTGTTCACATTCAGATATAGATAAATACAGTGCATGTGAATGTGTCTCATCTGCACCTTAGGCACGCACTAAAGCCTCAGAAAATCTGACATGATTGTGAGTTGGCACTGCTTTATGTAATCTGTTTCCCAGTCTGACTGTTTGTGGTTGTGTTTGATTGTGCCCAGAGGCCTTTTGTACCTAAGAATGCCCCGGGAGAGAGCCGTAGGAACGAGTGTTTACCAGTAACACTGCCCTCTGGATCCACTTCCTGCTCCACTTCCTACTCATCCTCCCAAAGCTCCCCGGCCCAGAAGGCCAAGGCGCTGGACGCCCACCTTCCCAGCCTGAAGAGGAGGAGACTCAGTGAGTGCTGGCACGCCCATTTAAAACCTGAGCCATTTTACAGAGGGTTAAGTTTGTCCTTCATTGGTTCATTCCCTGTTGTCTGGTCTGTGTGATCAGATGAAGCCATTGGAGGAGGCAGAGGGATGGCCAAGATCTGCATAGAGTATGAGAGCGAGGTGCAGGAGAGTCAGAGGAGGCCAGCCAACCTGCTGGATGCTCTGGAGCGAGGGGACCACTGCAACGGAGAGGGCGACAATGCTTTGGTGGGAGAGGAAAGGGTAGGAGAGGCTTCGTAGAGAAAACAGATAATAGCCAACCATTTTAAAGTGTGATTCACACTGTTTATAATGGCCCATGAGTGACATGGGTCAGTACAGCTGTTATTGGCGTGTGTTATGCCATGAAACCACAATGGTAAGGTCAAATTATTTGTAATTTTTATCTCCAAAAGGACTATACGTGTTTGTTTGTTTGTTTGTTTTAGATATGCATTTTATTTTGAAGGCAAACCGTCTGTCCACGCTGTCTCTTCGACATGACAAGAGGATGGAAGATGAGCTGCGGGGTGGCAAGCGTAAAATCAAATTGGTCCAAGAACAGGTACGTGTTGTGACAAAAAATGTTGGCAATTCTTTTGATTATTTTATGAAAAATAAAATCAATTGTCTAAATGTGTATTTTTCTCCGTCCTTGTTGAAGAAAACATCAGAGGAACCGTCTCAGGAGAGTAAAGCCAGCAGGGCTAAGAACTTCCTGGCAGAGATGAAGAAGTCCCTGAGCCAGGTGAACTTTGAACGCATCGTTCAGGCTCTGCAGGTCTACAAGAAGACTGATAACCTGGACGTCCTGCTGACTGAGACCACTGTGCTCACTGAATATGCAAACACTCACAGCCTGCTAAGGGGTAAGTCAGGGAACAGACAGTGTTATACGCAACATTCACATATACACTAGAATTTAGAAGCGGCTAGTTTGTGCAAGAGCATTACATTGTGCTAAATAACAGGCTGCTGACACTCATACCATCAGCATGACTTAAGTTCGTCCACCATTTTGTTCTAGATTCAAACTTTACAGCTGTTTGATTAATTGTCATGACATGTTTTTTGTTAGGGTTTCCAATCTGCCAAACAGTTATTCTGCATCAACTCTTTGTACAATAACACAACTTGAAAAACTGACTTAAATTTGATTTGAATCTGTTGCTTAATCATCAACATTTAGGGTCTGTATGTATGTTTAAATGTTTCAAGTTTAATGAACTTTTGAACATACATGTGTGTGTGTGTGTGTGTGTGTGTGTGTGTGTGAGTGTGTGTTTTTGTCTCTCTCACGTTATCCCTGTCGCTAGTCATTCTCTAATGCAGCCACTGTGTCTCAGGTCTGTACCAGTTTGTTCGTCCACATCACAAAAAGAGGTTTGATGAGAAGTGCCTGGAGCTGACCGGGCAGGGCTGTGGATACAAACCCGATCACTCACTGGATAAGGACGTGAAGAAAGCACTGATGGTGCAGAGCGGTATGAGATACACTAACCCCCAACAATGCACTGTCTGCTTTATGTGTTCAGGTTGACCTCATTACATGGCTTATTTGTTGTCAAACCAACATACCAAAAAC
Organism: Ammodytes marinus; assembly: GCF_949987685.1. Classification (NCBI taxonomy): domain Eukaryota; kingdom Metazoa; phylum Chordata; class Actinopteri; order Uranoscopiformes; family Ammodytidae; genus Ammodytes; species Ammodytes marinus. Next base: position 23,811,654 of record NC_137211.1, on the reverse strand, counting down.
CTAAAGATATTACATTCATAATGATCATATTTAGATAAAATCACAGGGTTTAAGGCGTTAACCATTGTCCTGTAGTTGCAACTTGTGGCCGACGTTGAGCAAAAGTTACATAAGCAAACCTGTAAAACACAAAGTAGGCACTGAAGACCTAATCTGCAACTGTTGTGTTGTTTTCCGAAAGCTACAGACAGACTGGCTGCTGTGAGTCAAAGCCTCTCCACCACCAGTCAGCTCAGTACACAGCAGCTCAACAAAGGAGGAGCCCACCTGAGCCATCAAGGGTTGAGAGAAGCTCCCACTGGTAGGACATTAAGTTCTTGAAAACAAAGTGTATTAAAAGCGTAATCATTGGTTGTCAAGCATTAATAAACGGCTTTGCTCACTTCTTGTGTCCATCAGGTTCTGCTCCAAAGGCTGAAGTCCATGCTGCCTTTCTGAATGACGTGAAGAAAGCCCTCGGAGCAGAAAAGTCCCCTCAGCTCTTCCAGGCCATTCACAGCTACAAGAAGACAGACAGCTATGAAAACCTGGTGACCACGGTGGTGAGCTTATTAACAGAGAGAGACGAGGACTTCAACCTTCTAGTCAGTAAGTTACTTCAAAACATTTTTTACATTACATTTCATGTTAGTCATTTTTTCGCTGTTGACTCCATATTTCACCTTTCTTTTTCTTGAGGATTCGGCATGTTTATTCGCCCTCACCATAAGACGCAGTACAAAGAGATGCTGGATGCTTTGATAGGTCAAACGGCCCCTGATGCTAGTGTTCCTGTTGTGAGTCAAGACCAGCAAAGATGCGGTAAAAGACGAGCCAATTTATTATGATATATAAAAGAAACATGTTTTGGTATTTCTTATATCTTGCCTTGTACTTTTTGTCTCTTCAGCGGTGGCTTAAATCACAAGGACTCTTATATCTGTAACAGACCATAAAGCAGTGTAGCCAGTAGGTGTCAGTGGTTGGTAATCGTTTGTGTTTGCACTGCACCAGCAAAGTGAGAAGTTAGAAGGAATATATTTTCCAAGTTTTAGATGAAAGGATCAGTCAACACTTTCTGGCAGAAGTTCCCAGTTACTTCCTGCTTCCCATGCTAAGCTAGGCTAAGCTAATGACACTCCTAAGATGACACAATTATGAACCCACGTAGAACAAACCAGAGCAAATGTTCTAAAGACTGATATAACGTGTAATCCAGTGTAACAGTGTGGCTTGCTGATGTTTTTTTTAAGTAGTTATGTTGTTATTTTCCTTTTATGGCAGAGAAGAAGATTGAATCAAGATTGTTTGTATGGAGTTTGCTTACAAAAAAATAAATATTGCCAAACTAACTGTTTATTTTAAAGACATGTGAGGCTGCTGTATCAGCCTGCATTCAACTCTCTCTGTGTCTTTTACATTATCACTGGGAGAAGAAAATCAATGACCTTGAGTTTTACCTCAGAGAAACAGCAAAATGGTCTATCATATGAAAATTAAATAGTACAAGACTTCTGACGTCTATGAGATCTAACAACTCTTTTTGTATCTTTTTTCAGCTTCATCGTCGCCTCCTTTGAAGGCACAAAGCAAGATTTCCTCTTTTTTCTCAAGCAGCCAAAGGAAATAGAGTTGGAGTTACAGGATCGTTGCGTATGTAGTCCAAAAATGCTGTGGAAAACTGCGAGAGAAAAAACCTTAAACTAACCAGGCTCTGTTTGAGGACAGTAATTTGGCTGAGTAGTTAAACAATGAACACCAACTGGATTTGCTGTGGTTGGGATTGACCCCGTCTACTGTGTTGGACTTGGCAGCATTTAAAAGCACTGAAGTGACTTTAAGGGCTTTGAAATGTACCTATAAATAAAGCACAGAGCCTGTTCTGTGTTGAATTAATGAGATGAAAATGTAAAATAAATTAAATATTTTTTAAATTTCTCTAGAGCTAATTAAATTCAAGAATGTGTACACGTGACCCATGTTTCTTCTGTAACATAAGTGCTGTACTGGCTTCATACTGTATCCTGCTCTCAACCTGACGAACTGCTGTACATCTCACTATCAAACCAGCCAACACCATATTTTCATCAGCTCTGCAATGCTATCAACGAAGAAAAACCCAGCTAAATAAATTAAGTTTTTATTAATGGTATTTAATGTATTCAGGTGATATCACCTAAGTCCCCAGGCTGTATTGACCAAATGGGAGGTCCCGGGGGCAGTTGCCTGTTGGGCTCTGTAGATACATCCTCCCTTGACCACGCAAGCTACATACAATGCTAGAAATAATAACTTGATATTCTGTTATAGAATAGTGGTCTATCAACACAAATTGTGGCAACAGGATAGTTCATTGAGTTTATCCTAACATACTGTTTATTAGTCTCGAATGTTTGAAATATATATATATATAATCAAATATCCCTTGGTGTATGTGGCCTTTTCCTAAATAGTCCATACATACACTTTTGATGCTGGCAAAATATGAAATTGGCGTCACGTGGTTTGAATCAAGTATCGCGATAGTTCCGTCAGCACTGTACTTCCATCATGGCAGGCAGTAAGTTGGTGCTAGAAGGAAGAGTAAGTATAATAGCATTTCTTTTAGGGCTCAGCGTGCTTGTAATCCCGCTGATCAGAACCTGGTTTGGATATCTTGACTGGGTCTTTGATTATCTGACCGAAACTCCCGGGAAAATAGCGATTTGTTTCCACATTGCAGTTGTCAACGGCCTCTTGCTAATCATATACAGGGGACCTCTGTACAAGGTAAGCTTTGACGTTACACTGCTAACTTGCTTTTTTATTATTCTGAGTAAAGCTCGCATATAACTGAGATAAATGAGAATTTAATCTAAAATAAGCTACTGTCGCGAGTCTGACATGACTCACTTCGCCACTTCAACTTTAATGTCGCAGAGACAGTAACTAAATCACCTAGCTAGCTAACATTAGCTGTCTATTTCTGTTAGTTAATCTTATTAGCTGATGAGGGAAGAGACAGCTGGCCTTCATGTGCTGAAGACAGAAGCCTAAGCCACGTAAAGCCGCAGTCACATACTCCCTTACTTTGGATGTGTAAGTTAATTTGAACAGCCATGACAGATTCCTAATGTGTAGGTGCGGTGTAAGAATGCCACACTTAACTCCATTCAGAAACCTGGTTATTCACTGTTTCCCTGATTTGTTTTACATATATTCAGCTAATAACATTATTGGAGCCATTTGACGAATTACCAGTCTCTCAGTACAAATTCGGTTTGATTCACTAAATTAAACTCTTGCTAAATTATTGGCTGAAATGTAGCTAAACTTTGTAAAGTTGTTTTAGTCGTTTTAACTTTAAATTGTTGCTTCAATATGGTTGAAAAAGCAGCCGAATGTAAGAGTGAACTCTACTGTTTAAAATAACGTATCTATAATGCTAGGTTTGTGGTTTTAGCAACTGGTAATGCATAGCAAAGTAAAATGTCAGATTTGTTAGCAGGAGTTTGGTTGGCGTTGCTCTTGTTGTTATCTACATTGAGTAGGTAAGGCTGGCTGTTTAACCCGACTGCCATGACTCGTTCTAGGTTGCTGTGAGAGCCTGCTTTCTGGGAGCTACTTTTGGCTGTGGCTTAATGATAAGCTTTTCTGACACCACATGGACACATTTTGGCTGGTATGTAGGAATGTTCAGATTGTATTTACTATCATAATATTGTATATGTACGGTTAACGGTAACGTGGCTGCTGTGTGAAATTTGTATTTCATTTCTATTTTTTGTAAATTTAACTTTACCCTTGTGTTTATAAACAATGTACTACCCACTCCATAATATTCCCAAGATTTTTTTTAATTTGGTTTTATTGAGAGATACAGTGGATGCCATATTTTGACAGCACGGTTTATCCATGGTCTTGCAGCTGAACATGTACTAACAGAGCCTCTCTGCAGGTACATGTGCTCCCTGTCGGTGTTCCATTACTCTGAGTACCTGGTGACGGCCTACATCAACCCTCGCAGCCTGTCTCTGGACTCGTTCCTGCTCAACCACAGCATAGAGTACACCCTGGCCGCCATTTCATCATGGATCGAGTTCACCGTGGAGAAGCTGATGGTACCAGGTTGGTTTCTCTTAGTCGTGTGCATTTTTATTGATGGAACACAAAGGTTTGCCCGTCAATATTCCAGTATACCTCTGGATACATTTTGTACATACATAGTATGGATGAATTAAAGGTGGAGTCAGCTATTTTGGAGAACGCTTGTCGTCAAATAACTTTGTCTATATCAGTGAATATCCCCTCACGATTCACTGCCTGACCGTACTGTGTGTGAGCTGGGAAAACTGTTGTTATTACACAGCTTAGGCTCTGTAAACCGGTATGTAAACAAAGGAGCCTACCGTAGCTAGCAACATGCCCTTTTACACAGCCCAGCTGTGTATTAACACTGGATTTAATTATTCCCTGTGCTTCTAAAGAAATGTATAACTTGATTTGACGTCTTAACATTAGGACACATAGTGAGACCTTTCATGTATTCTTACGGCGACCTTCCTCTCTCTGCCTCTCTCAGAGCTAAAGATGCTGAACTGGTTGAGCGTTGTGGGTCTGATCATGGTGCTGTGCGGCGACGGTCTGCGCAAGGCGGCCATGTTGACGGCCGGCTCCAACTTCAACCACATCGTCCAGAATGAGAAGGCCCAGAGCCACGTGCTGGTCACTACCGGGGTCTACTCCTACTTCAGACACCCCTCCTATGTGGGCTGGTTCTACTGGAGCACAGGCACACAGGTGAGCTCAGCCACGTTCAGTATGGCTGGAGAATATTTAATATGTCATACTACTGTATGTCTCATACATTGTCTCCCAAATCCTGAAACTCAGATTTATAACTTGTTGGAATTTCTCTCTTTGATCATAATGATATACAGTATCTCACAAAAGTGAGTACACCCCTAACATTTCTTCAAATATTTCATTATATCTTTCCATGCGACAACACTGAATAAATGACACTTTGATACAATGTCAAGTAGTCAGTGTACAGCTTGTATAACAGTGTAAATGTACTGTCCCCTCAAAATAACTCGACACACAGCCATTAATGTCTAAACTGCTGGCAACAAAAGTGAGTACACCCCCAAGAAAAAATGTCCAAATTGGGCCCAAAGTGTCAATATTTTGTTTTGCCACCATTATTTTCTAGCACTGCCTTAACCCTCTTGGGCATGTAGTTCACTAGAGCTTCACAGGTTGCAACTGGAACCCTTTTCTACCCATTCATGACGACATCAAGGAGCTAGTGGATATTAGAGACCTTGCGCTCCTCCATCTCTCGTTTGAGGATGCCCCAAAGATGCTCAATAGGGTTTAAGACTGGAGACATGCTTGGCCAGTCCATAACCTTTACCCTCAGCTTCTTTAGCAAGCCAGTGGTCGTTCGGAGGGGTGTTTGGGGTCGTTATCATGTTGCAGTACTGCCCTGCGGCCCAGTTTATGAAGGGAGGGGATCATGCTCTGCTTCAGTATGTCACAGTACATGTTAGAATTCAATGAACTGTAGATCCCCAGTGCTGACAGCACTCATGCAGCCCCAGACCATGACACTCCAACCACCATGCTTGACTCTAGGCAAGACACACTTGTCTTTGTACTCCTCACCTGGTTGCCGCTCCACACTCTTAACACCATCTGAACCAAATAAATGTATTTTGGTCTCATCAGACCACAGGACATGGTTGCAGTAATCCATGTCCGTAGTCTGTTTGTCTTCAGCAAACTTTTTGTGGGGTTTCTTGTGCATCATCTTTAGAATAGGCTTCCTTCTGGGACAACAGCCATGCAGACCAGTATGATGCAGAGTGCGGCGTATGGTCTGAGCACTGACAGGTTGACCCCCCCACCCCTTCAAGCCCTTCAGCAATGCTGGCAGCACTCATACGTCTATTTTCCAAAGCCAACCTCTGTGTACGACGCTGACCATGTGCACTCAACCTTCGTAAACTGGGCCGCAGAGTGGTATTGCAACATGATAACGACCCCAAACACACCTCCAAGATGACCAGTGGCTTGCTAAAAAAGCTGAGGGTAAAGGTTATGGCCTGGCCAAGCATGTCTCCAGACTTAAACCCTATTGAGCATCTTTGGGCCATCCTAAAACGGGAGATGGAGGAGCGCAAGGACTCTAATATCCACCAGCTCCTTGATGTCGTCATGAATGGGTAGAAGAGGGTTCCAGTTGCAACCTGTGAAGCTCTAGTGAACTACATGCCCAAGAGGGTTAAGGTAGTGCTGGAAAATAACGGTGGCAAAACAAAATATTTACACTTTGGGCCCAATTTGTAAATTTTTTCTAAGGGGTGTACTCACTTTTGTTGCCAGCAGTTTAGACATTAATGGCTGTGTGTCGAGTTATTTTGAGGGGACAGTAAATTTACACTGTTATACAAGCTGTACACTGACTACTTTACATTGTATCAAAGTGTCATTTATTCAGTGTTGTCCCATGGAAAGATATAATGAAATATTTGAAGAAATGTGAGGGGTGTACTCACTTTTGTGAGATACTGTAAGTGAACAAGCTAGGCATAATTTGTGCTAACCACAAACTACAGTGCATGGGCTACATCCAAGTTTAACACAACCTTGTGAGGAAACAATAAAGAGTGGCTGCCACATAAACACTTGATTTTGACATTTTGCAGAAATCTAAAAATTATAGAAATCATAGTGCCCTGCCCCCTTATACTTGAAACATTATAGCCCTGGCTATCAGTAATGATATGCTGCACATTTGCTCCACATGCCCTGTATTATTTTGTGATGAGTCTTCTGTCTGTTGCAGATCATGCTGTGTAACCCGGTGTGTATATTGGGCTACACGATAGCTAGCTGGCGTTTCTTCCGGGAACGGATCGAGGAGGAGGAGCTCTTCCTCATCCATTTCTTTGCAGAGGACTATGTCAAGTACAAGAAAAGGGTTTCCACTGGCCTGCCCTTCATCTCAGGCGTCCGCGTCAACTAGTCCCAGGCTGCCAGATGCTGGACGTAACAGACTTAAAGCACTCAAAACAGGTCTGACCTGGGGGACGTGTGCCGTCTGCCTATGGCGGCTGCCCTCCAGAGGGAAGCCGTGCAGCTGGCTGAGAGCCTGTAGCTCACACACACACACACACACACAGACAGTGACAGCTGGGACAGCGGCACGCAGCTGGGCTGCTGATTTTCTACCGACTTCCGAAACCCAGTTAAAGACCAGGCAACCTCCACTGTACTCCATTTATTCCAACAGTACTTATTCCATGTGTTTGAGTTGTGTTTCTGTTTGCATGCTGTGACCATGCTTAGTGTGTTCACTGATGACCTATAGTGTTGAAGAACTATGCTGCACAATCAGCAGAGATTCAATGGCAAATGTTTGGAGATTGTTTCATAGTAATTCCACCAGGTTAAAAGTTTTTAATTTTTTATATGATATGATGTTCCCACCACTATCCACAGAAAAGTCATTTTTGCATAAGCCCAAAATGTAGCCACATTTGATCCTAATGAATGCTAAAAGGAATATTGCACTGACCAGCCCATGTTAAAATAAGAGGCAGTCACCCCCTGCAGTAGAGCTCTTCTATAGTACCCAAGACCCATGTCTGAATGAGGCGAGTAGGGTAAAAATAAATTAGGTCTGGTAGGGTCCTGATGATCACTGCAGGTCTCGGATCTGTGTCTATCAAGTGTGAAGTGTGCAACATGTTTAAATATCCCCTGGAACTTCTCAAAGCACTGCTGAATAGTTTATACACATCAGAGCTAAATAAATACATACACACACATTTTTTATATTTTAGCTGGGTATTCCTTTAATTATTATTAGCCTTATCCAGGTGGAAAGATCTCCCTAGCAGAAAACATTCTAAAACTGCGCACTCAAACCAACAATATAACAGTTCCGCTAGAGTCTGTAGCTCCTAAACACAGGCTCAACCAGCGCATCCAAGTGTATCCAGTGGTAAAGGGAACAATCGGTGACATTACATTATGTTTTATTTAAGAATTACCCTCAGAAAAGCTTTATTTAACTAGAATAGAACTAATCAAATGTTTAAAGAAAGTCTACATCATATCAGGTTTAAATGTATTTAGTTAGGAAGCTCCATCGTTTACAGGTGACATTTTCGTGGCCGCTCTTCTACCCTGATAGCCACTTCTTAATTGTGCACTTAATTATGTCAGTCACAAATCACAGCCAGTTTGAATGAAACTTTGTCAGGGTTTTTATTTTAATTCAGAAAGAGAGCCACGTAAAGTCATCCATTATGTTTATCTGTTATTTAGCTGAGACTCGTTTCTGAAGAAAAAGAAAATCACCTCCTGGGTATTAAGGAAGTGTTGTAGCCTCTTTTTATTTTTTGCTGTTGTTTAACATGTACACCATAAGTTGTTCTGTATGCTGATAAAGTCATCATTAAGTATCCTGCCATTTGTCATCCGCATCAGTTTACCATTGTGTTTCCCCGTGGATCTGTCAAGCTCACTTTGTGTTAGGAACCAACCAAATGACTGAGATGTACGTTGGTCCAGGGGTTAAGTGATGCCGGCTCTCTCTCTCGCTCTCTCTCTCTCTCTCTGATCTGTTTGAGTGGCTTCACGGTGCTGCTGTCCACTCCCCAAACAACTGATCTTACTGTGAGAGATGGAGAGAGAGAGATTGGCAGATGGTCAGTAAAGAATTAGGCAAAATATAAAAATGTAAGGTACCCTGTTGACTTTTTGAGCAGTGGTGGCACTGTACTGCCACATTTGGATGAGTATGACTCTGTGTGTTGTTGTGGTAACAGTGGAAGTCTCACAGGGTAACGTTTAAGAAAATAAATCTTCTTATTCAGAAAGTTAAGAAATACACCATGTATTTCGGCGATTGTCCCATTGGTCAACTCATGTATAAACAAATGAAAAACGTGAAAACATTATTTTCTGCCGTAGAATCCAGGTGTATTTTCAGGGTCTATTTCATGCTAACTTAAATGATTCCCACAATGAGAACATTGGGATTATGTTTGAGCTTTGCTGTGATAGTTACAGAGTCATTAGATGCTACAAATCCTCAATATGGACGTTCAAATTTGCTTATTTAAGCGCACACAATGACTGATCAAAGCAAACAATAGTTGACATTTTAACAAACATGTAATGGACCCTGGCCATGTAATTGCATTTTCCCACGTTTGTTACCAGTGGGGAACTGTTTATTTCTTGTCATTTCTCCACTGTCCTCTATGGAGGAATATAGTTAGCTTTGTACCTGCTAACTTGTCATTTTTCAAATCTGTATGCTACAGTTTTAGCATGGTTACTACTATACATTGTCTATGCTAAAATATAGAGCCTGCTAATTACTTGTCCCAATACTTCTGGATTAATTTTGACCAATGGCACAATCTACTAAACACTGGGCTTCTGTAATGCAGATAAAGAGTGCGTGTGTGTGTTCTGGGTTGAAGAGTGTTTTACGGTCTGAGTGACACACCTGTAGCATTATGTGTGGCGTGCACTGTCTGGAGTTAGATAACTTAACAGCTGTATGCAAGGTGTCAAAACAATGAGTGGACTTTTGCAGCATGGCACACCTGGGTTGAGTTTTGAATATGTTGCACTTTTACTGTGTAGAATACAATTTATAGGCCTGTATTCAACAGCTACTGCTGATTACTGTGCATTTATTCACAAAGCAGATTTTCTCGACACCACTTGAGTGAAATAAAATCAAGGCAATTATTATGAAATGCTCTCCCTCTATTATTATGCTGATATTATTTGAAACAGTTTGCCATTGTCTTCATGTAGGACATTACATGAACAAAGTGGAGATATTGGGTTGGGTTTGGGGAGGAGCAGATTATATGTTACGGTTGTACTGATTACAAATTTAATGTATTTGTTGCATTTGACTATATACCCAGGGGGCAAAGTGATTTTATGGACATGGAGCGTTGTAAAAGGTTGTTCACCAAAAATGACATCTAGGACCTTCCACGATCACAACCTGGGTGGACAACCTTGTCAACAAGCTGCTGGAAAGCTACAGCGGGCCGACATAGCAAATCAGAACCACTGTTTAAGTGAATGGGGGTGAATGGGGATGGGCTAATGGGAAATTTTTTGAACTTATAGATATCATTATGAAACTTTGCCAGTTGATTACTGACATTAAAACAAAAACTTTTTGTATTACAGTGTTTTCCAAAATGTTTAAATACATATGAAAAATCATCAATATCTTACTAATGATGCGTAAATTTGCATATCTGCAAAGCCCCAAAATCTAGATGTTGGAAGAAAACAAAGTAAATTTTTTTTAAATTTTGAAAACAAAACAAGTGTCCAACTGCCTGAAGCCTTTTCTAATCACAGTTCAAATTTGATCAATAACCCATAGAAAATAATTTTTTTACACAGTTACATTTCATGTGCTATGGACCAAAAGTGTCCTTTTGGAGTCTCCAGCTGGTATTTTAGGAAACGGCTAGACATTCCCTTGGAAAAAACAGTGTAAAAAATTCATTTTCTATGGGTTATTGATCAAATTTGAACTGTGATTAAGAAAGGCTTCAGGCAGTTAGACACTTGTTTTTTTTTTTTTTTTTTAACAAATTGACTCTGCTTTTGTCCAACATCTAGATTTTGGGGCTTTGCAGATTTGCAAATTTACGCATCATTAGTAAGATATTGATGATTTTTCATATTTATTCAAACTTTTTGGAAAATACTATAATACAAAAAGTTGTTGTTTTAATGTCAGTAATCAACTTGCAAAGTTTCATAATGATATCTATGAGTTTAAAAAAATCCCTATTAGCCCATCCCCATTCACTTAAACAGTGGTTCTGATTTGCTCTATGTCGGCCCCCTGTAGCTTTCCAGCAGCTAGTTGACCAGGTTGTCCACCCAGGTTGTGATCCTTGAAGGTCCTAGATATCATTTCTGGTGAACAACCTTTTACAACGCTCCATGTCTGTTTTTCCAAAAAAAGGGGTTTTGCCCCCTAGGTAATATTAAACACCAAATTAGTAACAGTCACACAACTGTTACGGGAAGGAAAACTTGACTTTTATTTCTCAACTGGTCAAAGCAAGATTGCCAGTCCAGAGTTAATTCACAGCATTGACTCAGTTAACTGGTATGTAAACATGCCTGTTTACAGAGCTTAGGCTGTGTAAGAACACACTGGATTTTTTTTCAGTGCATACACAGTATGGACAGCTGATCGTGACGAGATATTCACTGATCTGGAATCGCTACACTCCCCCTTTAAGCCAGAAGTCAATAAATCATGCATATATTTTTTTAGGAAATTCTGTAGCATAAAGGACATTAAAGTATTGCCAGGCTTTTTAACCGAAACGTACTACAGAGTATTAGGGCCACACACAATGGATAGAGAGAGAAAGAAAGAAGAGGAGAGGCCTGAAGGATGAAGGTCCAGATCCAAACATGTGGATGATGCACACAGACAGCGAAGGAGGGAGAGAAAAGTGAGGACATGAATGAGGAAAGTAGGAAGAGAGAGACACAGTTTGAACAGAGGGCCAGAGAGATTTTTCACAGTCCCCATTGGTAGCCTGACAACTTTATTTTCTACACTGTATTTTCAATAAAATTCATGGACTATTAGATTGTACTTGTCTTTCTTTATCATAAATTCACACTTTCTAATAAAGCAGGCAAATACATTATCCAAGTTGGTTAATCAATGGCAGATAAACGGATTCAATCGATAATTCGGCGTTCGATTTGAACATGTAACGCATGCGCACTGCCCATTCTGCCTTTCTGTTAGCTTCTCCGCCATGGCGCCTATTGTAAGTAAAGCTGCGTGTTAATAAATTCAACGATACTGTATTTCCCCCTCGTGAAATTCGGGGGAAACTGGGTGAATAAATACACAGTGGTTTCTACAACAGTCGTTGACAAAAAATACAGGGTTTTGGTTCGACTTTAAAGGGGTTTTGATGCGCTCGCGTTTAGCGTGGCGTTCCCGTGGCCTTTAAGTTAGCGTTAGCTAAGTAGCATCGGCAGTGACTCGGGCTCACCCGGCTCACCACCACGTTGTGCACTTAGCTAGCACCTCCGGATGGCTGCATGACAACATTTTGTCATACGCGTTTAACTTATTATATAGTTATAGAAGCAGTTACAATCTAATAAAACGACACAGTTATCTTGCCCCTTTCTCTGCATTGTAGTGTAAACTCCTAGTTAAATCTGTCCCGACCTATTGGACGGATGTGTTAAATGGGTTTAGGTTATTCTCGATATTGGCCAGTCAAGGCGCCTCACAGCAAGAAATCCATAAAGATATAATGGCCATATTTTGATTACCTGTATTGTCAAAGCGCGTTAAATCATTTGTTTGTGAGTTTCGTAAAGGATCTGGTTGAAAATAAATCGCTTGCTGTAGCCAACTTTATTAAGACGGGGGGTTATACTCCATGGTCTAGCTCTGTGTAAAGGCTACAGTCCTGTTGTTACTGATCACACCGTCCAATCATGTTAATGTTTTGTCTTGTCAGCCGAAGAAGAAGCAGAGCACTGGCAAAGGTGGAAAGAAGAAGAAGCAGGTCCTGAAATTCACACTGGACTGCACCCACCCTGTTGAAGATGGCATCATGGACGCTGCCAACTTTGTAAGTTCCCCCCCCCCCATCAGATGTTCTCAGGGTGCAGCTGTTCATGTCACTTACAATGTGTAAACCTGACGATTAGAGACTATGCTTGTGTTGTCTATCAATAGAAATGGACATGGGAAGTCCAGATTTTTAGCCTAAGTATTGATATATCAGAGCTGTGTTTAAATGGTTTGTCTGTGTGTGTGTGTCATGTTTCCAGGAGCAGTTCCTTCAGGAGCGCATCAAAGTGAATGGGAAAGCTGGCAACCTGGGCGGCGGTGTGGTCTCCATTGAGAGGAGCAAGAGCAAGATTACAGTTTCCTCTGAGGTGCCCTTGTCCAAAAGGTAAACACTTGTTAACACATTCTAATCTGCCTGTAAAATATACTTAGCAAATGACTCTGCAGGTCAGGATAGGTCGACAGAGGTTTCCTAGACAGTCCTGACGCATGCAAAGTTTGCAAGACACTATTGCATCCATACTAACCTGTCCCACATCAGGCTGGATCATATAGCGCCCACCTGGTATAAACCCGCTGTGTGGACCTAGAAAAACAAATGTAAGTACAGCAGTAACTAAAAGGATGCAGTCATATCTACCAGTGTTACATCGTTGTGATCTCATCTCAGGCCAGTGTAAAGGATGTGTCAGGTTTTGGACACATTCTTTTAAATAAATAAAAACTTGCCCAGCATGTTGGAATGTCACCTAACCCTGCCTTTACGTGCTAGCTTAAGCTGCATTGTAATGGCTGCATGTTGCAGCAGTAGCTAGCTAGTTGTGTGTGATGTCCCTTCTATGCTATTGCTTCCCTTGACCTGAGAGTCTCCATGTTTGTTGACAAGTACGCTACACCAGCCTAACAAATTTGCATAATGAGATCAGATCAATGTAAGCAGAAAGAAGGCCACAAGATGCCTCATTGAATGCGGGTGTTAATGTTAAGGCAAGCAGATTCAATGTCTTTTTCCAAGAAATGGATACAGATGACATGTTTGTATTCGGGTTCTTTATTGTCACGCTTTATGCACTTACAGTGACAGTCGGTAGCAAGGAAATTCTTAGATGTCAGGCTCCCTCCAACAGGGTTCATAGAAATATGCATAAAGAAATACGTTAACATCGCATAATCTTGTTAAGCATAATATAATGAAGCAGGGTAATGGCTTGTTAACATTAGTAAAATGACCATCCTGATATTCTGTGCCTCACGGTTGAGAGCAGTGCACTGCCATACCAGGAGAAGATGCAGCCAGTCAGGATACGCTTGATGGTGCACCTGTAGAATGTTCAGTGTATCGTGGAGTTCATGATGTGGCAACTTAGCATGTGCAGGAAGAATAGCCGCTGTGCTGCTGTCAGGTCATATCTGATGTGAACTCGGAGGAACCTGAAGCTAAATAGTCTCTACTGTCTTGTTAATGGTCATAGAGGCATGTTGTTCTCCCTGTTACTCCTGTCATCCACAATCAGGTCCTTCATTTAAATGAAGGTTGTTATTTTGGCATCAAGATGTCTCTCTGTAACGCGTCTCATAGTTTCCGGTTATCAGGTGGAGGCTGTTGTGTCAACAACAAACGATAAGCTGTGGGTTCTCTTGATAAAGGAAGAACAGGAGAGGTCTGAACTTGCTGGGTGAAACAGGTTGTGGGGCCTATGTGCTCTGTCTGAACTGAACTACAGTCGATAAGTAGCATTCTTGCATATGGATGTGTCTGGTGCAGGTGGGAGAGGGCCGAGCCAAGGATTAGGGCAATAGCCTCTGCACCAAGTAATACCCGTGGGCTGGGGCTCTGGTCCTTTCATACTTAAGGTGCACCCACACCAAACGCTTACCTGCTGCTTGATCATTTTGTGTCAAATGGTTCTACGCGCCTAACGCCTCTAGTTTCCCTACCCATATATTTATTCCCCTAATCAACCATGGCTGCGAAGGAAGCAAAATACCAAACACATTTACAGCAGCATTGTGTGCACTGCGGTACAAAATAAAGGCAAGTATCCTACATTACCCTACCTGGCTGTGACAGGGGACCGTGGCTGGTGTAGATATAAACACCGGTGCTTCGCTGTACTTGTCGTGAAAGTTCCCTGGACTTGGCCGTCATTTGTGGGTTCATAATATGGAGGCGCTAGCCGCACACAACCGGGTGAGTTAACTAATGCTATCCGGCGCTAACTTGGTTTATCGGCTAAAGCACAGCCGCACATATTCACTGAATTAACCAGGAAGCCCATTCTCCTGGCTCACTTTTCCCACGTCTTCTAAACCCCAGAGCGGCTGTCATACAGCACCAGCCGCCCGCAAATACATTTCCCGCGTGATCATATTGGGTCATATTGTGTCCGCCGCCCGACCGAGTAGCTTTCTCTACTCTGGTGCTGGTGCTAACCGGTGCTTAGGGGACCAGTCTGCTGTGCTGATGGTGCTTTACCCAAGCTAACCGGTGCTAACTTGGTTCATATAAAGCAAAACTGATAGCTTTAGACTGTATATGCAACAGACACATAGGCTATTCACAGAACTTATGGGAGCAAACAGTGACTATTATGTTTCCATCCATCTTAATTTCCTCTGTCCGTCGTACCGAAGCGAGTGACGTCGGGAGGAGCTCAACGCTGATTGGCTATCGCGGCGCGGCCGGCGGCAAAAAGTAAAATTCTCAACTCCGCCAGCGCCGCGTGAACCGCTCTACACCTTTACTATACCTGTCTGCATTACTTTTCTCAGGCTGTCTTTCTAAATTCCTCAGCCACATTAAAGGAATCTTCATATCTTTAATGTGGCTGACTACTCTTTCCCGACTGCATACAGCTCTCAGAGCTTAGTTGCTGTCGGTGTCACTGCAGTGAGCACGACGGATATACGAATATATATTTATGAATTGTATAAATTCAAGCTTCTAATATTTTTTAGTGTGTTTTACTCTGTTTGCAATGAGAACCTGAAAGGCTAAACTCTGTTCCCTAATGTGTATGTTCTGTGAACATGTGAGTGTCACTCGCTACGAAATGACAAGTTTTGGGTGTTTTGTGCCGCCGGCACAAAACACCATCGAGCTCACGTTTTTGGAAGTTAGCTACTGATTAATCAAAGAGCTTCACTCAGTGCTGTGAGATACAAACCCCTGTATACTCAAATAGTTTTTTCTTTCTTCTGATATAGACTGGCTAGCCCCCATGTTGCTAATGTAACTTGCTGCTGTACAGATATTAATGGCATCCTGTTTGACTTTGACTGTAGGAAAGTGTCGGAAATTGTGCCGGTAGAAGTCTAGTTTCTAGTTAGGTGAAACTGCTGCTTTAAGATTTAAACTAACAGAGCAGTCTGTGTTAAAATATGAATGGATAAAAAGACAAGTGCCCACCTTCTACCTGTTCTCATAGTGATTCATCTGAATGTGATTCTTACACTGTTTGTCTCCCTTTCCGTAGATACCTGAAATATCTGACCAAGAAATACCTGAAGAAGAACAATCTTCGTGACTGGCTGCGTGTTGTTGCAAACACCAAGGAGAGCTACGAGCTGCGCTACTTCCAGATCAATCAGGATGAAGAGGAGGAGGAAGATGAGGATTAAAACATCAATCTATCTGATTTTGTACATTTAAATAAATGTTGTTTACAGTACAGATGCTTGTCCCAGGTGTGTTCTTTGACATTTCCATTCCTATCAGTGTCTCCGGACAGAACAACCCCAATGAAAGGTAGAGAAGTGTGTAAGTTCACTTATGACTGTACACGTTTCAATTTTAATGAAGTGTTGAGAAACAAAGGATACATTTGAGATACCATGTATTCAGTGAAGAAAAGAGACTTAACTAGATACAGAACTATTTTCACAGCCACAGAGCAGCTCATGTTGAACATATTGAGGGTAAATAATTAAACAAACCTAACCAATGCAATTAATATAACTAAACCAGAGAACTAATGGCTAAATGTGGTTGGTCACTGATGTTAGCTCAGTTTATTTCAGAGCTCTGCTGCATCAACAATAGCCCTTATATATAAAATCACATCTTAACTGGGACACTGAGCAGAACTAGATATAAATTCATTTTAAATATACAGAAAATGTTTGCACCGATCTATTTTTCCGTCCGCAACACAGCAATTAAAAATAGCAACGAATGCAGATCAGAACTCAACTTTTGAATAGCTAAATCTTAACATTAGTGTTCTATTCCACAGCTATAATCTGAATGTATATTTCTTTCATAGTTTTCGTATTTAGATTTTTTTTTCAGTTATCTTTCACAATGATCAATTTGTTTTAACCCAGTTTAATATTTTGTAAACCAATTGTTCGCAGTTTTACCAAACGTCAAATGCACCATTAGGGGCACTGTTCATAAGGTCAATTTAAAAAGTGTATTTGGTCAGAACTGACAAAAGGAATATGCTACAGGTCTATCACAAGTGAAGAAGACAAATCATTTCACATGAACCTTTATTTAATCATTTCAACAAAACAAAACAATGTAACCCAGAGAAGTTTCACCATTAAAAAAAAGAATGCAGTACAAGGAGGAAGAAAACACATTTAAAAAAAGTACATGCCTTCTTTTACAGCACACCATTTCCAGACATTGCATCGTTTGCACCGGTTTGAAAAGTTCAGACTTGCTTGTGAAACCGCTCGAAGCGTTAGAATAGTTAATATTACTCAAATGAGCAAAGACTAGAGCTAGCAGACACAGGTCGTGGAAGGACTGAGGTGTGCATCCTTGATGCAAACACTGAAGACAATAACATAAGGAATGTAACATTGTGTGGAGTGCACTAACTCGGAACATCACGTTCAAATCCTGATTGTAATCTGGCAGCTGCACACACACACCTGCTCATACTGCCATATACACTAAGTCAGACCCATCAGCTGGTCCTCTGAACAACACAAACAAGACTTCCATAACCTGAACATACATGTAGAAAAAGGCACAGGTATGGAGTATTGGTCTTTGAAAAACCCTCAGTAAGAAAAGACTGAGGGTCCCGCTGTAGCACCCGTAAACGTGAAAAACAACTTTATCATTTCAAATACTGCAACAATGAAAACAACAATAGAAGACATGAAGATATGAATGTTTGGCTGTATTACAAAATAGAAAAGAGATTTTGGGAAACAAGACTCTGCGAGGTGTGAAGTGCACGGAGTGAACTGTTGCAGGTTCACTTCGAGGTGGGAAGTGGAGATATCTTGACCAATCATTGTGAGAGCTGGACCATCCAAAAGGATCTGTCCGTCTCCAGTCTAATTTTCTCTGATTTCAGTGTCCGAATTGGTGGAGAGCCAGTAGTTTTGCTGGTAGTTGAGATATTATTCTTTCAGACTTGTGAGCGCCTCTCCCCCCTGAACTCAACCATCCCACTGGTAAACCACCGTGACGGGCCGGGTGTTCCTGCTGAGCATGGCTGGTCTCAGCTCTAGTGAAAAGGGTAGAGGTGTTTCTGTGGGATGGTCCCATCAGATTGTTCGGGGGTTGTACTCCGGAAGCTTTTTCAGTTTTGCCTGATCCTGCTCAGTGTCCTGTCTGGCAATAACCATAGAGTGAGCGTAGCCCATCACCACCTGCAAAAACAACACAAGACACTCGGTAAGCTTTTCCAAAGGACCACTGCATTTTACTGCTTCTACATGCAACTCTGACAAAACAGTCATCTTGAGACCCTCTAACAGCAGGTCTAATGAAACATACAGAGAACCTTTCTGCTGAGTGAAATCAATGTCAGACCACATAGCACAGTCTGTTAAGTCAAGGAAGCAGATATTCCCTTACGCCTGAAGTTGTATGCAAACTGAACTGGAAGCACATTTTAGATGTGTTACAGATCACAGATTACAGTGAACCGATCAAATATAGAGCAATGCTTGAGTGATCACAATGCCTTTAAAATGTGCACCAACATTCATGTAAGGAATAAATCCTAATAACTTGTGATCCTGTAACTTTGCCGTGAGGTTGCCATTTGATGTTTTTAGTGGAATATCTTCACAACCTTTCCCTCACAAAAGAAATGTACTTCATTATACACTATGTATTGCTACTTTCTTCTTTAGGAGAACATCAGAATTGTTGTTGTATGTGTCAATTTACCTGCTCGGCGTAGATGCCATCCAAGGTCTTGACCTCCTGGGCAGTGGTGGAGGATTTGGGTTTGTTGTCTCCATATCCCTGAGGGTAAATGACATGACAATTAGTTATGAGCTCTCAAACCTACAGCCAAAGCAGTGTACCCTGTAATGACACAGCCATTGCATCAGGTCTTACCAGCTCTCCAAATGTGGGTGAAGGGCCCCAGCTGATTGTACTCTCATCTGCAGCAACTAAGACGCTACTCTTCCTGTTAAATACAAATTAACCCAGTCAAACTCCACATTGAGAAAATCACCATTATACATAAACGTAGAGCTAGGGATGGGAACATTAGTAGACAAATCCATAAGGACTTGCCAAACATTTTTCACTTGTCCATTACATACTTAGTAATGATCCACGCACAATGGCTATATGTATATATTACAGTGTCTAGCAGTACATTAAGAGCACGGTCTCAACACCTGCTGACCAATTGACTTCAGTCGAAGTATTGGTCAAGCATAGCTTCACATATGCCAAGAGTCAGATTTGACCCTTGGTAAACTGTCTTTCACCATGTCTCAGTGTTATGCCATCACTCACCCACAAGACAGACTGCGGATCTTCCAGCCACACAGATCCTGCACAGACTTGGGGTACATGGTGGACTCTCTGGAAGTGTTTGTCACCCCCCAGAAAAACAGCCCACCTGCAAACACAACACTCATCAGACATGTACAAATACAGAAGCCGGCATCGTATACTTTATTCATGACTTTGACCCGACTTCCTATTGATTCAGTTACTTACAGCCTGTGACTGATCAGTAAAGGTTAAAGAATGGTTTACTGGAGTTTGTTTGAGGGATACTGTGTTGACAGGTCTTCTGTCATCTTACCCATCTCATTGACAGCGAAAGAACACTGGTAGCCTGAACAGATCTGAGCGGCACCACGTCCAGGGAAGTCAAACAGTTTGACCATTCGGGGAACCATCTCATCCTTCTGCTCTGTGTGGCCCAGACGCCCGTAACCACCGAAACCCCAGGTGAACACTCGCTTCTGAGAGTCAAGCACTAGCTGCACACACACACACACACACATTGAATGCTTGGGGATTATGGCATCAGTTTTTGGACCTTATCAATAGAAAGGCTGCTGTAGAATTTGATTTTACAGTTGGAGTCGCGATTCTGGAGAATTATTTTTGGTAACAGACCTATCGGTGTTGGCACCATGGGGAGAGGATCATATACCCCGCTGACAGAGCAGTCGAACCGACGTTACCGGGGCAGCTCGCGTGGTTCGCAGCCGAGCTAGCGGCGCAGTTTGGCTGTTATCCCCGCGGGCTGTCCAGCACAGCGCTGCCCTGCTTGCAGTGTAAAGTTCCAAGAATGCGCAGCTCGGCTGCTCTCTCAGCGGCGAGAAGCTCCTGCGCTCCCCGGGGCGGTCACCCTCTCCGCGGGGTGAATTTACGAGCTACCGCAGCCTCAGCTAAAGTGGATAGCTCCATTAGGCTAATGAGCTAAGCTAGCGAGGAATCCACCAATCCCTGAAATTGTGCCCTGAAACCCCACACGGCCCAAAACTACTCAAATGTCACTCCAAGCATTGTTTACTGCAGCTACACCTTAAGATAGGAATAGTAAGATATTAATCTTATGAAAGATATTAATCTTTCAATCAAATAATTCAAGCTAATATTTTTTTTAGCTGTATTTTATAAGGAAGTCCCCTTGACATTAAATAAAATGTCATCAAAAAGAGGGAAATGGCCGAGGTAGCAGCTTAAAGGTCCCATATTATGCTAAATGCACTTTTTAAATGTGTTCCAACATATCCATGGGTCCACGGTGTGCCTAGAGACTGCCAAAATATCAAAAAAATAACAATCTCTCCTTTTCTCACTCTCCCCCTTTCTGAAACCCCCACCCCTCACCCCAATGTACTCCGTTCAGAATTCTTCCCAATATGTCGTCACAGCGAGAAGAAGCCACTTCCCCATATTTTCTTTATATGTCCATGCTTCATGATGCTTCCCCCCCACATTAGTAACCAGAAACTTCCACCGTGCAGTAGTCTATGATAACCAGGACTCAACGCTAAGGTTTTTTTTCACTTGCCCGGTCGGGTAAGTGGGTCTGAATTCTACTTGCCCGAAGTCAATTTTTACTGGCCCCTATATAAAAATGTTTTTATTAGTTAAATATTTGTTATATTCGCTCTATATTTACAATGTATAAACACATCATGGACAGTGTTATAGATGAGTTAAGGGTCATACTGAAAGTGGAGGCTATTATTCAAATATTATTTGAGTTGGAACATTTGTAATTGTAAAATGTTTTTTTCTTTCACCTTCATTCTTTTTACAACAGCAATTCTTTAAAACTTTTTTTCTGTAAGAAATTGTTGTAGGCCTACAACAATCTGTTTTAAAAGTTTATTTTTATTTTTTATTATTCAAAATCTCAACTTTTGGCTTAGGACAGGCTGTTTTGAACACTTTTCCAGTAGCCTAGTTTCAAGCTTCCACGGCCTCCTGGTATGTGAAGCGACACCTCTGGTCTATTTCTTAAGATGTAGGCTACATGCAGGCTGTAGAGATGTTCCTCTGCTAACTGTTGCTGACGTTTGTGTTGACCTGCACACATTAAACTGGTAGTAGGCTTCTAGTAGCAGAGCTAACGTTAGCATCCTCGCTACGACTTGATTCACTTTGGATGCATTTAAAAAACGCGGATATTTTTGCTGTTTTTCAGACGGCTGGGGTCTAGGCCTACTTATTTAGGCCTACTCCTTGGTCGTTGTCTTTTGTACTTTCTGTCACACCATGTAGTTCTCTTTCCTATCTCTCTGACTGTGTGTGTGTGAGACGCGCACCAGTTTTTTGCCGAGATCTGCGTGTGTGCGTGTGTTTCGGCGGTGGAACCCCGCCCCCCTTCACTATACGGAGGAGAGGAGAGAGATGCAACGCAGCAGACACAACTACTCGCACATAAATTAGATAAGTAACATAGGCCTAAGCGTTTATTTAATAATGAGCACCAGTTCTATATGGAAAAAGACCGTAGATAGATGACTTGTATTTGGCGCTAAAAAAAATTAAAATATTATTATAATTTTTTTCAATAATTTCGGAAAAACTCCCAGTTGCCCGTTCGGGCAAGTGGGTTGTCATAGTTACTGGCCCGACATGGCGTTTTACTTGCCCCGGGACGTCGGGCAATCCTTATTGTTGAGCCCTGATAACCATAAAGGGTGGGAAGTTATTCCTGTAGAAATCAAACTGAAGCTACTGTTTTCACTGGTTTTAAATCGTCTGAGTGTTATTTTTAGCCGTTAGCGCACATGTAGCTTCGGATGTAGCATCCAACGTTTGCTCCTATTACACTAACTTAGCTTTCCCATAGCAGTTTAATAATGGCTCGTTTTTAACACCACAAAGGATGGGAAGTTATTCCTGTAGAAATCAAACTGTGAAGCTACTGTTTTCACTGGTTTTAATCATGTCAGGTCATGTCAAACTGTTCAAAGTATGGCTTCGCTCCGGGTAAACACTGTTCGCAGTCACGCAGTGTCTCTCTAGTATCACGAGAGCACGGCAGAGACGGTGGGAGGGCCCGGCAGAGACGGTGGGATCGCAGGCTGCAGACACCAATATAGGTCAACCGGAGACCAGAGGAACATCAGGGTATAGAGGCTTGCTACAATAAATTATCTGAACGGGTTTTTCAGCAAATATTTAAAAAAATAAGTATTAGGGAATACTTAGACCATATAAAATTGACAGCAAAGTGCATAATATGGGAGCTTTAAGTTTATTCTGTTAATTTCAAGATCTTTAGTGTTCAGAATGAATAAAAATGGATGAAAATTATACAAACGATTAAGAAGGCTACTATATTATCAACATGTATTTTTAGATAACGAGATAGGCCATCTTGTGTTAAATGGGCATATAATATCTCATATCGATCGCAGGCCCCTGAATCGAAATCGTATCGCAGCAGATTTTAGATATCGGCAAATATCATATCGTTGTCTAATGAATCGATGTAATATCGTATCGTGATGAAAGCAGAGATTTACACCCCTAGTATATACTCAAAGGGGCCCACCGTAGCTAGCAACATGCCTGTTTACAGAACCTAGCTAGTGCATTAACAGTTATTTTTTTTCAGCACACACAAAGTACGGACAGGTGACAAATCGTGAGGAGAAATTCACTGATTTTGACAGAATTTTTTTTTGACAACAAATCTTCTCCAGAATCGCTGACTCTGCATTTAATTCCAATGAGACCAAGTATTTTCTCTCACCGTGTGGTTTGACCCGCAGGCCACATCTCTGACCACTACGTTGGGCACTGGCGTGACCTGGCCATCCTTGGACTTCTCAATGAAGATGGCGACACGGCGAGCGATGAGCTCACAGTCAAACTCAATGCGCTGGGCACGAGCTATGAACTTCCCATCACTGTTGTGACCTGCAAAGAGACGGATGAGAGGTCACTATTATCATTAACTGATCACTAATAAGTTACTCAAACATACTTTAAAATAAATCAAAGCGTTTGCATGTTGTGAGCGTACCCAGCTGTCCATACTCCGGGCAGCCGAAGGAGTACAGATTTCCTTTGCAGTCCACCACCATGCTGAATTCAGCACCACAAGCCACCTTCACCAGGGGCTGGCCACTGTATGCAATCTGAAGGTGGAGAGAGAAGTTAAGATGTTACACTTTTGATCGTCTTTCTATCTTTTTATGAGTAACCTAAAAATCATTTAGTCAGTCTCGCTGCTCCATATGTCTGGCTGTCACCAACACTGGTTATGGTATGTAACTCAGCCAGTCTATCATTGAAGCTAATGTTAAGTTAACCAGTGCAGGTCACGTTAGTCCTCTACACTGTTTGAACTGGCTTCTATCATAGCTTTGACAGAAACATGTTGTGGCCCAGCGTGGATGTAGCTTTGGGCGTTGCTATTGTTGTAATTATGACTGGTTATGGATGTGGTGGTGACATGGTTGTATATTATCCCATTGCTCAGTAGCCTAGCTCTACAGTGTGTGCATGGTGTGAAAGTTACCGCTGCTGGGCTGAGGACTGCATCAGTCTGGTTGCCTTGGCCGAGCTGGCCCAGCTTGTTCTCACCGAAAGAGTATGCAGTGCCGTCCTCTGAGGAGGAAGAACAACTTTAGCAAACACAGCATCATATAACAACTATCACACTGTTGTTTACGATATAATCTAAAATATCAGAGCAAAGAATACTGGATTCAATCAAAAGTAGGAAGAGTCCCATCAAAGACCAATACAGTCCAACTTATTTTAAGTTGCAATAGTATTTAACCACAAAATGATAGTTTTTCTTTCTAACCAATGATTTCACCAACTTAAGTAAATAACTGCTGTTGAGCTGGAATGAAAACACTACATGATATGATAAGGTAAATCATGGCTCAGCCTACCTGTGAGTGCCAGGGTGTGATTGCGTCCACAAGCTGCAGCAACAATCACATGATCTGCAAGGCCCTCGATTAGCTTGGGAGCCTCCAGACGCTTTGTGTCACCGTGACCCAGCTGGCCTTTGTCATTACGACCTGAGGAAGACACAAACCAAGAGCTCAGTGACGGAGAACTGACTGCAAACCTGCATATGAATTCAGTTGATTCATGCATGTGACATACCCCAGCTATAGAGCTTTCCCTCTGTGGTCATGAGGAGACTGTGTGCAGCACAGGGGCCGGCCACCACGCAGCTGACCTGGACATCATTCAGACAGCCGTAGCGGTGAGGACCCCACAGGTTCTGGCCAAGGTTGCGGAAAGCGGCTAGAAACAAAGAATACCCATCAAAAACTGATCAAATGTATTTTATACACACACCATCTGTCAACACCTGCATCATGTTACTTTCATCCTCCTATTTTGTCCTAACCTGTTTGACTAATGATGGGTGGTTGATATGGTCTAAAGTAATAGTTTACAGAACTACAATTTAAATAGGACTACATCATTGTAGTAATTTCAGCTAATATGGTCAGATGTTCAGAGTCTGCTGCTTTGTTTAGTCTATTTGATAGATGGTAGATTCACAGGCAGAGCTGCAGCTCTGATCTAATTTAAAATAATTGTGCACATGCCTGCTATACGGACATCAGTCATCTTAGTCCAGCTGATCAAAACCCAACTTCAAACTAACTTCAGCCTGCCGTTAGTCTGTCAGCGCTCTTCTATGGAGTTCACTCATCTCCATCTGACTGACAGAGATGCTTCTCTGAATAATAACCACAATGCATAACATCACAAAGGATCAATCATTGCCTCCTGAGCAGATGCCATTTGTCTGCTAGATGACTAAGTTGTGAGACAATGCCTCTGCTCTATTTCTCTCAAGATTGAGTAATGTCGTCAAATCACAATTACTGTTGTCCCATTTATTAAACAATCTCACCCACAACGGAGCCAACAGTCATGTTATATTTGCTGTAAGACTTATCCTTTGAAAAAAATTAAAAATACCTTTCACTTGTAACCGAGTAATCTGAACTTTTGATTTCAATGATACTATGATCAGTTACTTAACTAAATCAGTCAGAAAATGTTAAGTTCCCATTCACTCTAAATGAAGGCAGTTCAATTTAAGACAAAGTACTGCTATACTTCAATGAGAAGTGCTAAAAATATCCTACTACATCTTTTATAGATGAGTGTACTACAAAAACAATTTGTATGCCTTTTCAGTGCTCTGGTGGCATCTCGTGAGTCTAGGGATGGTCTTTGTCTAGGCAGCTGCTCTTGCAGACACCCCCAGCCCCCCCTTCCAATCGCAACAAAGCAGATTTATCAGTGTGAACCAGAGTAGTGAGGGATTGAACAAGGCAGTGCCCCAGGCATCAGTGGGGGCAGAACAGAACATGCATACATATGAATAGACATTACCGCCACAACTAATTAAAGGGATCTGACTAGCTTTAACACATATGTGGCCTGCCTGCCTGCCCACCCAAAACAAAGAGATAGATGTACACCTGGCGTGTGTTCATCATTAGTAACTTCATTCTCCACTGCAGTGAAAACCCGATCAATCCCTTATTGATTCTGTCTGGCTTTATAATCTCCTACATCTTCAACTGTGCACTACAGTCACAAGAAAACATAGGTAGAGAATCCATACATTAAACATGATGTTCAGTGCAAGGCCATCTGTTCTAAGTTTAATTAAAGGGACAGTCAATTATGAAAAAAAAAACCCCTGTTCATTGTTTATGAGGGTGAGATGAGAAGATGGTTATCAAGCAAATTATGCGTTTTGAGTATAGAGCCAGTCTTAAGGCTGAGCAAATTTAGCTTAGCTCAGCCTGAAGACTGGAAGCAAGGGGAAACGGTTTTCTTGTCTCTTTTTGAAAATCAAAAATACACCTACCAACAACTCTAATGTTCTCCAATGACACACTGTTGTTTGTGTGATCTATGCACCACAGGTATGTAAAAAAAATCCAAATTTGTAGTTTCAGTTATATACTCCCAACTATTTCATGACAACATTTTATGCATCTGTCCAGTGCTTCAGTGCAGTGTCTTGGGCTATAGCATGTAGCAGTCATTGATCATAACCTCATCTTGATGACCAGATTCCAAGAAACTGCACAGTCACTGCACACAGTTTGTTCAACAAGAAATAATTCCCTTACAACTTGTCGACACAGAAGCTGTCCTACTCTAGAACCGATGCAGCTTGTTGATGTTTAATGGTCTACCTTGTTGTTTGGGCACCTCCTTTCTTCCAATCAAATCCCAGTTGGTTGCTCCAAAGATGAGCAGTTGACCTTTTACCTTTGGTAAGTCAAGTTTCTGTAGAAAGACAAAATGTGGTCAGTGACATACACAGCAGCAGGATCACATCTGTTATTTAATTAAAGGAACATCCGCAACACTTTTGGACTCCAGTAGATAAAAGATGTTCAAGGAAATTCAATGCCAAGGGTCAGACTGTCCTTCATAAAAGGGAAACAATAATTAAACAAATAAATGTGCTGATAAGGTATTCAGACTTTGTACTCATGAGATACTTGTGAGAATGTAATGTTTCTCATTCCCCCTCTCTCACCAAATTATTTTTCTGGCAGAATGGCCAAACATTTATCATGATAGAATCACAAAGATGGTTTAAAGCGAACTTTTTAATTGCAAAATGCATCATTTTGGTTATCATTTTTTGAGGGCAATTAGATTTCAGACAGCGTATCAAACCCACAATTTTCTCTTTGACGTCCTCTGCCACAGTGACTGGCTGCAGACCGGACTTTGTGGAGGTTTTGCCGGGTTTCTTGTTGTTCTCCTGCTCGTAGTCAAACTCATCGTCACTGCTGAATTCCCTCTCCTTCTTCTTGCCGCCGGCCCTCTTCCTCTTCACCCCACCATTCCCTGAGACATCGGTCACCTTTTTGCGTGGCATTTTATATTCAAACAGATGCTGTATCCGTGGAAAAAGAGGCATCGATAAATAATGTGTAACTAAGACTGTAAAGGAACTTGAACTCAAAACAATTTCAATGTTATTATATGGGAAGAGGTTGGGCCACCACAAAGAATATTACCAAGGACAAGGGTAGATACTATTCACAGTTTTAACAAAAACACAAGTGTAGAACAGTTTAAATAAGACTGGGGGTGTATTCAGGGGAGTAACTACTGAACCATTCATGTTTTAAGAATAGCAAGACACAAAGACAAACAGAACATCTCACAATAAAGATACTCCACATTAAAAGAACATGCAAGGGTATATATTTTTTTTTTTCATCAAATAATGTTGACACTTATTATGAAAACACGAACAGGTTGAGATAAAGTGGGCATTTTCAAAGCATTCAAATCTTTCACGCTTCGGCTTTTCTGCAAATTAATTACAGTAAAAAATAATAAACTCCAACAAGTTAACGATCAGCATTCACTGGCTGTAAGCCAAATCATGTTAAACCTCTAAAGACTGCAATGATGTCTCTAACAATAGAAAAAGTTAAGGGTTTAAGTAGCCCTTGAACCTCTTGTCATGTAGTCAACCAGTCAATTAAAATGTTAAATTTTAGCAAATTTGTTCTTTTTCAAAAATTTGCGTTCTTAAATTATTTTATAATCAAAACATCAAGTAAACTAACACCAGAAACCACAAACTATCCGGCAACAAACTAAAGCAACCGGCTTGAAACTAAACCCTGTACCGGTGTCCGTGTGTGGAAGCTAGCGGCTAGCTTCATTAGGCTAAGCAGCTAACCACAGTCGCTCTTTGTTCACATAATGGTTGGGCAGCAAGCTAGCTGACGCGCTAACGCACAACATAAAGCTAAGTAGTGAGCGGCTACACAGGCGAGCTAGACAAACTGTGTATGTCATACAGAGTCATGACAAGTGCCCTTAACCCCAGACCGAAATAAGAGCGTGTTTAATGTTTAAAACAGCTGACCAACGGTGTTGATTAAGCTAACGTCACCTCGCTACTGTAAGCTAACAAGCAGTCTAAATAAAGACATGCACACAAAACGTTACATGAAACGATGCTACGACATAAAAAAACTTTTTTCTTTTTCTCCTGGAATGGACACGTTTTACGTTAACCTTATTCACAGCACCGTGTTTGTTTTAAAAATAAAAGATGTTGGTAAATATACGAAGCTAAGAATAAATATACGTACCGGTGATTTCCTGATTCAGCAGCTCTCTGTCCGTCCGTCTCCGGTTTGATTGATTTGAACAAAAGAAGCTGCAGTCTGCTTTCACACCACGTGGTTTGCATTAACTATTCATACAGGAAACCGACACACACACACGCATAACTGATAACTGGACGTAGAGAAAAATACTCAGGACTGTGACGCACAAACTGGGATGACATAATCCTATGGGCTAGTTCAAAGCAAACAAAACTTTAACTAAACTACACTGACACTGGTAGACGAGGACAAAAAGTTTGAATGAGAAATGAGACACTGGCATCAAAAATAACAAAAAACTAGGACAAATAATAGATGATATGACTAGCACTCTGTCTACACTTATGCCTAACAAAACATATATGACTATGTATGTTGCAGTTATTGACCCCAGGCTCCCCTCAGCTTGGGAAATTTCTTATGGAAGTTTTAATTCATTGATTCTTCACTATTATTCACAGTGCAGCTCACACTATTTGGATCCTGCTACCATCCCAGTTTAGTCAGACAGCCAGACCTGTGCCCCCTCACACTTCTAATCCAGAATTTAGCCCATGAGGGAAAAGCAATTTTTTTTGTATGCCTTATTGCGCCTGCACATTTTTCCATAATGCTTTACCTAAATGAACAAAATAGGCAGTTTATTGTAGCTTTAAATAGCTACATGACTGCTGTGCTGCTTATCCCCATACATCTAAAGTTCCATTCAAGTTAATTCAGAGTAAAATGAGACAGACCTTACATTACAGGGGTGTCAAACTAATTTTCACAAAGGGCCACTCTACAATACGATAATCACACCAAGTGCCCGACATGGAGTTTACTAACATACCTTCTTTTTAATCCAAAAAGTAAAAACAACATATCTATGAATATATTGTATACACACACTGCATACAGGGGCAGCTAGGTTTCATTTCAACATTTTGTGGGACAAAATATAGGTGGGGAGTAGGCCTATGGGGGTGCTCCCCCAGAAAATTTTGAGCGTCAAACACTTAATTTCCTGCATTCTGATGGATTTTATCCACCGATCTGTGCCTTCTCTGCATCAAATTATAGTGGAAATACTTTTTTTTCCGTGAAGGAAAAGACAACATTCAGGTTCCTGGAGAAACAACTATAATGGAATATAAAGCAGTAAGGCTCCCAGGCTTCCTTGATTTTTCAAAACTTTCTGCACATTCAAAACATCTCACATGTTTTGGGTATTTTTTTTAAGGAATCATGACTCAGCACCAGTGTTAACTATAGATGACATTTTACATTGGTGATGGAATGCAGCACCACCATTGGAAATGAAAAGGGTGGGCTATCAGCAGCTAGCTAACGTTAGCTAGTTAGCTAAATTGTAACTTAAAGCAGCTACGAGTAACATTTAAATATCTTTTAAACAGCCTCATGTTTCCTCTGATAATCATAAATTACCTTTAACAGCAAACGAGACCATCAGTGCAAAGAAAGACGTTTTTATATAGTTTTTATAACTGACTTTGGTCTGGTCGCACACCCAGTCCGATTTTCGGTTCGCTCGTGCATGCTCTATGGTCACATATCCGTATTGGTCGCAGATTTCAGTGTGGCGCAGCAACGCAATTTGAGAAGCCTATCCCTCCAGGTGAGGGAAGGGGATCGGGAGCCTTGTTTGTTGTCATAATGACTGATAACGGGGCAGAACCATAAAAGAAAAAAAAAGAGAATTCAATGAAGAAAAGCTAAAAGGGAGAGTGATATAGGCTACTGGTATTAGTAGATGCAGTGTCAAAACCACTCTCACGGAGCCGAAAAGAGTCCATGCCCTCACACTTTCAACACACGGACATGCACTATATTGCGCCCTTCTCAGTTGACACTTGCACGCCTGGCACGAGCTAGAAAACAGCTTTGCGACAGCGGGCGTCGTAAAAATACTACCACTTTTGTCCAAAGGGGCCGCCAAGGGACAAAGTTACTCAAGGTGGCTTTAAGGCAAATGTTAGAAACCAGATAATGTTAACATTTATCCATCATTAATATTAGCAGGATATTTAGCCACATAAATTGGCCTTTTGACAACCCACAGAAAACTGACATATTTTCTTCGATGCAAGTTCATCAATTCATGGCTTAAAATCCTGAGCAGTGGAACTTTCAACAGAAATTCCTAGCAGTAAGCTACGCAAGTGTCCTAACAGTTTGGAGCATGTGCGACGTGCGGATACAGCACAGACTCCGCATGCAGCAAAATAGAAAAAATAATAATAATAATTTTTATTTATTTTGTTTTTACAAAAAAATCATATTCGGGACTAATCAAATTATATCCAGGGCTTTAGCCCGAATAAAACAGCCTAGTGCCGCCACTGCCTAGAAGCAGGCTAAACAATGACAATGACAATATTTGTTGGTTAAAATAACGTTGCTTTAAATTAGATTAAAACAACTACTTTCTCGTCAAGTTTGTTCAGCCAATCAAGAGTTGAACCACTGAAAACCTTTGCTTTAGCTAGCCTACTTGTCCTTATTCTCATGCATTTTGACTTGTCAAAGCAGAAAAAGCACTGTTTGCCTAAACAACATTAACAATGGTTCCATTCCAAACAGCATCCCAGTACGCCATGTCAGGGAGTCAAGATTCTGTAGAAAAGATTAAATGACATACAAAAAAAAAAGAGGCAACAACTGCATGTCTTGGGGCAGCAGCAGGCCTTTGGTAACCTAGTTCCAATCCATGGACTGAACTTTTTTTTATTATGCGACTTATATTTTAAGCATATCTGCAGTGCCTAGGCTACGTTAAATACCCATTTAGAGCCACCCAAGAGGGCACTTTATCATGACCATAGGAAACCCTAGAGGGCACTTTATAGAGTTTATATTTGAACAGGAAGAAGCTGGACTTAAGGACCCTCAATTAAAGGTTCAGTAAGCGGAATGGTCAGCTTACCTAATTTCCTGTCAGTGACTTCAGTTAGCAGTCCCCTCCCTCGTCCCCACATCACCACATTAATGCACTGCCTCTTCAAGCAGTGAGTTATCTAGCATCATCTCAGTGTGATAAAACACGATAAAAACCATCAAAACAGACATTGGGAAAGATTTTTACCTGCTCCACCATTGTAGGCGCATAAACATTTACCCATCTGTCGCTCTGCACATGCACCGGCAGCGAGACGGGTGCCGGTTTGTAGCGCTCTCTCTTCTGATTGGTTATCAGTATTGGGATACCCGAAAAGTTTATTTGCCGATTACATGCAGAGCGAGGGACTGAGAGATCGGCTTTATGAAACGCGCTCACACTGTATGAATAAAGAGCTTATATTAACATAAATAAATCACTTACTTCACCTTTAATTACTCTTTCAATGACACAATACCAATGTTTTTTTAAATAGCTTCTATCTGATTTGTCCAAAGGCTATTAGTGAAAAATATTAGCCATGTTCCCTCTTTAAAACAGTGGAATTTATGAAACCACTGACTCATTATCCTGTTATAAATGCCTGTTCCTGATTGACAGGTGGGAACTCACTCAAAGTTAACGAGCCAATCATAAGAGAGGGGAAATTAGCAGAAACCTGCAATAGCCTACACTGTGATTCAGGTGTTTGGTCGCTGAGCACTATAATTACCCCACTGGGAGGACATTTCGTGTTGTTCAGCATTCAGTCTGTTGTGAGTGGATTATTAACTGCTTTTATGTTGCATTTAGTGTCAGATTTCAGCTAAAGCCTCCAGGTTGGAATAGCTAGCTCATTCCTTTGTGCTATACTCTGAGTTAGACATTACTGTGTATGTTTGGTTAATGAGCTTCATGCTCCCAATATGTGACATACAGTGAATGTACTGCGGACAGCCATGTTCCATGTATCGAAGTCCAGTTATGTTGCAATTAATCAACCTGACCACAGGAGGGCAGTGTTAGCTCTTCTGATGTGGCAATGCCAAATGTTTACCACAAAACAGAATTTGTAGTGTAGTTTAAGCAGACTGCATTGCGAACCTCTAGTATAACCAGAGATTCATTATGCAGCCTGTGCTCCTAAATATCAATGTCATTTGTCATTGTCATTGTAGGTGTGTGTTGGTTATGCCTTAGATTGAGAGAGCCTTTATGTCTCCTACATTTGGACATTTCTGTTTCCTGAATATCCACAAGTTAACATATCTAAGCAAATTAATGACCACTCTGGTCTCCTGGGGCCTCATTTATAAAGCTTGTGGCACACAAAAACCTTGCGTAGACGGGCAAACGTTTGTATTTATAAAAACATTCTTTGCGGAGAAGTGTGCGTATTCCCACGCCAACTTTCGACCATGCGTAGAGCTACCGCAAGGATTTCCTGACTTGGGGAATCAGCGACACTCAAAGGCAACACCACAAAATAAAGCTCAGTCATCAGAAAAACACAGACAAATGACTGTGAAATGCTTGGCACCCAATATTTTTAGTCAATAAAATGTATAAGCTTACCTATAGTTGCAAATATATGGCTACTGTAGTCTATGGCATGCAGTTGTGATGAAGGTTGAATTACTTATCAAGTAGCCTAGGTCTACATGTTTTGGTTATATTTTATAAGTTGAATCTTATAGCGCTACTCTATAATAATATCTGTCGGGAGGTGTTTCCGTGAGTGGCCAGCGGGAGAGCAAATTTTAAGCGGTGTGTAAAAAGTAGTTTTGTACAAAGTTAAGCCCAACAGATATTAATTAAAACTGTATATTTCGTTAGATAAAATCATGTTATGAATTTAGCAAATCATTACACGCATCTCTTTCCCATAACAATTCACCCTGGAAGATTAAACTATAATCTGACGTTGTTGGAAATGTGTGGATCTCACGGGAAATAAACAATGCTATCGAATATACAATAGGCATTATTTCACTTGTCACACCATATTTGACATAGGCCTAAATATAGTATTACAGGTACACTAATACGTGATATTTGTACAAAGTTGGGCGAAACTGCTTTACAAAGACTATAACTAAGTGCCAATCATGATATGTGAAAAGCGCGCAAGTGTGTGTGTGTGTGTGTGTGTTTGTGTGCCAGTTACTGCAGCACATGCAAGTCACAGGCTTTCTTCCTTCCCAGTCGCTTTATTTGCGGCCGGTTGCATCCCTTTTTACCTCATGTCAGTCAAAATTCCGTGCTTATTAAGAGCATCACCATATTCAGGAGCTATTTAGCATTCGCCATGTATGGTAGATTGTGGGATGAAACTGGGAGGTGAAGTGGGAGGACTCGGGGTGGAGATCGTGTGCGCACAATTCACCGCAGGTGGGTATTTATAAAGGGAAGATTGCGTGCAGGTGTGCGCCGCACAGTTTTATAAATCTGATTTGTCTTTTGCGCAGCACATTTTTGGCTTTGTGCGGACGCAATGTTTTAGGATGTTTTCTACGCACACCGTTATAAATGAGGCCCTGGGTGCATAGGGAAGTGTGTAGAACACAGAGAGATAAATATACAGGGCCGGCCCTGACCAATTTGCAGTGACGTGCACAAACATTTTGAGGGGCAGGTGCTCAAGAAAAAAAAGGGCAACCCCCTCAGGATCATTCTCATGCTTTCCATAAACAAACTGTAAAATTTAAATCTGAGCTTCCAAAGGCTCTGGACAATTCTACTGAACGGACAATTATTTGGTTGCTTACAACTAGTGTGATGGGATAAGCAATAATGTATTGGGGTATATCTTAAAGCTTTTGCTAATCAGTAGGAGCATGTAAATGTGTGAGGTAATTTAGTTTACTTTTTGAAGATTTATCTGCATTTTGGTTTCAGGTCATGTTTTATTTCGATTTCAGTGTTTAAAGGTGCGAACACTTTGCACTCGCCGGAGGTTGCCGTGAGATACGCAAATGCAGTGTTTCCCCTAGTAAGGACTAGACAGGGAGAGTCAGCCTTCAGTTTTAATGCACCCAAGCTCTGGAATAAACTTCCAGGGGACTTGAGGTCCGCTTCAACACTTGGCTCTTTTAAATCAGGTCTGAAGACTTCACTGTTTCCGTTTTAACCTGTAATTTTTAATTTTTTTAATTTATTTTTATTCTTTTTAAATGTTTTAATTATTTTATGTTTTTATTTATATTCATGTTTCTCATTCGCTTTTTTTTAATGTGTGCTCTATACTTGATGTATTTTGTTTTTGCATCTGTAAAGCACTTTGAATGGCCTTGTGTCCGAAATGTGCTTTAGAAATAAACTTGCCTTGCCTTGCCTTGCAATTTTTTTTTAGGCCCGGTGGTAAGAGCTGATGAAGAGTATGCGCGCCGCGTGCGTACCAAATTTCTAGACGAACCCCATTTGGGATGAGCCTCTTTTGACAGCCCCGTTAAAAATTAGGGCATAGGGTTATACTTTCACATTCAGTACGTTTGTACATGTGGTGTTTCTCACAGGATTTTTAGATCCAGCTGGGTGAGAATGGACCTTCTAGGGGTGTCTGGGGGCATCCTCCTGCAGAAGAAACCTTATCCTTTTAAAGTTAAATGCATCAATCTGGTGCACTTTGAGAGGCGAAATCTGTTTAATTCTGTGCTCTGTAAACAACTGTCATATGTCCTGCCTATAACTATTTTCTGTAATAATTTGGAAACACAAGCCATGTAAACTATTGAAGAAAAACACGTGGATTTCAATTAAAAACAATAAACACTAAGATCTAATATACACAGGTCCTGTCTAGTACTCATTTCTGGAATAATCTGAATCAACCTTGAAGCTACCCTATTGAAAAGTGTTTTTTTTTAATGCAAATAGCCTTGTTGAAAATAAATGAATTAACATAGGCTATGATTAGCCTATCAACATGTGTGCTGCATAAGGCAAATTCCCTATTCCGACCATTATATTTCATCTAGCCTATTTCTCAATTTAAAACATAAAAATAAAGTAGGCCTAACATTGAAAATACAAAAAAATAAAGCTTGTATGCCTACTATGGCCTGCTGTTTTCAAGATAACTTAACAGTTAAAACAATAAATAAATTAATATGTAATGTCCCCTGAAAGTAAATTAATGCTTTTCTAAGAACAATGCCAAAGGCAGTAGCAGTGTGGCACTCCTGTAAACTTACTGAAACAAGTGCATGCCATTTTTCAGCGGTGTCTCTGCTATTGATACAGATTGGTTGTGTTGCCACGGCGACGTAGCGATTTTAACTTTCTAAGTTTTGCTCAGCACTTTTTCCTGTTCAACGTCCCTGTTACTGAGTCCTTAATATCTCCATAGAGCAGGCGCTGGTTTTATTTTCGCCACTAGTTCAACGTTTGCTTGCTAGTCATGCTCCTGCTCATTGGCTTCTGTGTCAAAAATTGCGCACCGAATGCACATGCGCATCGCGCCGCGCGCAGAACACATACACACACGCAGACACAGATCAGGGGCCGTATTCACAAAACATTTTATCTTAGCGCTAAGAGTACTCCTAAGGAGCATTAAAAGTTCTTAGTAAGGAGTAATTTCTTAAAACCTATTCACAAAGCTGATAAGACCAACTTTTACTAAGGAATGGGAGGGACTCCTTAGCTAAGACTAGAGGGCGGTGTTGACCCTGTTGCTATTAGGGCTGGGTATCGTCAAGGACTTCGCGATACCATACGTATCACGATACACTGGTCACGATACGATATATCACGATATATCACGATGTATTGCGTATCTTGATATATCACGATATATTGCGATATTCCATAAACAAGTTGCCTTGTCAAACATAACAGCACAATATATTGATAATTGCACAGACAAATGAAGTCAAGACTATTTCATTCACAACTTCCTTTACTATTTTTCTTCCTTTTTTTGTTTTGGCAAATTATCAAACACTGCTGCAGCTGCCATAACATCAAAATAACAAATCCAATTCACTCTTGTACTAACTGTACAGGACACAATGAAAATTAAAACACATCAGTGTGCTTTTGTGACACAGTGAATCTTGAGTATTTTTATAAACAAAACTGATCTAACTTCAATAGTCAGTATCCTAGAGGCTCAGGCCTGACAGCAGACATGGGTTTGAATCTGACCCGTGATTGTTCTCTGCATTCTATTCCCTCTCTGCCCCATTTCATATCTGTATCTCTGCACTGTCAATAAAGCCTTGAAAAGCAAAAAAAAAAAAAAAAAAAAAAATCATAAAAAAATCATAAAAAAAATTATTTAAAAAAATCGATATTTTGATATAAAAATCGATACTGATATCGGGAAACTAAGTATCGCGATATATCGATATTTCGATTTTTTGACACAGCCCTAGTTGCTATGGATGATGTCATGTTCATACCTTCTATGCCCACAGTGATTGGCTGAGAGGGAATGAGAGCTAAGAGTGAATTTATGATGGAAACACTGTGGGAGATATCCATATCGTGTCGCTGTATTAAAGTAAAGAGTTTTTATATACAATTAATGACAAGTGACACTGATTTAACATGAAACCAAGATACTGCAGGGTTTCCCACACATTTGTTCACAATTAACCTACAATAGCGCCACATAGGTCTATTCATTTTAAATTTTACAATGATTTGAATCGGAAAAAATATCCTCATTGAACAGCTGCACGCCATGCACTCTCACTGTATTTCTCTCAATGGCGGACTATGCAGCAATAGTCAGACAGCGACAAACCAGGAAATTCACAATTTAGAAACAACAGCCGGCAAAACTGTAAAGTGCATGAGGAAGGAAAAAGGCGAGACGCGCAACTATACAGTAGCGGACCTGTGGAACGGAGGAGATGCTGGGAAGCGCCACATATAGGCCTACTCTAGTAGGAAATTAAACCCAAACGTGACACCAACAGTAACTTTCAGTGCATCGTAAACCCAAAGCAACTGCAGGAAAAGGAACTTAATAAATATTCTAGTCTATACTTTCTAAATATAGCTTTACTAAGATCATTAAACCCTTACAGCTATTAAAGGTACCTTTTTATAAAGCTCACTAGCATTAAATCTCTCCAAAACACCATCAAATGGTTATCTGTGATTTACTCTTAGTGACTTAGGAGTCCTCTCGAGGACTCCTAGCTTTTTATAGATTTAGGAGCTAGTTTTAGCGCTAAAATGCTTTGTGAATTACACTTATCTTAAAAAGTTAGGAGTCCTAAAATTAGGAGTGAAACGCCCCTTATTTTTGAGAGTTACTCCTAAATCAGCACGTTAGGACCTACTCTTAGCCTTAAAATGTTTTGTGAATATGGCCCCTGATGATGGGATGATCAAACGAGAGGTTGTAAAGACAGGCGCACACGACGGGTAGACCGACAGTGCCACGCAGACTCTCGCAAATGATTATTACGGAATCAATGAAAATTTTATAATTTTTTTATTTTTATATATATATATATTTTTAAGGAGCTGTAAACGGAATGGTTCTTTTAGCTAACTTCCTGTCAGTTACTGCAGTTAGCAGTCCCCTCGCTCGTCCCTACGCAGTGGTGTAGTGGTGCCTGGAGAAGTGGGTATACTCTAAGTTGTACTGCGCGCGCATCCGCTTTTGCCGGTCCTATATTTCCCATAATTGCGCTGCCTCACTTCGTCACCACATTAATGCACTGCGGTCTTTAAGCAGCAAGTTATCTAGCATCATCTCAGATCCATAAGTGTGATAAAACCGGATAAAACATGATAAAAACCATCAAAACAGACATTGGGAAGGATTTTTACCTGCTCCGCCATTGTAGGCGCATACACATTCACCCATCTGTTGCTCTGGCGTGCACCGGCAGTGAGACCATGGAGTGTATATACTGAGACGAGTGGCGGTTTGTAGCGTTCTCTCTCCTGATTGGATACTACAACATTTTAATTGGGCTATTACTGCAAACCAGAATGACTTGGAGACCTGTGATATGACGTCCGCACTCTGTTGAAGTGATTGCTGTAGGAATATGGAGTGATGTAACACATATTAAAGGTGAAGTAAGCGGTTAATTTATATTAATATAAGTGTTAAATCGCTCTTTATTCATACAGTGATCACTTAAACGATGTGCGCGTTTCATAAAGCCAATCTCTTAGTCAGCTGCTCTGCATGTAATAAGCAATTAAACTTTATGTAGTATCCCGAAATGTTATCCAATCACAAGAGAGAACGCTACAACCCGGCACCCGTCTCACTCATGGTCTCACTGCCGGTGCACGCCAGAGCGACACATGGGTGAATGTTTATGCGCCTACAATAGCGGAGCAGGTAAAAACCCTTCCCAATGTCTGTTTTGATGGTTTTTATCATGTTTTATCACACTTATGGATATGAGATGATGCTAGATAACTTGCTGCTCGAAGATTGCAGTGCATTAATGTGGTGACGTAGGGACGAGCGAGGGGACTGCTAACTGCAGTAACTGACAGGAAGTTAGCTAAAAGAACCATTCCGCTTACAGCTCCTTTAACACAAATAAACCGCTCACTTCACCTTTAAGTCAGGCTGCTGTTGGCCTGGCGCGGTGTTTCACGGGGTAAATTCAGGTAAATGTAGTCTTAGGCAAGTAAGTTATTGAGTCCACCCTCCACTTTGGCTGGTGAAAGATGTGTCCTCGGGACCTGTGCTTGCGGCGATTCTAGCGTCTAATACACTTCACCAACGGTAATAACCGGAAGGAGACGGCAGTTAAGTTAGCGCGTGTGCAAACAGAACATTTCCTGTGCGCCTTCACATTAAAAGCATGTTACTAGCCAAACGTGAGTTGACTTTTTTGAAGCCGGTAAGAACAGGAAGTTCGCGCTTCACAGCCCTGCAGTGCGCTAGCTTGAAAATCAACTGCTTCAGCTGCAGAGAGCAGTCAACAACAGTAGTCTATTTAAACAAAGTTTGAAATAACTGATAAGCCACTGAAGAACTACTCCAAACACATTCACAACAACCTATTTAACTTATCCTAAATTGTACCAATATGTATACTTATTTATTTAATAGGCTATATGTTTTAAAGTTAGGTTTTAATTAACAGAAGGACATTTACCAAAAATGTTTATTATTATGAATATAATAATGATATGTATATACAAGAAATATATAGATATTAATTTTATGGGGAGAAATAATTCTGAATCAGCAAAAAATTGCAATTGGCAGGTTAGATTATTTTGTCTAAATTACAATCAGTGCACCCCTATTCATTTTTCTACAATTATTACTGCACACACTAGGATATGACATTAATTGAGAATTTCAAATGAGACCAAGATGACAGGCTAAAAGGTAATTAGAGCGAAATGCATGGGTTAAGGTTATGCAAGTTTTCGATCATACTTTGTGTGCTACTGAATTTATTTTTGTGCTACTGATTTTTTTTGCTTGCTAGCACCAGTGCTACCACCTAAAAAAATAAGCGTACAGCCCTGAACATAGTCCAGCTGTGCCAAAAGACAGATGTAGGTACACTGTGTAACCAGCAGCAGTAGTGGCACAAATAGAATTAAAACAGCATGAAGACGCACCCCGCTCACAAATACACACACATTTACAGCAATTCAGCAACATACTAAACACATTAAAAACAGCATTGTGTGCTCAGCGGCAAAAAAATAAAGGCAGACATCAGCCTACCTGAAAGTGAAAGTGGGCCGGGTCTGGCGCTTGTATACGGACACTGCCGTCAAGTTTGGGTTCATATTATCCTCCGGAACAGCACACAGCTTTGTGAGTTTCACTATGCTAACCGGCGCTACCTTGGCTAAAGTACAACCAACAGCTTAACAGATGCAAAATACACATATTCGCAGAATGTATCAGGAAGCCCTATGTCCTCACTCTCCACACGCCTACCTCGTCTTGCAGACCACCGGGCAATCTCAAATACTGATTGGCTATCACAGCGCGCGGCCGCTGAAAAGTTCAATATTTTCAACTTTCTGCGTTTGCCGCGCCACGCGCAAAGCGCGAGTTAGGGGCGCCAATGCACCTAGTAAAAAAGGTTAGTCTCGGGGCGCTCCGGTGGCGTAGTGGATAGAGCGTGTACCATATTGGCTCCGGCCTTCGTTGCAGTGGTCGCGGAATATCCGACCCGTGGACCTTTACTGCAGGTCATCCCCCCTCTCTCTGTCTCCCCATTTCAACTCTGTACTATCTAATAAAGCTTGAAAATGCAAAAAAAATCATCTTTTAAAAAAGCTTAGTCTGGAGCCCTGTCACTGTATGAATATAGAGCGATTTAACACGTATATTAACATAAATATTAGGGCTGTGTCAAAAAATCGAAATATAGCGATACTTAGTTTCGCGATATCAGTATCGATTTTTATAACAAAAAATCGATATTTTTTTTATTATTTTTTTATGTCTAACCCTACATTTCTCTTTCTGTGATGTCACAGAAAGAGAAATGTAGGGTTAGACCAGTGGTTCTCAATTATTTTCTGTCATGCCCCCCCCCCCTAGGGGACAGAAATGTTTTCGCGCCCCCCCCCCCCCCCCCCTAAATTGAAATACTATTGAGAACCTGCTAATATTTATTTATTTATTTATCTGTACAAAACCACTGTATGAGTTTCTGGCACAAACATTCTGCATACAATCACCTTATTATCAAACTAGATAACAAAAATTAGCTGAGATAACTTCTGCAGCAAAAAAATTCAAAGTTCAGTTTATTAGCTCAATTTGTAACATTTAAACAAGACTGCTCAGTCTGTGTGAATCTCAGGACAGAGAAACAAGAGCAAATGATTCACTGAGGTTTGCATTTCATTCAAAACATTTTTAAACTGTAAACATATACAGTATCTCACAAAAGTGAGTACACCCCTCACATTTCTTCAAATATTTCATTATATCTTTTCATGGGACAACACTGAATAAATGACACTTTGATACAATGTAAAGTAGCGTGTGTACAGCTTATATAACAGTGTAAATTTACTGTCCCCTCAAAATAACTCGACACACAGCCATTAATGTCTAAACTGCCGGTTACAAAAGTGAGTACACCCCTGAGTTAAAATGTCCAAATTGGGCCCAAAGTGTCAATATTTTGTGTGGCCACCATTATTTTCCAGCACTACCTTAACCCTCATGGGCATGGAGTTCACCAGAGCTTCACAGGTTGCCACTGGAATCCTCTTCCACTCATTCATGACAACATCATGGAGCTGGTGGATACTGGAGACCTTGCGCTCCTCCATCTCCTGTTTTCAGAAGCCCCAAAAATGCTCAATAGGGTTTAGGTCTGGGGACATGCTTGGCCAGTCCATAACCTTTACCCTGAGCTTCTTTAGCAAGGCAGTGGTCGTCTTGGAGGTGTGTTTGGGGTCATTATCATGTTGCAGTACTGCCCTGCGGCCCAGTTTATGAAGGGAGGGGATCATGTTCTGCTTCAGTATGTCACAGTACATGTTAGCATTCAATGAACTGTAGTTCCCCACTGCTGGCAGCACTCATGCAGCCCCAGACCATGACACTCCAACCACCATGCTTGACTATAGGCAAGACACACTTGTCTTTGTACTCCTCACCTGGTTGCCACCACACACACTTGACACCATCTGAACCAAATAAGTTTATCTTGGTCTCATCAGACCAAAGGACATGGTTGCAGTGATCCATGTCCGTAGTCTGCTTGTCTTCAGCAAACTGTTTGTGGGCTTTCTTTTGCATCATCTTTAGAAAAGGCTTCCTTCTGGGACGACAGCCATGCAGACCAGTATGATGCAGAGTGCGGCGTATGGTCTGAGCATTGACAGGTTGACCCCCAACCCCTTCAAGACCTGCAGCAATGCTGGCAGTATTCATATGTCTATTTTCCAAAGCCAACCTCTTGGTATGACGCTGAAAACGTGCACTCAACCTTCTTAAACTGGGCCGCAGGGCAGTATTGCAACATGATAATGACCCTAAACACACCTCCAAGACGACCACTGCCTTGCTAAAGAAGCTCAGGGTAAAGGTTATGGACTGGCCAAGCATGTCTCCAGCCATAAACCCTATTGAGCATCTTTGGGGCTTCTGAAAACGGGAGATGGAGGAGCGCAAGGTCTCTAATATCGACCAACTCCATGATGTTGTCATGAATGAGTGGAAGAGGATTCCAGTGGCAACCTGTGAAGCTCTGGTGAACTCCATGCCCATGAGGGTTAAGGTAGTGCTGGAAAATAATGGTGGCCACACAAAATATTGACACTTTGGGCCCAATTTGGACATTTTAACTCAGGGGTGTACTCACTTTTGTTGCCTTCAGTTTAGACATTAATGGCTGTGTGTCGAGTTATTTTGAGGCGACAGTAAATTTACACTGCTATACAAGCTGTACACTGACTACTTTACATTATATCAAAGTGTCATTTCTTCAGTGTTGTCCCATGGAAAGATATAAAGAAATATTTGAAGAAATGTGAGGGGTGTACTCACTTTTGTGAGATACTGTAGTTAAGGTGGTGTTTTTTTATTATTATAAGCCAATATGCCTTCTGCGATAACCAATAATTAATTAATGTTATTATTAGTCTACTTGCTTGATTTCTTTTTAAATAGCCTAAAGAGACACTTGGAGACACATGTGGACATTTATTTACTGCAAATCGCAGCCTTTTGCGCGGATATGACCATACACAAGCACACATCGCGCTTGCTAGCCAAAACATTTTTTTTTTGTCAGTTGGAAATCAAGGCAGCCCACGCCCCCCCCCCCCCCCCCTGACAACTCACGGTGCCCCCCCAGGGGGGCGCGCCCCACCATTTGAGAAGCACTGGGTTAGACAGTGAGACCATAAAACACTCTTTCTGCCTTTTCTCAGGCTAGGATGATCCGATTTAATTTTTTTTTGCACATTTATACTTCATAGGATCTCCGAGTTCAATACACCTTCATATTCCAACCGGTGAAGTAGGCCTTTAAGGTTTAGGATGATTATTAAAAACTGTAATAAACTCTAATAAATGAAATGGTGGAGTCATACCAAATGACCTGACCGAAGCTGCAACATCACAGGGACGTTTACTTCCGATCCTTTATTGATAGCCTACTCGTTTCTGTTGTGACATTAAATAAATTGTATCAAATGTATTGCCCCTCCTCCAGCACAGCGTCAGATACAAGTGTAAAGTTCAAACTATAGACTTCAGGATCTCTACCAGGATAAACTGCAACACTGTAGATCTAATAGCCTAAATATTTATTTGACACATTGTCAGGGGAGAGCGCGAACGCAGTCCCCCACTACCACAAATTATGCAGTCGAGATTTCAACATTTGTGAAATTCGATAAGGTCAACAGAGCCGCAGTGCAATGGCTCAGTCTCGCCTATGGTGAACCACCTTCTTGATCATGGTGTCTCCCCTGCCAGGTAAGTATGAGTTGTACATAGTCCAGTCACGACAGTCTTTCTGGGAGG
Organism: Ammodytes marinus; assembly: GCF_949987685.1. Taxonomy (NCBI): domain Eukaryota; kingdom Metazoa; phylum Chordata; class Actinopteri; order Uranoscopiformes; family Ammodytidae; genus Ammodytes; species Ammodytes marinus. The sequence continues at coordinate 23,767,887 of NC_137211.1, read as the reverse complement.
AAGACGTTTCTAGGACGGTTGCTAAGGGAAATGAAGTCACTTTATGAGCATAAGTGAACGCGATTGAACGATCAAACCACACTAAACAAATTAGCTTCTCGTTTTGGAGAATGTTGGTGTAAAATATGTAGAAAAGGAAAAAAATAACTCAGGATACAGCCTTTATCTACCCGTCATGCAATTTGAATTTGCCGCCTACAATAATAGCAGATCCTTATATGCTGGCTCCAAAACTTTCTTTTTCTAGTGAATCACGAGTCTATTAAGCAAACACATCATCAGACAGTGTCGCGATAAACAGCATTAACCAGTCCACAACTTGATACAAGCACCAAACTGAGCTGTTCTCCGGTTTATAAGCGATCTTTGACTTATTAAAGTTTACTACTTCCGCATAGGAGGCTAGTGAATTGCGCATGCGCCAAAACACAACGGTCCCATCACTATAGAAAGAGAGTTTTTAATAAGCTTTTTTTTTTAGTTGGATGACTTCAATTAAATACAAATGCAAAAATCCCTTGAACATGTTACATCTGTTTTGTATTCTGTAAAGCGTAACCCCCCCCCCCACCCACACACACACACACACACACTAATAATGGGTATATTTTGAATAATCTCCAGCGGAGGTCCGTGGTCCATTCATACCACATAGCCTACGCGGAGCTGTGGCGCCCTCTGCCGAATCATTACTTACAGCAGCCATTCTAGGTTCTAAATTGATGTGCAATAGCCTATTAGCTAGGATTTTTTTTTTAAACCTAAATAAAAATCGTAGTAGCACGGTTGTAACTGTTGTGTATTTGTCCAAACGGTCAACAAAACTATCTATTTTGCGGAATTTGCACGTAGGGTGAATTCGGGTAATGTGGGACATTGGGTAATCTGGGACACCTAAGCTTAAGTGTGTTTATTTCCCTTCCTATACAATTTTTTTTCACAAGACTTTTACTATTGGTTTAGCATGGATGTCATGTGACTGAAATGATATGACATGATAAGATCGATGTCACAGGAAGGGGTGGGGCATTGATCAAACAGACGCTCCCCTTGGATTTGCAAGAATAGGTCAGTGACATAGGATTCTGATGAATGTAATGCTAAGGATATAAACCTGTAATAAGCAACAAATGTTCCTATTTTTTTACATAATTATGTTTGTGATATGTTCAAGCAACAACATATGCAATAATATTTTGAAAATGTGTTTTAGATTTATTTTTTTCAATCATTTTGTTGTCGTCCCAGATTATCAAATATGATTGATAATCTGGGACAGTATGGTTTGGGTAATCTGGGACAGTCATTTAAATGATCCAAATTGGAAAAATATGCATTTACAGTGCTTAACTACTAATGCAAAGTACAATATAATAGCCTATCTCATAAAATATATAAAAATATATGACCTATAATGTGCAAAATTCAATGCATTAGGCCTACAGAGTACAATGGCCCCACAATGTCAGGAAAAGAGACTACAACTGAAAGACAATGTTTTGAATGATTGCACATGATTGCACATGGTAGATCAATTCATCAAGTGTACAATGTATTTGACTTATTCAGCTTTCTTTTTGTCATTTTTCCACAATGCTTGTATAGGACTTGTTGATAGTGAGGCTAAATTGCAGAAAATACGGTGATTTAGGCTTTTTTTTAAAGGCTAATACAACTGTCCCAGATTATCAAATTTAGGTCGAATATTTAATTTGTCACAAAGAACTCTAATAGTTGTGGCATGTCTCTTCTTGGTATCATATCTACATTTTTTTTCTTCTGGTGTTGTAGAAAACATTTTACAGATTTCAGAAATGTAGGCCTATAATATGTTGAGATTATGTGTTGGATAGATATCGCAATAGGTCGCTGAAGTCAAAATTGCGAAAATCGTCCCACATTACCCGAATTCACCCTACATTTATTCCACCTGCGCGTTGTAAACGCCTGAAGAAACACCTGAAGCTATAAAAAAAAAAAGTTAAGCAGACGTCCCCAATACCGAACCACGGTCAAACTCATTAAGAAACGGATATTGTCGCCATGATAGGCGACTGACAGGACAAAAAAAAAAGATTAACTTGTAAATGAACTTACCCCAGGACGTCCCGAAGTCAAAAACATGTAGGCCTATTTGTATCAAAGTTAAAACGTCTTCCACATCTCGGTAATCCGGCCGTGTATCGTGTTATGAAAATCAGCCCCACACTGCCTCCAGTGACTCAATCAGGTAGTTCAGAATTGTGTTATGAAAGGCATTTTCACTTTCACTTTCAAAGTATAAAATAACAAAACCCATCGCATAGACAAAGAGACTAGAACAACAGCTGCAGATGGTCACCATGAAAAATAGGCCTACATCAAATTAGAAATAGAGGGAGTCTAAACCAAAGCAAAGCCAAACCCTTTCTAAACTATGGTAACAAGAAAACAATGGAACAAAATAAAGCCTATAGCCTACATGGGAAGAAAAATCTCTTTCCCTCATGAACGGATAGGCTTCATTTAGTAGAGAAGATATCTTGGCTGGTAACTTAACTGCATGCCTCACCAAGGACCATTTTGAAGAAAATATTCTCCTAGGTGGGGAACAGTTAAAGAGTCCATAATGACACAATGTTTGATATCATGCTGACTCAAATCAAAGAGAGCAGCATTCATGAATTACTAAAAAGCACACGCGCGCGCGCACACACACACACACACACACACACACACACACACACACACACACACACACACACACACACACACACACACACACACACACCCTAAAAGATTTCAGATGAAACTTTAAGAACTTTAACTCTGTCAACTCTCCCTGAGATTTCTCTCTTTTTTTTTAAATCTCGATAAAGGGTTTATTACTGGGAGTTTTTTCTCAGCCAAGCTAAGGGTCTAGGGGCAGGGTGTCATACTGTATGGAATGTAAAGCCCACTGAGGCCAATGTCTATTTGTGATATTGGTCTATACAAATAAAACTGATTTGATTTGATTTAAGAAAACCACTCCCCTCTTACCTAGATGCTGCACTTAATCCCTGATCAAAAGAAACAAGTCTTATATACAGTGGCATGCTGTTGTTTTTCCATGCGTGGATGGATTAATTCTGCTGATATCCCTCAAAGAAAATACTTTCAGAGCATTTGAAAGTGTCTGGACACACTGCACTGATCCTCGATACTGTGCTGCATCTGTGCTCGGCTTACATCATGAATTCTGGCGTATAAGTACATCATTGGCAGAGCTGAGCTATGAGTTTTGTAATTAGAAGTCTTTCAAACACGTCTTTTTTTTCTAGTGCTGTTTTTAATCCATAACATTGTAGGTAAACGTTGACAGCTATGACGTGCTGGTCTGTCCATTTCTCTCCTTATAAAAACCCACTCGTAGTTGGTTTGTAATTATTTTTATATTACATTTTTTCCCGTCTTTAGGTGTGATAGGTCAGGGCACATTAAAGCCACCAATAGCACCTCCCTTTTTTAAGCTCACTCTAAACATGCTGCTGACAGAATACAACAAATCAAAATGGAAGCAGTTTTTGAAAACACAAATACATGTGAGAAACAAAAGAAAGTAAGTCAACTTTATTAGTACTGCAAATCTAAGACACGGCAGCAACAACAACAACAACAACAAAAAACTTAGAGACAAATATACAGTAGGCCTATACATTACAATACATTCTAACAAAAAAAACTCACTACTAGGCTACTATAAAAACTTGAAGCCTTAACATGAATAAATACAAATACGCATATGAATGGGGCTGTTCATTTAAGCTGACAATATTACTCATACATCTAGCCTAGCCTACTACGACAAGCTCATCTCTGACATTGTCATATAGGCTGATATTCGTCCCCATCTGGTAACTGAGTATTCCTGAGCTGGTTCACATGTGGTGGTTGGAGCAATGGGCAGCAGGTCAGGTTATGTACCCACAGATGCTGCTACGCTGGCTGGGTAGAGGACTCGCAACTCGTCCCTGCAGTTCCACTGTCATGGCCGCCGCAGGGCTCCACCTGAGCTGCCACACTCAGGCCAGGCTGCTCTGTGCCAGGGTGCGGTGGGGTTTGGTTAGAGACCGGGGTAGTGGCGTTCTCACTGATGCCCTGGACTGTCGCCGATGACTGGCACAGAGATACAGACTGTGTGTAAGGTGAAAAAGTCATGACATTTACGTAAGCCATCCAACCACATCTTACCACAGTTAAAGATGTGGTCAGTGATTCTGGAGAATGCTTGTTGTCAAATCATTTTGTCAAAATCAGTGAATATTTCCTCATGATATGCTAATTGTATGTACTGTGTGTGCGCTGGAAAAAAAAGTGATTTTGAGAAAAAGCATTCTCCAGAATTACTGACTGCACCTTTAATAAGGAAAGATGTAATCCATGCACAATTTCTCCTCTAACTGGACCAGTTGAACTCACGTTGCCGACAGAGATCTCGCTGCCTGCCGCTGCCTTCTTCTTTCTGGCCATGTTAGGATTCCAGCGGCAAACCAGACTGTCATTCTGCACACTGTAGTTCCTATGGCCAACCAGCCAGTATGTGTTCATTAGGCCTTTACCCTGGCAGGAGGAGGAAAGTTGGGAGAGGGAAATAATAGTGACACTAATCCATTTAATTACAATTACAAAGCAATGTGTCCTATACTGTATATAGGTATTATATTGATCTTGATTCAGACGAATTGATATTGGCTTTGTGGATATTATTATCATGAAAACTGAGACTGAACTCCAAGTACCACTACTGCTGAGGTTTAAAAAAAATATATTTTAATTTGTTTTTCCTCAATGCAACACAGAACATTAGGCTGGGATCTTTTACCTTCACCTCAATCTCTCCACGAAGCTGCAGCTCGTAGGCGTTGTCTCTGATCAGAGCCAGGTAGGTTTCTGAACTGGCGTGGATTCTCTGAGCTGAAACACACAGACAATAATAAATAGCATGAAAACACAACTGAGCATGGATTTCAGCACTATCCCCGTTAAATTCCACTATTACTCTGTTTATCTGAGGTGTGTTTGTGTATGGTAAGTTCAGGTACACATACGCAGGCTGGTGGACTCCATTCTGGAGGCTGTGTTGACCGTATCTCCAAACAGACAGTACCTTGGCATCTTGTAGCCCACTATTCCTGCCACACATGGACCTGCAGAGGGGGGAGATAAAGAGCTGTGTTTCACTCACCTGCAAGAAGCTCAAACCATTCAAGTGGAAATTCAGTACATTTAGAAATGTAATAATGTATATAGTATGTCCCGTCAACCACATTTTGATTTTATCAACAAAAGAAGTTAATCTTTACTTTCCAACCAGCACATTTCTTGATATTCTGTTCTGCAGTGGAACAAGAAAATCTAAGCCTTAATAAAGTAGAAAAAACAAAAAACAAAAAGAAAAACATCAACATCCATTAAAATATTAGGATAAAGCAAAGTTCTAATAGAAAAACTGTTAGCCATGTGGAATGTTTGACCTCAAGGTGGCCCCCAAGGCTATGAATAACCATATCCACTTTTAAATGACACCCTGAAGCAAAGTACAAGATGGCACCTGCATTGAGCTATATACGTAAGTAGTTCCTCTCACCTGTGTGAATGCCTGCACGGAGCTGCAGTCTGTGGTTGGGCATGTGAGGGATGCACACCTGTCTGACGGCTGCTACCAGGTCCAGGGCCATCTTGGCGATCTCATCAGCGTGTCTGTCCCCATTCCTCTCCGGCAGACCACTCACCACCATGTATGCATCCCCTATTGTCTCCACCTGGTTATATATATCGTTTCATAAAGATTTTGCTACAACAACAAAACAAAAAAACTCAAGACCGTAACCAAACACTGACAACTGAATCATCTCGGCAAGACACAGGGACCAATGGAGGCCTGACTTAGATGAGGGCAAGACCCATGAAAAACTATTCCAATGTGGTGTTTTTATCACAGCTTCTACGCTGTATTCACTGCACAGAAGGAAGAAAGTGAAACCATAGATGATGCTTGACAAATCGCTCAAGGAAAAAGGACTGAAAATGCATCTCTCTCAACATGTACTTTTTGATGAGCAGAAGGACTGTGTTTGTTTCAGGAGAGAAATAGGGAGGCTAAATATGAATATCTGTTAGAGAGTTTCCGGTTCAAGTTAAAGTCAGAGATGGAGGCTGTGTTGTTCCTTGTTACCTTGTAGACGTCGTAGGAGTCGATGCGCGTGTCAAAGCACATGTAGAGGTTGTTGAGCATCTCAACCACTTGCAGAGGAGTGCAGGACGCAGAGATGGAAGTGAAGCCGACAATGTCTGAGAAGAAAATGGTCACCTGCAACACAATGGAAAGAGGTGACTCCATCAATGTGTACAAGGATTTACGTATATCAGTGAGAGCGGGCTAAATAACAAAATTCTGTCTCTGTATAATGCAATCTGAATAGTACCACAAAACACACCCTCTCTTTAAACCAGTTTCAACACAAAGGGAACTTTATAACACGTAGCCAATATTATGACACCACTTATTCAGTACGTTTACAAGTTAACTCTTTGAAAAGTAAATAGAAATTACAACTGTCCAATAAAGGAAGTGCAGTTAAAAGTACATCTCAACTAATGAATTGACATTTTGTTATTATAGTTAGTGGTTGTGTCATGGTGACTGTACTGGGTGTAAAAATGTATTTCTTCTACATGTGCTCAAAACATCTTCACTTTGAGGAAAAGCCTAATTTTATACATACATACAAAATAATAATATAATGATCAGTTGTTTATGTGTCTCCCACTTTCAGGTATCTCTTGTCACTTTGTCTTTCTTTACCATACAGCATCCCCCCCATTAGGTTCCCTTCATAATTGAGATGTTGGTTTATGTGAGTGCTGTGTACCAGTGCCTGTATTTTAAAGCTCAAAGTCTCTCTGAAGCCCTGATTTCACCCAGTCAGCCCATAATAGACCAGCAGCATCAGGGAGGTCCAGTCATGTTTCACTTTTCACAAGAACTGTCTTAAAAAATTAGCCAACGGTTTTTCAGTAACAGCCGTCCCTGGCCAGAGTGCGTTGGGTAGCAGCTGCTTCAAACCTCTTCAATAAGCCAGACGCAATTTTCCCCTGAAAATAACTTGTTTTATCTCCCGATGAATATGGAACAGGGCAATTATAGGTAATTACGCCAACAATAGCAACAAAGGCAGCCAAACACACACATTCATTCATCATGTTTGTAGATCTTGCAGGGGGGAGCCTCCTTGCAGCAGCACCTCGCAACGACACTGTGTGCACTGCTCTGAATTAGTTTGTTGAAATGTTGAGAGAGGATGGAGAGGCGTGTGGAGGGGAACGGTTATTATCTCATCTGTTTTCAACCAGTGTCTCTACTTTTTCCCTTTTAAGGGTAACTCTGAACAGGTGACACAAACTGCAGACTCAGAAAAGCTCAATTCTAAGCTAAATGGTGTATTTTAGATCTAAATATTTTAATGGAAGTATCATTTTGTCGGTCTGTGCTGAGAGACAGCGCAACTGGCTGCTGGCTTTTTGCACTTGAGGGCCACCATAGTGTCATAGTGCTGACACAGTGCCTGTCTTGAAATGAATGAGGGGTATGTGTTTTACCAGATGCAAGTTTAGTGTCTGTCTAAAAACTTTTTAGCTACAGTACATTTATATAGATCTTAACAATTTTTACTACTGTACAATTTGCTTTTGGACTGACGATCAACAGCACTGAGTGAAGTGTGTTTCCCCAGGGATTACCAAACTAGTATAGCTTGTCTTTTGAACTAAAAACTATCAAAGATCCCCAATGAAAAACATTTGAGCAGATCAAACACCTACTGTATAACCCTAACCGAGGCAAACAAACCCCCAATGAGAGATGCACAAATGAATACACTGATTTGCGTTTTGCACCAACCCTTTCATAGCTTTCAGCCTCGACATGTTTAGACTTGCGGAGCTGCTTGGCCACCGACTTGGGCAGCATTTGGTGCAGCAGGTCCTCAGCCAGCTTCCTCTGGCGCTTCAGGTCCTCGGTCCTCTCCCTCAAGCTGCGGGCGTAGTTCTGGATCCACTCGGTCATCTGCTTGAAGGAGAACATCACCACCGGGTAGATGAGGCAGGCTATGGCCAGCAGACACACTCTCATACTGAGCCCAGAGGACACGGCTCGAGACGCCAAGCGCAGGGCCGGCACCATGCGCTCAAACAAGCACCGCTGAGTGTTTGTCAGGGCTTCAAGTCCAGCCTGAGATCCAGACAGAAGCTCTGGATCTAGCAGACCAGAGATCTGCCACTGACTTGTGTTGAAAATATAAGAACTTCTTTTTACATACTGGCTTGAGTTTAACTTGAGTTCTACATTCTCTAACCAGCAGTCATTCAGTCGTTCTGTCATGATCCTGGCAAAGCCCAGGTAGGTTAGCACAAGAGTCCAGCTGTACTTGAAGTCAGAGTGAGTGGCCACATGGGGGAAGTCCATCAACTGGTGGTTGAGCTCTATGAAGGTCACCAAAAGCCTCGCAGACAGAACGTCTCTCCACTTTGAATCCTGTTGGACTTTGCCCAGAGTATCTTCCACCGTACCCCACATGTCCAGAAGTCTTCCGATGGCCAAGGAGTAGGCACAAGTACCATTTTCACTCCACGTGCCGTTTGTATCCAACGAAGCGTTCAGAAATCCTTGAATGTCCTTCTGCATTTCCTGACAAAATCCAGCCAGCTCAACACTGCAGGAGAGCCCGTGGCCGTCACTGAGACCGGCCATCTCGCCACAGAGGTGACCCAACACCGGGAACAAGATGTCTGAAGAGCTCTCCTCCAATGTCTCATTGTTACTCATGTCTTTTAAGAATAAATGTCTCATCTTTTGAAGCTTGCTGACGAGCTGCAGGATAGCTATGGTTCTGCATGAGGTCAGCTGGTCGTAGGCTGCCTCCGTGGTGTGCAGCACGTCAAAGTGTGAGCTGAGGTCCATGGAGACGGAGCTGAGCAGGGCCACGAAAGAGAGGAGGCAGGCCGTCAGAATGCGACGAACGGTGCGACTGCTGCCTGACAGGGAAAATATGGAACACCTGGGAAAAAAGAGAATACAAACGCTGAGTTACTACAAACCAACTGATTAGAAAAACAGATGAAGATCTACCAGTGTCAACACAGAAAACATGGGCAGGGGGGTTCAGTCACTGTAGCATTCTGACACCAGCAATGCAGTAAAAACAAAACATATGTGTTTGGAGAAGTAGGAATTTGAGAAATTATTTGAAACATGAATTGCCGCTATCTTTATGGATTTGAATTATATTTGAATATATTTGAATATAATTGAATTAATCCACATTGAGGCGGATCTGAATCAATATACAGTAGGCTATATTTCCTGAGGTATCATCTTGAAAACAGATAGGCTTTATGTAAGAGCTTGCTGTCTTTTTAAGGACTTTGTGCCTGCAAAGTTGGACCTTTACCTTGGCATCTTTTTAATTTGGTTATTCATACGTTGTTAAGCGCAAATAAACAATAGCATCAATAATTTTTTGCTATCAACTAAATAAAAGATCTTTGACCTAAAGTTATTTATCAAGGAAAAACGTTAAATGATCTCCGGTTTCAGCTTCTCAAATTTGAGGATTTGCTGCTCTGGAAAAGTTTTCCATTGTTTTCACATGCGCCTTAACCATAAGAACAATGTAGTTATTGATGATACATTTTTTTATTAAATAATAATTATTTGCCTCCCTAAATTATGCATTTGGTAAAAAAAAAAAAAAAAAAAAGGGGGTGAGGGGGTGAGAGAAAAAAGCATTAGGCCTATCTCATTCTGCTTTAACAGTTTAAACCTTAACTAAAATGGCATCTTGACAAGAATGTAAAGTAGCCTAAGTTCTGTGAATAGAAATTGTAATACATCTGAATAGAAAATGAGTGTAAACTTTATTCAAAAATCATCTCAGGCAGAAAGACAATAACGGAGAGTTTTGTGAGTCTCACCTGCACAGCTGACAGTCGCTGTCCGCATCCTGCTGCTCCCTCGGGGCGACCCTCCTCTTCTTCCTCTTTAAGAACCTTCTTTTGAAAGAAGCGGAGGACCGGGTCCCAGATGCGAAACACTCTTTTTTCATCAAGACCAGCGATGACATGAGCCTCGTGCTGCAGGTGGTTGACTACCACAGGCTCTCTGCACAGGGAGGGAGGACCGCGGCGGGAAGAAATGTCCCGTTACTGGACGGCAGCGCAAGTCAGCAGCAGCGTCTTCTCCATTTCCGGTTGCATAAAATAATGTGTTTAACATTTACCATTGAAAACAATAGTGTCATCTATTCGTTTGAAGGCAGATACAGACAGAAAGATTGATCAGCGTCAGGCCTACTGTAAATGTGGCAGAAGGCAAGCCATATTGTTGCCTGAAAAAACACATAGCCTAAATAACTTAGCCTATCAATTTATTTAACTCACTCACTTGTCGACCATAGACTGTAGGCCTATCCTAATGTGTTGGATACTTTTATATACTATCTATGGTTGGATAAAGCCAACCTATTTTTAAAACCAATAAACAGCATCACTCTTCACATTTAAACACATGGTTACCCATAACATTTAGTTTTTTATAAGGCTCTCATTCAACAACCCTCTTAATTATATTGTGGTATTAAGTGGTAGTAGCCTATTTGATCTAAAGGTGTGTTTTATTTTGAAAGTTAACACACTGGCAGGAAGTCAACATGCTGATAACCTGCAGCTTTTATCTATTTTCACTAGTTTTCAATCATCTGAATATCTTAATTATTCTGTTATTTAATTAATGAGTAACTTTACGTTTTTGAAACTTTATGAGAAGTGTGTTGATTAATATTTTAAATGCATTAAAACAATAGTAGCCTACTTTGGATATAGCCGAACATTTAGTTTCATAGGAAAATGACCTATATGCAACACAAAATTAATGAAGCATATTAAAAATCCACCTGTGACACAGGTAGGTTCTCATGGGGGCAGTTGAAAGTTGACTTTCACTTTTCTAGTATGATTCATCAACTTAAAACGGAAAGCGGACTCCCACATTAATTTCCAGGCCCAATCCTTGAGTTTCTTTTGTATGTAGGCTATTTCTTTTTAATTTCTCTAAATTTATTTTTTATTATTGATCTGGTTTTCTTATTGTTATTTTTTTTACATGAAATATTTCTTGTTTTTGCGCTATTGTCATTCCTGTTCTTTTTGGTGGTTTGTTTTTTCTTCCTTTTTATGCACACGCACTAAATGTATGTTTGTTTGTGGTTTTATCGGAAACTGAAAAATAAAAAGTTTAAATAGCCTATAAAATATAGGCTAACGGAAATGTGCAAGTAGGTTTTCCCGTAGCCTATAGGTAGGCTAGGCTATATCAGGTTAAAAGATTAACATAGCCTATCGGTGAAATGTTTAACTTGGAAGGTGAGTTGAAGGAGGAAAGTCTATTGGGGTAGCCTAGAGGATGCTCGTCTATTGTTTTTTGAGAATCAAGACGGAGATCAAAATAAGAAATAATATAGTAAATTGTTTGATAAACTATTTGTATCGTGTATCATATATAATCTATGTTTCTTTCTATAGCCTAGTAAAATAACATTACGGTGGGATATGTCTCGTTTTTTGAGTCAGCAGCCACAACTGCTTCTCTGTCTCTTGTCACACAGCATAGTGGCAGCCATTAAAAGCTCCTTTCATTGCATAGTCGGTTAATCAGAATATGTGCTGTGACTGACTGGACTACTGGGATGTCCATATTGCCACCGCCACCAGTATTACTTCTACTACTACAAATACTGTAAAGGTGGTCAATGTTTTTACCCACAGCACAAGACACGTACCCTTCAGAGTAAAAGCCTGCCTGTGGCTTTATAGTTCCATGGTTGGACCCTGGTTTCACCTTGCCCATGAACTAGTGTAAGATTCCGGGAATTAAGCTCAAATCCTCTCCCTAGCCACTTCCCGGGCTTTGCCCACATCTCAGAATATCTCACAACGAATGGAGTTTGTGTGAAAGTTAATTGCGTACAGAAACTGTTAAAGAAGGAGGCAAATATCCAATTAATAACCATGCAAACCCTCTTCCATTCACATCAATCGGACGTCATGACTTTAATGCAAGCCCAGATTGTTTTCTCTTAACAACACTGTCTGTATGAGTATGAAAACTAGATGTAGCATTTAGAGAGATGACAAAACACATTCTTGGGTTTGTAAACATATGTTGGCTTTTATTGTGAAGGTTGTTGCCGGAAGGTCTCAACATGAATGTCTCCGACTTACCTTCGCTCCCGGGCGGCACGCGCACGCCGCAGGAGAACTGTGGAGTCTACACCTCGGACCAGGAGAAAGCCCAAAACATAGTGAGGATATGAGTCCGTTTCTAACTTCAGCGACCTGCGTCCGTCCTCGGCTCCGGCTCGTGTAGCCTGTTGAACGTGTGTCGGTTCTACAAGTGGCTCCAGTGGGCTGCTCGCCGTCTTGTGGCGGGGCGAGAGTCGGTCAAACAGCCGCGGAACAAAGAGCTTTTCTTCCCTCTACCATTGTCACCGTGCGGAGCGCCTGTTGTCGAACTATTACTCTTGACTGTAAAAGTAAGCAAACTACTCTGAAGTTGTTCTGTTTTTAAAACGTTTGGAGTTTAATTCATTAGCATACTAACAAGGTAACGTGTTGATGTGAAACATGGCTAGCTGTAAGTTTACGCAACATTGATATTGGCAGACAACTCTATTGGATGTGTTCAGTGTCCATGACCTCCAATTACACACCATTTGTGCAGTTTGGTAAAGGCTTTGTTTTCGGTAGTTTGTATGTTGCTGTTAACACGCTATAAGCTATAATAATTTAAAGCAAGACCATTTCATAACAACTTATTTGGTTATTAGTCTGAATATTAATCAGTCGTCTCTGGGATAATAACCAGAGCTCGACGTCAAGATGATCCACATTTCCACATTAACAACCACCAATCCGGCAGGTTAGCCAAGGACCTTGTGGAGACCGCATCACACCAGACTACAATCTGAATTCAGGCAATTCAAGGCTGCCTTGCTTATCTTACAAAAATAAACAAGGCATACAATTTGACTAAACGGGATTGTGAAACCACCTGTTAACCACTATGTGCAAAACGATTGTTTTAGAAATAAAGTTAACAACTTACAAACAGACTTAATTTTTGTTTAAATGCTTCTTAAGTGGATTATAGCCTACATGTGCCAAATTTAAAGGTTCTCAAGGAGTCCAGATAACACTGACCTGTCATAGATCCGGCAAAAGTGACTTACACATTGTACTTTTTTACCAAAGCCTTTGCCAACATAAAACTACAGTATGTGCTTTGATTCTTTGTGTACATGAACAGCAGCTGTTGGGGTCCATGTGGCCAGCTTTTGTTGAGTTTGGCATGTTCCTTGTGTTGTCAGGTGAGAGGCAGGGGGGGAGGCGGCCCATGTTCCAGTCATGACCTCTGGGAATGGGAACACCGACAGCAGCGAGTGCAAACCAGCCCAGGCCTTGGTGGAGTCCCACATCCTCACCCATCTGATAGAGGGCTTCGTCATCCAGGAGGGAGCTGAGCCTTTCCCCGTGAGTACCGGAGCTATTCATACGTCTGGGTCTCTCGTCTTCTTCTCACATCTAGTGCAGTGTTATTACACAAAAAAGAAGTGATGGCCACAACGTTGCCTTATCATACACATTGCTGAGTCTCAGTACACAATGTCACAGACTTAAAAGGCCTAAATGCACTTCCCTACATGCAGTAATCACAAAAAAACAGTACTTGTTGCAGGGTCACCAAGGTTGTTATCCGCAAACCTCGAGGTTTTCCTTGTATTTGATAATGTTTTTGTTTTTTTTCCGTGACAGCCTGGAATTCCTCTGAAATCAAAGAATGTACTGTCCATGTTCAGGATTAAAACCTCCGGTCTACATGGACAGCGCTATCTTTGATTAGAGGGGGATGTCAGACTTGCAGACGAAAAAGAAAACCTTGTTATTTAAAGCTATGGAATATTTAAATCTAAAAAAAGGACACATCAGTTAGAGGAACCAAAGAGCTGCAGGAACTAAAAGGCCCTTTTGCCTATTCCATTTCCACTACATACAAAAAACTATGAACAAGATCTCAGTTCCCGGTGCCAAAAAGAAGAAGCAGAGACTTTTCTTATGCCCTTCTTCCTGCAATCAAAGGGATTCCCGAGGTGGAAATGAGCTATTGTATTCATTTAGAAAACAGAACCTTAGGAGCTTCTGGACTAGCTATGAAAGTCGCCATCCGTCTTTCTGTTTCTTGCTTTCACACTAGATACAACAAAGAGCCAGAGCACATTTGTGTATGTTTTCTTTGCTTTTGCCGCGGTATCAGTATATATATATATTGTTTTCTGTCTACAGGTGGAACGGCCATCTTTCTCAATTGATAGCCTAAGGAGACACACGGCAGACTCAAAGATTGATGTGCTCTCATCAAAGGGTAACGTTCTTTAGACTTGATATTCATTAAGATGATTATACTTTATGATATTATATTTTCTTCTACTACATGTACAAATGGAATATTATACACAAAACATGTCGTTACAGGGCAGCACCTTCTCCCAGTATTAACATAGTTCACAGGATCTAGTTGATCCATCGTATTAACTGCATAAGAATTATAACTATTAGGGTGATTATACTGAAGGTGACCACTTGCTGAAGTGTTTTAGAAATACTTCTTGAAGATATCTGACTTAGGCTCTTTGTGGTTTGTAGTGTGAGCCTGTGATTGTGGCAACAGTGCAGCATAGGTTTTGTACCAACATTAATCCATCCATTCATTTTCCGAAACGTATCAACGGTCAGGTAGGGTCTTTGGTTCAGGAATTAGAAGCAGGAATTCTAGCGTTGGTGGTGAGGCTAGGCAGGCTGTACATGACAGATGGCTTCTCTCAGATTGGACCCGTGTGCCACAGACCCTGCAGGGTTACGGTGTTTGCGTCATCTTGTCTGTGTGTATCGGCACGATTTTCCACCAGGAGAGTAGTGACAATGGCTGCCATCCTATTCGGCCGTGGGTAGAACTATGAATGGGATTTGAAGCAAGCATATCCATCATGCCTATTTAAACAATTTGGAGCTATAGCAGTGATCCTGACTCTTAAGAACACAAATAAATTCCCATTATAAGGCCACGTGTCTTGATCCATTGGTCTTTGAAACAAGTTCTCTAAGTACATTTGGATTATTTCTTTCTTATTGCGCAAACTTTTGTTTACAGTTTATTGTTCAAATTTTCAATATGCTACAAAAAGTCCGTGGGGATTCGCAGAGAAAAGCACAGATGTGGACAACGCAGCACTCAGACAGTCTCTACTTTAAAGCATTCATTGGATACTGTGCTGTGTTGCACCACGTAGGCCTTGTCCTAGCACCGATATGTTTCTGTGTATGTGGTTGCTATAATTGGTTCCTGTGCTGTGTTCCCTCAGAGTTTAAGGCCCAGCAGGAGCCTATGCTGACCTGTGAGCTGTGTGGCAGGGTGGACTTCGCCTACCTCTTCAAAAGGACCAAGAGGTTCTGTTCTACACTGTGTGCCAAACGGTAAGACAAGGCAGGGATGACAACATTACTGTCTTTGACTTTTTTTCTTCATTGAAGCAATTCACACTGTAATGGAATTAATGTGGATCCCAGCAGGTTATTTGGCCCTGATCAGAGTCTATTTGATCTTGTCAAAACATGTACAATGATTCAAGCATTGTGAAACTGGATTAAATGGGCCTATTTTCTCTAAGATACTATTTAAGCTCAATTCCTTGACTGTAAGGAATAATGCAGCATTGTTTTGATGTAGAATACAGATATTTAAGAAATGCTGGAGTCAACAGCTGTATGTAGATGTGGCAGGCCTATTTCTGAGTGTCTGCAGAGGGGGGAAAAAGAGTATGTTGTATTCCTGTATTGAGATGTTAAGCAGCAGCTAATTCTTTATCAGCTTTCTTTGTAGCTACAATGTGGGATGCACAAAAAGAATGGGTCTTTTCCCAAACCGCAGAACCAGCCTGGAGAACATGAAGAAACAAAGATCATTGAACGGAAACCACAAAAATGGCAGTTTAGAGTCTAAAAAGAAGGTGAGGCAACAGTCCACTTTTGACTTTTTAAGCGCCTGTAAACCCAAATCCTCAAAATCCTTCTAACTATGTAAGTTGGATCAACTTTACGGAAATTCGGTTTAGATGAGGCAGGCTATGCTCTGGTTGTTTTTACACAATAAGTATTTTGAACCAATCAGGCTCTGCCCGAACGTTCTATAAAAACAATGGCTGTTGCTACGGAGACCATTTAAAGTGGCCACGCCCACACAGTCCTGTCAAACCGTCTCTAGACAGTAAAACAACCAGTTTTTTAAACTAAGTTTTTTAATATTAATTAACATTTATTTTCAATCAAATATTTGTAAAAGCTTATTGAGTCACTCAATGTTGATATCATATATTGATTTTTACTATTATTATTACTAGACCAGGTTTCCAGAGGCTTTAATCAAAGTTGCACTCTTTGATAAAATGCCATCTTTATCTGACTTCTATCTCTTGTGTTATTTCTACCTGGATCATGTCATCTAAACCCCTGTGACTCTTGTCAGACTGCTCCCACTGTGCAGAAGCCTGCTGCTGCCCTGTCGGCCGCTCACTCTGTCCACCCTGCACATGGAGAGTCCAGCCAGTGTTCAGACCTGTCAGGCTACCAAAGAGCCTCTTCTCCACTGTCTGCCAGCGGGCTGCTGCCTGTGGAGCCAGGCTGTGAGCTGGCCCTGCTGCCCCTGCTGCCCCACGCCTTCCTGCCCACTGACCCCGGCCTCTGGAACATAGAGGATGTCTACGACTTTGTCTCCTCCCTGCCAGGTGAGTGTTGCCTCAACTGTTGCTGTGACATTAGTTCAAATCCAGATTTTGAGGCATGATGCAACATTTCGCCTCAAACCTGTAATACCGTACATCTCAACAGGACACCTCTCAGGCTCAATAAATGTGAGCTTGTTAAAGACGAGAATGTTGGTGTGAAAAAGGAAAGTAACTGAACAAATGAAGGATTAAGGAAAAATAAAGAAATGTTCGCCTGTTAAAAGAGCTACATTGTGTAGGGCTGGGTATTGGCAAGGATTCACAATACATGGGTCATAATATATATCGCGATATGATGCATGTTACGATATTCCACATTGTTGTAAAAATTTCAAAACAGAGCTCAATTATAAGTTGCTGTATATGATCTGGGTGTTCTCTATACATCGCTTTGCATAATTCCAAACTTGAATTCAAATTCAAAACCCAGCAATTCGGGGGTAACTAGCCATACTGCGGTATCTACAGGTTTGGAGGTTGTAGTTCACAACATGTTAAAAACCTTATTTATTAACTGCATCAAGTGTAATGCATGTTGGGGTTTAGTTGGACACAATATGCTTATAACAAATAATTGTAGTCAGCCAATCGTAATGGTTGTTCGGAGACAGTTTTCCATGTAGACTGTGGTGAAGCTGACCCCTGGCTCTGTTTGGC
Organism: Ammodytes marinus; assembly: GCF_949987685.1. Lineage (NCBI taxonomy): Eukaryota > Metazoa > Chordata > Actinopteri > Uranoscopiformes > Ammodytidae > Ammodytes > Ammodytes marinus. Next base: position 23,750,320 of record NC_137211.1, on the reverse strand, counting down.
TGCAGGTTGTCTTGAGATCGCTGAGGAGTTTCGTTCGCAGGAGATCGACGGACAGGCCCTGCTGCTGCTCAACGAGGACCACCTCATGGGGACCATGAACATCAAACTGGGCCCCGCGCTCAAGATCTTTGCCCAGATTAACATGCTCAAAGACTCGTAGCCCACCACACACACACACACACACACACACACTGACTGGACAGCTGAGACTGTGTGGACTCACCTTTTACTCTCTGGGTCTATGAGGAACACTTCACCCGTAGTTTGACAAGAATGCTGTTTTAGGTCAATTTTTTATTGGCAACACATTTTCTTCATAATGTATTACTGTACCCTGGGTTCATGCAGGTAAAGGTTTAAGCTTGAATTGTTCTAGTATTTTTCTCAAATGAGCAGGACTCTGAAGGTTTCAGATAGACTGCATTTGCTTTATTAGCCCAAAATACCTGCTTCATTAAAAGATCATATGTGCAGAGCTACAGGCAGTCTAAATCCAGGACACGTTCTACAGATCCTGGCCGTGCACTGCCTTCTACATGAACTCTGGACATTTCAGTCACTGAGCAGCTTAGTGGATGAGAGCAATTTCTTTGCCGAAAGAAAATAAGATGGGACTGTTGTAAGGTAACAGGAAACACTTGGTACTGTTGAGTTTTATGAGGAGCTCACTGACTGAGGTGTTTGGAGCTCCAGGAGATGGCGATGCAGCTCCTTGATGATTATGAGCAACTTTTCATTGACATGGACGCCATTTTTTCCGATTTCACAGTCCTCATAATACATCTATGGTTAAGACTGGGACTGGAGGAAACTGTCTGCATAACTGCAGCAGCAGTTGGGGAGTAAAGCCATCCCACAACACAAAAGCTTGAGTTTGAATTCAATGGGGGACAAACATTTTGACCTGTATATAGACAAATTTTGTGACCAAGTTGCCAAATCCATTTGAATGCAGACGTCCTGTTCACGGTACGGCTCTTTTCTCATGTTCCATGGGACGCTGACATTTAGTGTTTAGCAGCGGTCGGGTACAGTGTGTGCACAAGGCAGCGACTGCCTGACAGAAGTAGAATTCAGCATAGAAAAGTGTGAAAGCAATGAATAGTTAGTAATTTCATTATACTTTACCAAAGTCAAGTGAGCGTCACTGCTGTCACAAGAAGGTACCACCCACCTTTGAGCCACAGTTCATGTCCTGGTTTCTCAACGCAGTCGCAGAAGCCAAAAAATGTTGTGTTCCCAAGTATATTTTTCTAATTTTTGTAAAGAAATGAGCGATGCTCCATTATTTCACTATGGCATCCTTACATCTGCATCTGTTGACCTGTCGATCACAGCAAGCAGTTTTGTTTTCAGAATAATTTTTAGGTTTGTGATTGGATCAAATCTTTGCAGGAGACAAAAAGCATTTGAATCGTGGTTTTAACAGATGGTTCGGGGTCACTGGCTTTGACTTATTAAACATGTTTGTCCTTCAAATTTAATTTATTTAATTTCTTTCTAAATACAGAAAGCCACATTCCTAAACTCAAACTTTGGATTAATTGAATTCAATCCTTTGTCAAATCAGTCACGAAAAGAACATATGGGTTACACCATGAATTCACATACATGAACTTCACTTTGTCACCACCTCACCTACCAGGAATGAATGACATCGCCATTGTTAATAAATAATGAAAGGATTTCTAGTGCTGTGTGTAGAAGGCACCTCAACATTGATATTTACATAGTAAGAACTGGTTAGAGATTAGATGAAGCTCTTGGCCTGTGTGAGTTGGTGTCCTTAACACTGTAGTCTTTGTGCTCCCTTTAGCCTTGACATGAAAACAAGTGACTTAAGAACAGCTGTTTACCATCCTCCTCTTCTTCCTGTTTATGTATTATAGAATACATTTGCCTCAAAATGATGCAGAAATAAACTCAAAAGTTTCAGTTGTGAATTTTATGATGAAATGGTGTTTAGATTGTACGATTGTTTGATGATAAATGTTCCACTATGCTCACCAGCTATGCTCTTTAACTGTTAGCTGCCGAGTGCTGAGACTGAACCTAAACAGGAAAAGCTGTGGGCTGTAAAGCCAAAACAAGTAATAATTCTCTGTGGCTTCGGCATTACGAGTGAGCCTTTTTCACATCATTGTAGCTTTATAGAATTTTTTTTAATGAATTTAAATTAATCAATAGTCTAATATTTCCAGCGCTACACTACAGGTTCCATACATCTTTATTTTATTTTAAATATATTTTTTGGCATTTTTCATGCTTTATTGATAGTGTGAAGAGACAGAGGTGAAATGGGGCAGAGAGGGGAATGACATGTAGAGAACGACGCGGGCAGGAATCTGCTGCTGGGCCCGGCCCGGGGGGGGGGATGCCCTACCAACTGAGCTAAGGGCGCCCCAGGTTCCATACATCTTAATGAGAAAAACATATCGCTGCTCTATATCCCCCAAAAATAAACCTATGGAAAAAAAAATGTCAGACAAACCAATTACACATTATCTCAAAGTAATTCACTAATTTATTTGCCCCATACAAAATGAAATTACATGAATTTTACATGACCATTCAATTACAATCAACTCTGATAATAGCTAACGGTCGGCCATGAGATCAATAAATTAACATCCTTCTTCATTAAGGCACTCAGTAGTTCACAGGAAATAAAAAGAGAAAAAAAAACTTATCTTCAAACAATTTTTCAAATATGCTGCATCAGAAACATCTTGTAAATCAAATATGACAATTATAAACAACATAAAAGCTTTAACACATTGTACCTGATTAATATTTCATAAATGTATTTGTATCTTAGAAGTATGTTATATAATGAAGTAGAATTGAATCCTTCAGAATAAAAAGTGGTATACTTTTCAACTGACAGACAAGGTGAGCAGCCAGTAAAGAAAGGCAGACATTAATTATGTACTTTATATATACACACATCTAATTTGACAAATTCAATTCACAGTGGGCAGATTGATCCGTTTAGTAAAAACATTTAGTAAAGCACAACTGAGTTTTAAAGAGACACTGGAGTGGACACACAACCTTAGCTCCTAGTCAGAAAGTGTCTCTAAAAATACATGTCTGTGGTAACGTTTGGGTTAAAAACCTTCCTGCACGTTACTGGTTTGGTTCATAATGTTTTAATTTGCCTAAGGCCGCTTCAAGACACCTTGTCCTGTTCACTCCAGCAGAGAAGAACGGTTGTTTTGTATTTGGTTTGAAGATTTATTGATGGTTGAAGCATTAGCAGAACGTTAATATACAGTTCAAATGATCCTATTGACAGATATGGATGAAAGTATGAAAAGTTCAAAGAACCTGCTGCGGGGTGTGGGAAAGCTTTGAAAATAACTCAGGAGGCAGCGCTGAAGACACAGATTGGTAATAAATGAAAGATAAAGAAACTGCCTCGTCCCTCTCTGCGAGAAATACTTTCGCCTTTGTACAAATAGTGTTTGTTTCAAGCAAACTGAGCCCTCTTAGTAAATGAACTGAAAACTACTTGTGATCACTGAGATTGTCTCATTTATCTACAAACCAAACTCCAAAGAGCAGTGTATCGGAGCTTGGCTTCGGCATGTGCAAAGAAAGCATTATGTAGGCACCAAAATCTTAGATGGTCAGCACGGTAAACTCATCTTTGTGAGCATATTACCATGTGGCAGTACAGACTCACAGAGCTGCTAGAAGGCTATAGATGAAGTCTTGTATGTAAAAAAAAGAAAATCCACCCATTACTACCAACTAGTTAAGTTTTAGGGGTTGGATAGATATATTTTGGGGAAAGTTATGGTTACAAGTTGAGCCTAATGTGCTGAAGACTTCTACTGTCTATGTTTTTAAAAAGTATAAAGCCTTCAATGTCCTCACGTGATGGTCGGTAGAGGCTCAAAGCAACAGGTTTGACGATGAAAACAATCTATTGGTGTGGAATATGAATCAAGTGTTTACCAGATTTTGTGCAGCCCGCTGCGTATCTCTGTTACAGCCTCCAGGTTACAATAGCCAAAACAAACTGTTGGTGGTCTAGTTGAATTGTGGGTAATGCAGGGGTTAGGTTTTGAGTAGGAAGAATGTTTATGGGGGAAAAAAACGTTATCTCTGATTATGCTACATCGATTTTCCTCCCCCACTTTTTAAAACGGTCCATTGTGACTTCCACAATGCTGAAGACGTAATGTAGAGCACTTTTAAATTGTGCTCAGTTTCAAAGGAACATTACATTACATTAAATTACGGAATAATTCACTCAGGTGTTTTTTCCTTGTAAGAATTTCTAGTTAAAAAATTGTGTAACAGGGAATCATGTTGAAGTCGACTTGCTGTCCAAATGTTTTCTTAAATGCTGTTTGCACTCTAGACTGAAAATTTTAAATGTATCTGAAACAATATTATAATCAATAACTTTATGTAATATTCTCTAAAGATGAATCAGTTGCGACAATTATCCCTCTGTTTGGTCTTAAAGCCAGGTAGAGGCCCAGGTTTAACCTACATTCCTCTACGTCTTCTCATGGGGTTGGATCTGTTAGCTGTTAGCATCTCCCATGCAGCCAAAGTTTAAGCAGAAGCACTACACGTTGGCATAGCGCTGCAGAGTTCAAGCAGCACTCCCGTGGTCATTGCCGCCATCCTCACTTTTGCTGGCGACCTGGTGAATTCAGAGCGGATGATTAGAATGGAGAACAAGCCCTCCACAGCGCCTCCCAAGGGAAATAGAAACATATACAGACATGCTGAGGGGTGAGGGAGGGGTGTGTGACTGAGGCACACAGGGGTCAGACAGGTCAGTAGTAAAGAGCCAAAGCCAACCCATAGATTTCTTGTTAATTTAATTGAGTGATTTCATATAAAACATCATCAAAAAGCAGAAGAGAGAGAAAAACAAAAAGCAAAAGCAGATAAGAGACTTCTGGCAAAGTGAGCACACAGTCCATGCTGATCAGAGACGAACAATAAGCCTGCAGCACAACTCTCTGGAAGTGTCATCATGTCTATTGGTAAAGGACATCTGTAAACAAGTAGCCGATTTACATGACAACAGACGTAATGGACTTTAAGCACCAACTTACTGTCGTCTAATTTTGGCATCTGTCATTTGCAGGATAATTTAGCTTTGAGTTGATCCGTGACAATCATCTAAAAGGAACAATAAGACTTTTTCCAACGTGACTTTTATCCATGGTAGCTTTGGACAGACCAAAAACACAAGCAGTCCTGTTGGAATCAAACCATCAGTTTATCTAACAGATTATCTAAACATCTTGAATTGAGCCTCCTCAAATAATGCTACTAATCCCTGGTATGGCTCATTTAATACAGATCAGGTTTGTGTGACGTACTGCAATGTAAACATGCTTGCCCAGGCACGCTGTAGTATTTTATATCCTTAAGGGAGTCAATGGTTTCCATTCATTCAGTACAAAACTTTTAGTTAGGTCATGATTCACAGTGGGCACAAAAGCTGCACTTATTTTGGTTAAAATATAGGTACCCGGCGGAAGTTTCTAGTAAACAAACTTTGGCCAAATGTTGTGTTTCCTAGCAGTACACACATTTAGGATTGTTTATATCTATGCTGGCTTGAAGCCTTTTTTTCCTCAACTTTGTTTCCACACTCTGTTTGGAGCATTAGTGCGTCAAACTATTGACTAGTGGGGATCATATATTTATCATGTGTGGGGAGCCACTCTGAAACATAGCTGCATAGCGCCACTAGCAGCAACAAAAAAGAAACGCCACAGGGTACCTTTAAATGTTATGAGTGCAGGTTTGAACTGAAAAGTCCAACACCTACCTTACTTAACAACATTTTTTACAAAAATAAAAGCAGACATGCTGTCCACTGGAATGGATTACCCAACTCAAACAAGTCTCTGTAAAGTGACCTTTACTCTACAATGACATGGATGAAAACTACTTGCTTCCTTAAAGAAGGACATAAACCTATTACACCTTGGAAAATGTTCCTTTGCTAAAGTAAAGTATAGCCTCCTAATTCAGGAGACACAATAACCCTTGTGCTTGGTTTTTTTCCATTGCGATCAACAAATGCTTTACATTCCAATTACAACGGACATAGAGTGCAGTGGAACAGGTGCTGTGCTAAAACGACGCCATAGACCAAACGCTAAACTGTAACTTTAAGGTCTGTGATCCTGCCTGAAGGCTACTATTCTACTGGTGCTTTTAACATCGCTCACAGTCTCATAGATGAAACAGCTGTATTAAAAACTTCATCAACACAGAACTCATTCAACTCAGAACAAAAACGGTGGAATCACCTTAAGTGAAAGGGGAATAGGGAAGGGGAGGTGTGTAAGGCCATTATGCCAGCCCGCTCCAGACATGTACCACGTGAGATGGGGGAAGGAAATTCACTCACAGAGAAGGTGAAAGTCAAAACTGAGAAATCAACCCACAAAGACAGTGTTCGGAGGGAGAGGAAATCTTTGTCACCACACTCACACAAAAGTAAAAATAATAATAATTGAGCAGATCAGTTTGCAGTTCATTGTTTCCAGTTAGGTTTTTTCTACCACCTCTGTTTATACCTTGCTCCTGAAGAGGGGCTTAGCGCCGGGCCCACAGTACTCGTTGTATATGAGCTTGAAGAGGAACAGATGGAAGAGCGTTATGAGCGAGGCCACGCTGAACCAGAAGAGGAAGGGCAGGCCGGGGTACCTGTTGGCCATGTGCTCCTCGTGGGCTAGGATGGCCTTGACGTGCAGCGTGTGGCGCAGGTCCTGAAGGTGGCGCAGGTCTGTGGAGATGTACAGCAGAGGGGTGATGGGCTGGGTCACCATCACAGGGAAGGTGTGGCCTTTGATCTCTGACGTCAGCTCCACGGGCTCGTTGAGACAGCCGGCCTCACACGCGTACAGCTTCACCGGCTTCTCCTGCTGCTTGACGGACACGTGGAGGAAAGGCTTCCCCACCACGTCCAGCAGCACGGCCAGGTTTATCAGGTCCTGGTTGTAGTGGATGCCTCTCAGGGCGTAGCTGTTGTGCAGCACGTCCGGGTCGGCCTGGAACTGGAGGTGGTTCTCTGTGAACTGGAGGCCTCCGAAGCTGAGCACCATGCCCTGCATAGTGCCGTGAGCTCCGGCAGACACCAGCACCTTGCAGCCTCTCTTCTGCAGCGTGAGCGTCCACAGAGTGACCAGCTGTAGGATCTGTGCCGTGCTGCTGACGCGCTCGGGCCACAGGTTCTCTGCGTGCATGGTGGCGTGCCCGCTGAAGCAGTGGTCTGCGTAGTTGAGGCTGGACTCCAGGCGGGCGCGGTCCTCACTGCCCAGCCGTCGGTCCAGCAGAGGGGCCACGGAGGAGGACAGGGTGTAGTACAGGGTGGTGTTCACCGTGCGGCTGGACGGCGTGTGGGAGTCTGTGATCTTACGCATTTCTACACCTGGATGGACAGAGAAGAAGAAGAAGAAGAAGAAGAAGAAGAACAGCATCAGAAAAGCCTGGCAAGTAGTGTACTCAATGCACTAGCTTTTTCAGAGCTTTCAGCTATGGTTCCTTTATTTCGTTTTCCTGTGTGTTGCGCCTTTATTACCACTCATAAATAAAGCGTTAGTTTTGGTGCTCACATTATTCCGTTATTTTTCATGTAAAAGCATGCAAATGAAAACACGTTCATTGCTGTTGTGTATTGCTTTAATAAACGCTATGCAAGTAATGTGTTTCATGCACTGTCAGATTTTTAAATATTTGATACATTTGGAAAGGATGAGGAGAGGTGAGACAGAAGGGAGAAATAAAGAATGCATTAGTGAGGACAGAGAAACAGGGAGAATGTAAAGAGGCTGCAGCTGACTAAAAATGTAAAATGATAAGAGGATAGAAAGAGGGCAGAAGCCATCTTTACAGGCTGTAGAGTGATTACAAACCAACCAGAAACACTAAGAGACCACATGAGCGTTCACGATCCACCATAAAATCTCTCTGGATTTCATTTTATGGTCTACAGGGGTGCAATTTACCATGATGAGTGCCTTTAGAGTCAATATCAATCTGGGTCATAGTGTTTGTTTATAGTATAATAAGAATGACATTTAAAATCAGATTTTGAACTTTGGCCTCCAAAGCACACATTAGTCTATTGGTATTTTTGAAGTTGATTTAATGACCTCTTTCTACGGTATGATATGCTACGCTATAGTATTTTAGACTTCGGTTAGTTTACTTTTCTGCATATGGGATTGATAAATAGTGGAGTTCATTCTCTGAAAACCTGAGTATATGCCGCTTTAAAACCCAGAACCAGCTGCTTCTTCAACCTGAGCTCACCTGAAATGAAGAGGTCCATCCAGGCCTGCTGGTGATCCATGACCAGCTCGTCCACGCTGGCCCTCAGCAGCTCTCCTAGCTCCTTCTTGGCTCCGTCTCTGAGGACAGAGAAGGTCTCCTCCAGCTTGGAGGACTCGATGGGCTCTGAGGTCCACACCACTGCCAGCACGTTGTCTTTGTGCTCAGACTTAGCAGAGACCTGGATCCTGCTGTTCAGCTTCTTGGTGACCACCACCACCAGCACCATGCGGTTATTCTCCACAGGCACTCTGCCAGAGGACAGCACTATGTCTTTGTCCTCCAGCTTCTCAAAGCTGGTGGAGAACTTGCTTCCAAAGGAGGGATTGTCTGAGGAAACGTCCAGGGAGACGGCCCTGTCGGAGGGGTTGTTGATGTGGATTCTCTGGAGATAGACGTTGGGTCTGCTCCTGTGTGCGATGAACTCTTCTCTGATGGTGACACATTCCCGGGCTGACTGTAGTGAGGCACAGCGGACAGACAGCACGGCTCCTTTCCTGAACCACAGCATGGTGGCCCCAGCCTCGGCCCTCTTCCCCTCCAGGTGGACTCCCACTCTGGGGGAGTATTCAGTCTGATGAACCGGAGCAGAGCCGGGCTGAGACGAGGACGCCACCCACAGTTTGTTAGAGTCCATGTCCATCAGAATATGGCCGTTACCTGCAGTGGTTGAATGTAACTTGTAAGTACATTTACTCAAGTACTTTGTGATTAAATAAATATATAAATAGTAATACACAAACCTTGTTTGTACATTAATGCATGAGTACTAATATTGTATAGTAGATCAGTCACATCTGCATTGAGTACTTTTACTTTGAATACTTTAAGAATATTTTCCTGATTATATTTCATACATTCACTTAGGTACCGTTTTCAATGCAGGTCTTTTACTTGCACCACCGGAGTATTTTTGCAGTTTGGCATTTGCACTTTTACTTGCAGACTTGCATGATGATTCTTAGCACTACTCTGAGGGTTATTACAGAGGGATTTTTTCATACGATGTTAATTGTCTTTATGTCTTATTTATGATACATTTTGTTCTTAAAAACATGACAAATTATTTTTTAAGAGTGTACGTAGTATTTTTCTTCAAATGGAAAAAATGTCTATATCCAAAACCTGTGCAGAAAAAAAACATTATGTTGTAGAAATGCTACGTTGCACTATTTTCTGGTCGAGTTTATTGTCCTCCACAAATACTTCAGTTACCTGATACGAAAGGTGTATCCTGTTGCTCCAGAGGCGTGCTGTATATCCCCTCTCCTCGGTCCACCAGAGAGCTCCACCTGTGGATTTCTGCCAGCAGGCACTGTCCTGCCGCTCCGCCGGGCATGGCCGAGCCGCTGAACAGCGTCCACCTGCGTCCTCCCATGTACCAGTAGAATATCAGGAAGACAAGCAGCCCTATCAGGAGTCTCCTAGCCCAGCTGCTGGACAACAAACCTGGAAGCCCCTTTAGTCTCTGCTGTAGCCACATTGTGCGTTTAAATGTCGGGAGCCAAGCCTCGAGTCGGCGTCTAACACCCAGGGTGCTCGGGTTGAAGAGTATTAAAGGTTGTCACATGGGTGTCGCGAGCTCATAACATGTTCCTTGTGGCTGAAAGCGGACAAACTGGCTCCGCTAGCTTCTGGCTAAGTTAGCTTAGCGAGGGGGGCTAGCGGAGTGGACGAACGCTAAACGAAAATATGTCGTTGTTTCTCGCATTGTGTTTGTTGTCACATTCTTCAGCGGGTCCGTGTGATCGTCGTCGAGTTGCAGTAGCTCAGGTCATTTCTTTTTTCGTTTGCCTTTTCGTTCAAAACAACACGTCCTGTCCAAAATAACTCTGCAGACAGCGGTTGACACTTCAGGTTTTTCACAACTGTCGTAAAGTAAAACGTCACGACAGAAACAGGAAGTGTCGCAAAACACTTATTTATTTATTTATTTATTTTAACTTAATTTTATATACTATCTATGATTTTAACTAAAGCAAGGAAAGTAGAAAATAAAAACTGAAGACGTAGGCTACATGTATTGAAGGGGGTCGTGTGTAATTCATTTGTACATAAAAATGCTTGAATTAAACTAAATCAATTAGCCTAAATACATTTAAATTATATTGTTCAAATAGCGTTTTTTAGCTTTATTGTTTAATACATTGTCTGAACATTTTTATTATTATCAGGATTTTTTTTTAGGACTGTATGTTCTCTATTGCAAAATAGGCTAACACATTCAAAGACACTGTTTATACAACAAAATATAGAAACCGGCCTATATTTTTACTGTAAGCTATAATGGCCTACTGAAAAAAACGTGAAAAATACAATGTCGGAGACTATGAGTCCTTCTACTCTCTAAAATGTTGTAGTATTTAGTATAGGCTACTGTGTCTCTAACCACATAACTCCATCAATAAACAAAATGTGCATTTTTAGTGATGTGGCATTTTTTTCATAACATTTCATTGCAGTTCGATATTAAACAGCGCTGTTTATACAGATTGATAAAATAAAATGTAATTTGTTCATAAAAACATGAAATAAGCTACTCTTCTCTTGGTGGATAATGTATAGGCTTATTATGAAATCAAACGACCAAATACATGCTGGATTAAGTAGCCTAACTGCCCAGGGAGAGTGAAAAGGCTCCAATAGCTTCAAGTTTATTAGCCTACATGTCAATTGGGTATTGGATTAATTGTAAAGATGTTTAGATCTATTGACTTTTTTGTAAATTAAGTTGGTGATTTGTTTAATAGCAAACAGGAGATTTAGTTTACACGCACAATAAAGTATAGGCTATTGAATAACCCTGAATAATAGGCCTATATGAAATATCCACATTATCCTGTCTTTGTGCAATGGTTTTCTACTTCATTTCATAGTTTGTGGATTTAGACATTTTATGGCTACTCAATAATTGCAAATATAGGCTACCCACATAGATTTCAGGCAGTTCAGGCTACGTGCGAGTTCTCATGTCCTCAGAACAGCTGGGCTATTATATTCGGCTTTTTTTCCACCAAGGATGGAAGTGGGCGTTGCAGTTTTACAACATGGGCCGGCCCGGGAGTTAGAAATATCTCAAACCTTACAAAACAGTTTACTGGAAACGCGTAAACGATTGTTGTACTAGCCTAATAATAATAACAACAACAACAATAATAATAATAATAATAATAATAATAATAATAATAATAATAATAATAATAACAACAACAACAACAACAACAACAACAACAACAACTATTATTGTTGTTGTTGTTGTTGTTGTTGTTGTATAGCCTACTGTAGTCTATACTATAGAAAGACAGATTGAGGGACAGAGACAGACAGGCAGGCAGACAGACAAGGAGTAGGCTATGTGTGAGACAGAGACAGTGACGGGTAGAGAGAGGCAGACAGACAGTTTGGGAGGGGTAGAGAGAGCGAGACAGGGAGAGAGGAGGGCGGTGCTGGTAGAGTTAGCGCAGTCCTGCGAAGTTCCTTCACTCGGACGGGATCGGCTGGAAAAGTGTATAGCCTGCAGCAGTTAGGCTATATAGGTTTACACAGGGACTAGTGAAAAGATTTTTTAACTTTTCCAAAAATGAGACCTCGGTACTTTTTATTGTTCCCAGGGATTGTTGCCTGTCTACTTTTCCCTCTGACCAGCTGTGAAGAGAAGCGTATCCCCGATGGTAAGTCCCACCGGTATGGAGTGCTGGCATGTCTGCAGACTGACTGTAGATAAACACCGTGCTCCTCCACTCTCTCTCTCTCTGGAGATAATAATGGCGTTTGATGAAGTCAGTAGCTATGTGGGGTTGCAGTTTAGGCAAAGCTCATGTTGTCCCCCTTAGCTGGAGTCAAATAACCTCTCTATCGACTAACATAAGTAACTAATCCGTGCACGAAAGCGCTCCCCCTGCGCACTGCGTGTTTCCTACAGCAGTAACGGACTCAGATGCTGAGATTGTGTTTACAGCATGGTTTACAGGCGTTTCTCGCTGCATTCACGCCGGATAGTAGTTTTAACAATCCACAAACTCCATTTGCTAAGTAACGTTGTGTATGTTGGTTTTCCGGCAAAAGCAAATTTGTTAACAGTGGAGTGAAAGGAGTTTTATATGAGAGAGAAATCTGCACGTAGCTCGGTAGCCTACTGAATGAGGGGGACTTCATGCCGCTGACGTGGACGCTGCCATTCATGTAAACTACATCCTGCAGACAGTGGTGGTCTGGTGGAAATAGGCTAAGCACACTTACAGCAGCATTGTATAGTATTTGAATACAACAAACATTTTGATTTAGACTACTTTGTACGTCTACTGCACAACCATTGTAGGCATAGGCTAGGCCTACTTCCTACTCCTATACGGAGTGTCCGTTACTTCGCTGAAGAACCTATAATGAACCTATCAAATACAACAGGCTACATGTTGTGAAGTAAATTAAACCATCCAGCATGAATAAAAAATAGCTCCATTACAGCATAACAAATTAAAGTTCATCTTACATGTTACTGTATCATTTATAATAATAAGTACTTATAAGTAAATAGTACTTTCACTTTTAAGTTAACTTAAATAAGGTTGCAGGAGTTTTTTTCTTGGTAACAGTATATTCAAACTTTTGCACTTCTGCTTTTACTTTGGTAAAATATATCCCTCTCCCACAACAGCAGGTAGGTATGCAACATGAACATGTGTAGTCTGTAGATGATTTTGAGTGAATTCTGTTATGTGCCAAATTAGAACAAAAATGTTGACTTTCTTTCAGTCTCAATGAGTTTGGATTTATTTTCCTGCCTACAATGCCAAAACCATGTAGTGTACACCTTACACAGCCTTTGAAATCATAGGAATTTTTCTTGGGAAAAAGATTGGATTTTCGGGAATCTTCTAGAATTGAATGGAGGCGGGGCGAACAAACAGGACAGCAATAAAGCAGAGGACACTTGAAACCAGACGACATTGAAACACTATCCTTTCTTTTGAAAACTGAAGATGCTTTCACATCTAGTTCAAAGAGATAAGACTTCAGTACAAAAGCGATGAGGGAAGTTTAGATCTGTTTTTCAGTGTGCCATGTGATTCAAATTTCCTTCCTTCTTCTGAAATGAATTCCTTTCACCAGAGCAACAATGAACAAATCAAATGTGACCCCTTTCTTACCAGATATGGTTGGTTTATTGTGTAAACACACAGGTGCTTGTAGGCTACTTTCCCCATACACCAATATGCGTTCCATGGCTTCTCATGTATCATGGATGGGAAAAAGTAATAAGATAAGATAATGACCAGATATGTGTACATATAGCTTAACTAAAACCATTTCAGAACCAGAGGATATTTGCTGATACTAGACTGTGTTGGTAACCTGTAACACATGAGCTGGTATGACACAAATATATTGTAAAATCAAATTTCTCTCTGCAGTAAATAGCCATTTGCAACCCATTACAACAACAATAAAATGATAACATCAAACTAAAAACGTGCAGTTATTACGAGTGCCTTAAACAAAATCTCAACATGTAGGTGCAGATATGAAAGCATTATACTTTATTATTTTTAATCAGCCATTTTTGGCCCCTGAAGTCTTTGGGGCAACAGGGGCCCAAGGCAAGGCTGTATAACCATCCAAAAGCCAGTCACTTCACTTCTGTTAATTTGATTAATTTTAATATTTTGTGTAGGTCTGTTTCCAAATGGATTTCTCTGATTGGTGGGACGGTACATAGTTATAGATACAGGGACTTTGTTTATGAATAGATTAGTTAAAGCTAAACATTTCCAATTTTATTTTTAGCCTGGGTGATTGACTGCATGACAACACTCCCATTGTGCACACTCAATCACATATATGACAGAAACTGTCAGTTATGGCAGCAGGCTACCACTGGGTCGCTGCATGCTTTAGGCAAAGGAAAAGAAACCTGTCTACAGTATAATCTTTCTGAATTCCTCTATAATGTTGTGTCTCCCAGGTAAACTTCTAGTTGTGACAGTTGCAACCGAAGAGACTGAGGGCTTCAGGCGTTTCTTGAGTTCGGCAAAACGCTTCAACTATACTGTCAAGGTAGGAGTGAGCACCTGCAGCAAGATCAATGTGCATTAATTCTTATAGCCATGACAGAATATATATATCTGTTCTTAAAAAAAAAAAAAAAAAGTTTTGCCGGTAATTGCCTGTCTTTGTTTTGACATTTTTGACTTTCTGCTAAGCCAGTTTCTTTTTAGTATTGCCTTTTTTGATTTTAGTGGCAAAAAAGTATTTGAAATAGCAATTAATGGATGTATGTATGTCATTTTTAAGGTTCTTGGTAAGGGAGAGACATGGACAGGAGGCGACTACATGACGACTCCAGGAGGAGGACAGAAAGTCAGACTCCTTAAAGCAGCGCTGGAGGACATGAAGACTAAGGACCAAATCCTCCTTTTCATTGACAGGTAGAGTGTCTTCACCGCAGGCACAGTGTCAGATTTCAGAGTAACAACCTGATACTTAAAGGAGTCTTTTTCTGAACTATTTAAAAATAAAACCTGATGTATGTTCCTATCCTATCCTATCCTTTTGTATTAACTTATCAGCTCTTATTTTTGTTACTGTTATGTATTATGCACCTCTATGTGCATCAAGTATTTGCTACATTACTATGTAACAGTACAATACACATGTTTCATTGAATGTAGGAAACAATACTCACGAGGAGTATGTACCGGTAGTGACTGAATATTTACCATGTTGATACAATTTTAGTATGTCATACTGTGTCACTGCGGGTTTGTTTTGCACTTGGACTTGCAGTCATTCAAAGGAATTGTTCAATGTTTTTGGGAAATACACAATTTTCTTTCTTCACAAGAGTGAGATGGATCTGAACCTCAAGTCTGTGTACTCAGTACAAAGCTATTACAAATAACAAAATAAATCTGGTCGCCAAGAGCTGTGACACTGTTTGACAGAAGAAAGTTCGTAAACTTGTCAAAACATAAAGACGTGGCTTGGCCGTCCACCTCAAGCTCTAATGTGTCAATCTTTACAGCTTGAGCACTGGAAGTTAGTACGCACATAGGCTATTCTCAGTGGACTTGACTCGCTCTAAGTTTTTTTGTGACAACATATACCAAAAAGAAAATGACTAAGATAAAAGGAGGGAATAACATCATTAATACTTTGAATAAAACGTGGAAGAAGACTTAGCATAAAGACTGGAAGCAGGAGGGAAAAAGCTAGTCTATGCAAAGTTAAAAAATACTCCTACCAATTAGTTCTGAGGGTCACTGATTGTCATGTCATAGTGTTTACAAAAGTAAAATGAAAGGGAAATGTGTGCTGGAACTATTTCTTGTTAATGTCCATCCGCCAGCTATTCTATGCAGTTTCTCTAGCATAGGTTTTTGGTTTTGGTACCAAACCTGACAACAGTCAATGGACCCGACTATTGTTCACAAAGCTACTGATTCGGTCCATGACAAAATGATTCAGTATGGTCAGTTCAGTTCTGAAGGAAAATCTGGTGTTAATACACAGCCTAGACTCTGTAAAAAGCCTAGGCAACAAACATTCTCAAAGAATCACATACTCCACCTTTAACAGTGCTATGAGGTAATAATCGTAGTTTATGGGAGTTATAAGAAAAAAGCTTAAACATCCAAACCTACTGATATGGTTCTTAAACACTTGCAAACACTGATATTTAGAGTTTGTGATGTATTTTTCTCCATTCAAGCTTTTTCCTTTATTGCCAGTCAACTCAACCACATGCAACTTGACTCTCCAAATAAAGTAAACGGCAGCATCAAATGAAGACATCCCCTCTCATTGGTTTTAACCACGTCACTGGCTTCTCACACGGCTGAGCCACACAGCGCAGTAAAAGGTTTTTTCTATTTCCTCTGCTCCCTGTCTGACACAGCTACGATGTGGTTTTCTCCTCGGGTCCCAAAGAGCTGCTGAAGAAGTTCCAGCAGACTAAACACAAGGTGGTGTTCTCCTCCGAGAGCCTGATCTGGCCCGACAGACACCTGGAGGACAAGCACCCCCACGTCAGGGAGGGCAACAGGTTCCTGGGATCAGGGGGTACGTTAACACACACAATATAGTCACATAGATAGAGCTGGCCACATGCTCACAATGCTATAGTTTTGTCCCTTCAAGACAACTGCACAGGGGAGAAAAACCCTCCACATGAATATTATTTGTTATAAGGCTGGATTTTGTATTGTTAAGATTTGATATTTGACCTGGGCTTGTAACAATTACAGCAGATAAATGCAGCATAATGCACCTAGCTAGCCAAATGTCTGGCCTGATCTGTAATGTTCAAAACATGGCACAATACATAGTCCAATGGTTTCACACTATTCCATTGATCTACAGGTGGTGGTGATGTGCCAAAAACACAAAAAAGCATACTGTGTAACACTGCCATACACATCGCTTAAGACCTTTATGTTAACAAGCCCTGGGTAGTGGTTGTAAACCTATAGTCCTCTTTTAATAACCAGATGTATAGGAAGGAGTATGGCCATTTGTTTTTACAGCAGAATAACAGCAGGTCTTTAGTCAGCAGTAAGTGCTCGGCTGAGGCCTTTAAACACAACAGGAGTCTGTAGTCACGGCACTTTGAAACAGAGGACCTCACTCTTCTTTGACACAATATGACAGTGTTCCGATTCATGAAAACGGAAAGGAAGAAATGTTTGATATACAAGACTAGACCTCTGCCATATTTTCTCATTTCCTGTGTGTTTCCTCTGGGGTTTGTTCTGGCCTCAGGTTTCATTGGTTACCTGCCCAACATTAAAAAGATGGTTGCCAATTGGACGGGAGAAGACAATGACAGTGACCAGCTGTTCTTCACCAAGATTTACATTGATCCAGCACAGAGAGTAAGACTTGCAAGTTGCTACACTCCAGAGTTTTAATTGAATTATTTTTTCCAGTTTTTATACGTACTATATGACATCATATTTTAGTAAGAAAGTCTTCCTGTTTTCTCATCTACTTCTGTTTTAATTGATACGAGTACAACTACTACTTTACTAATTATTTCCTGTAAATTTGCCATGTTGCAGTTTTTCGAGCTATTAACCTGCTGCCACTGATACTCAGCACTCTTTGCACAGATGTTTCACATAAAAAAAATGCCAGTAACTCAGCGGGCATATTCCCCCTTGTTCTTTGTAGGCTTTTAATTTGAAACACCTTCAGGAAGTGTTGAATTTTAATGATGATGATGTTAAACAGTAAGCAAGAAAATTAATAAAAATAGTGGCTTTTATTTGCAAATGTATGCCATTATATTGACAACATATGCAGTCTAAACTATGTATTTCCATGTTGTTTTTTCTTTTTAGAAGTCCATAAATATCACGCTGGACAATAAATGCAGATTGTTCCAGAACCTTCACGGAGCCCTCGGTGAGTCTGTTTTGAAGATAGTTTCTCTGTCTTATACCTTCCTCCAACACACAATGTTTATTTTACTTCTCGGCTGTTGTGTCATAAATGTTAAGTGCACCCTTCCAATAACAAAATTGCACGTTTCTTGTCATCCAGAAGTGCATTGGGCTTTGTGCCATCCGGACCCAGTGTAGCCTATAGTGGACAGGTTATACTGGGACTATTTCAGATGGATTTTTGCTCTATTCGGCTTGAAGCAAGAGTGATTCAAAATATTACTTAGTGTAATTTTGGTGGAACACAATACATACAGTACAGTATTAAGAAACATATTGTGTCTGTGAGCCTGCCTCACTGAAGCATAAGTATTAGATATATAGTGATTATAGTAATACAGTGATTCAACGCTGTGACCAAGCAGAAATATGCAAAATCATGTTTGTTAAGCTTTGAATTCATATACAGTACAAACAAAAACATACTGAACCTGGACACTCAAATTCCCTCTTTAAACAAGTTCTGACTGACAGAGAAAAATATATAATTTAAGTTTTTTCACAATGATAATATTTTAAGTTTTCTGTCATTGTGTTCATATAAAAGGTAATGACTGGCTTTGCCTCTTGAACTACTATTACACAGTGTACTTAAGCTTTTCCCCTCAACAATGACGCCGTTGTGTATATTTTGCGGCTGCTTCTGTAATGAACATGATGTCCTCACAATGCAATGGAAAATCTGGCAAGCTACAACTTGTTGCAAACCGGTGGTTGACTTCTTCTCATCCGACCATTACCGTATTTCTGCCAGTGTCTGATCAATAACCCGGTTTATATAGGCCTACCTACACCACTGATGCATGCTCACAGTGTAGTCCTAGTAAGGCCGAACCTCGGAGGTTTCAGCTCTGAAGAGGTTACGGTCAGGGAGTTTGGCGGGGCTGCACGTTTAGACACGAGCTTATCTGTCGGTGTGTCTGAGGCATTCTCTTCCTCCGAGGCTGAGGGAGGAATGTGTGGGTTGTCTGTGAGGAGGACATGTCAAAGAGGGCCATGAATGGAGTCCCTCAGGACCACCTGGAATCTCTTCTCTATACTGCAGCATGACGGGTCTCTTTTTCACTTGATTGAAAAGAAGCAACAATCAACCATTTTACACGTAGAAAGACCAATGGGTAAAAAACTAAGGATTTGATGTGGAAAAAAGACATGTTAAATATTGGCATTGGTAGCACAAGGAATCAACAATCTTATTGATGTATTTAAACATTTTCTTTGTAAATAACGGTGGAGACAACAATTCCCCAATTTGGGGAATTATTGTCAATATCACTGAATATCTCCTCATGATCTGCCACCTGTCCTTACTGTGTGTGTACTGAAAAAATATCCAGCTGTAATACACAGCCTATAGGCTCTGTAAACGGGTATGTAAACAAAGGATATTTCAACAAAGGGGGCCCACCGTAGCTAGCAAGATGCCCGTTTGCAGAGTTGTACCCAGGCTGTGTATTAACACTGGATTTTTTTTGCAGTAGGGAGATATTCAAGAATTTTGACAAAAAGTGATTTTGACAATCAGCATTCTCCAGAATAGCTGAATCAACCTTTACATCGAGGAAATAAATATTCAAGCATAAAGAGAGATTGTTAATGAGGAAGCATTTTTAAACAAGTCTGTGTTTGACAGGCCATTTAGTTGTACTGCCCATACCCTCACACAGGTCAAACTAATCCATTAGAAGCCCCTGGGGCAAAGATTTGAGTTGAGCCCCTACTGACCACCCACACTCACACAGACACACATTTTCTGAGGAATATCTGCTGAATGAGGTATTGACACATTTACACAAGAGAATAATCTGGACAGGCCTTGATATCAAACTAAAAACAGCATTTAGTCAAGTTAACAAATAAGACACACCATGAATACAGTTGTATAAAATACTTATGTCTCCAAAACTTAAGGAACATGATTCAAAGTTGACTAAGTTTCAATCACAAGTGAAGGCTGAACCTGGTGTGTGTGTGTGTGTGTGTGTGTGTGTGTGTGTGTGTGTGTGTGTGTGTGTGTGTGTGTGTGTGTGTGTGTGTGTGTGTGTGTGTGCGTGTGTGTTTTTGTATGTGTGTTTCCAGATGAGGTGGTGCTGAAGTTTGAGGACAATCGGGTACGAGCCAGAAACGTGTTGTATGACACCCTGCCAGTCGTTGTTCATGGGAACGGACCAACCAAGGTATTGACCCGTTAAACCACACTGACCAATCACACAGCAGCATGTTAAAGTCTGAATAGAACTCACTTAAATATTTTTTTTTCTGAATACCTCACTGCTGTTGGACAGGGTAATTCAGGACAATCTGTCATGTTATTTTATTCGCCACTTTGCTATTTATTCCACAAAAGTTTTTACGCCTGTGTCATATAAACTTTTTAAGGGAAAAAAGGAACAATATACCTCCAGCAATTGTAAAATCTTTTTCAAGGGGGCGCCCTTAGCTCAGTTGGTAGGGCGTCCCCCCCATGGCCAGCAGCGGACCCGGGTTCGATTCCAGCCCGCGGTCGTTCTCTGCATGTCACTCCCCTCTCTGCCCCATTTCAACTCTGTCTCTACACTATCAATAAAGCATAAAAATGCCAAAAAATATATATCTTTAAAATCTTTTTCAGTGTTATTGTGTAAGTTTTGGAACAATTTCTTTCTCAGCTTTTCAGATTAGATAATTGGCATGAACATCCATGGATGTGAACTTTGGATATGGGTTCACCTTCTGCATATTAACTTAAAATAAAATCAGGCGTCCTTTTTACAGCAACATATAAACCTGTGTGCAGCAGAGCGAGTTACCGTTTGGAGATGAATTGACACTCCTTTGCCAGCGGCCGCTTCATTTTGAATGAGCAGCTGTAATGGAAATAAACACGCTCCATTAAAACCTTTGCTTCAGTCCCATGTTTCTCAGGACAGGCTCCTTGTTTTGACTGCTGGTTTGCAAACTCCCACAGTGTCTTCTCCCTCTGTCCTTTAACAGCTAGAAAAATCAAGATAGTTTTCACATGAACATAAGGCAAACTGTTCGATTCCCCCGACACTGTGTCGGACTCAACGTATCATCCAAGATATGTATCCAAAGCGACTTCCAATAAGTGCATTCAACTATGAGGGTACAAAAAGTAATAGCCATTAGCTACAAAAGAGCCAAACTACAAAGTGCCACATGTAAGTGCTAAATGTATGTGAATAACATTCTTAGCCAAGTTGCAGTATGGAGAGACGTGTTTTAGCCTACAGTGGAATTTGTGCAGACTTTCTACTCTCCTGATGTCAATGGGGGAGCTCATTCCACCAGGAAAAGTTAACAGCCTTAAACATGCATACAGACGGTCAGTGTGCTGCTGGTCTCTGTAATATATGATTCAGTAGCAGGTAAACCTTGCTTTATTACTGTCTATGACTACAACCCAAATCAAATAACACATATTTACTGCTTTCCTCTAAGAAAACTCAGTACATCAGGCATACCCCACCCATAAGATTGTTTTCTGGCTGCATTGACATGGATTTTTTTTTTATATAGTAAATTAAATCATTGAATTTGATACTGTGTTAGTACAGTTATATATAGCAGGAACATCATTGCTCTGTCATTGACAGACAGCAGCCTGCTACGCAACCAGAGCCACAGACTACAACAACACACAGTGCCAATGTGAACAAACACATATTTGTTTTCCAGCTCCAGATCAACTACCTGGGAAACTACATCCCCAACTCATGGACGTTCGAGGGCGGATGCACAGTGTGTAACGAGAATCTCCGGCCCCTCACAGCTCTTAAGGTGCGTTCACAGGCCTTTGGTGATCGCAGCTACTGTACATCTCATTCAATAGCAGGAACGGTTGTTGCCAAATAAGAGCCCTTTCTCTTGGAACTCAAATCATGTTTTTTTCCCCCCCAACAGGAAAGCGAATACCCACTGGTGGTGATTGGCATCTTCATCCAGCAGCCCACCCCGTTTGTCACTGTGTTTTTTGAACGCCTACTGAATCTCCAGTATCCCAAGAACAAGCTCAAGCTCTTCATTTACAGCAAGGTAACAAGGTGCATTACATACATAAATGTTAACCTCACATTTGAACGAATGTGTTTTTATGAACTGAATGACTTCACCTTAAAAACAGGGCAATTAAAAAAAGTACACTATAAGTTCCATCATAGCCGAGGGGTTACCGCACATGTTATTACATCATCACCTATCCAGTGATTTGATTTAAGTGCAAACAAGAACCGTCAACTTGCTTGTTCAAATGTCAATGGCATCATTACACTTTTTGTTTGCACCACCCAAAGCAAGGTGACTATCATCCATTGAAAAGACGGCTCCTGCTTGTACAAACATGCGCCATAATAACACGTTTTATGCTGGTAAATGTATTTCTTCTCTACGTGACTCCTTTATTTCTCCTCTCCCTTGCAGGAAGCTCATCACCAGGGCCAGATCAGCTCTTTCCTGAAGGATCATGGGAGCGTTTATCAGGATGTCAAGGTTGTCGGGCCTGAAGAAGACAAGCCGGACGGAGCCACCTACCGCAACATGGGCTTGTGAGTTCTGTGTTTATTAATTTCTTAGCTGATATTGACTTGAAAAAAGGTCGCAGGAGAATTAGTTTGACACCATACTCATTTTCTGTGGGAAACACTTTATTCACTGTCCACTGAAACAATGCAATGTCTTACCTTCCTTTCAGTGACATGTGCCGGATGGATGAGGACTGCGAGTATTTCTTCAGCGTGGACGTTGAAGTGGTGTTAAAGAACGAGAACACGCTCAAAATTCTCATCGAACAAAACCTGCAAGTATATTTTTAATAGTATTTAGTTATTGGTAAGAAGCTTGTTATAAGCACATCATTTCATTTCTATTACTCTAATTTAGTTACATGAGCTAGGTTACTCAGCCAGATCAAGAGTTATATTAACACTATTTTATTTTTTGCTCCTCAGGCCTGTTGTTGCTCCTATGATCACCCGGGTGGGTCGACTCTGGAGCAACTTCTGGGGAGCCCTCAGTGCAGACGGCTACTACGCCCGGTCTGAGGACTATGTGGACATAGTTCAAGGACGCAGACTGTAAGTTAAGCTTAAACGTTGTTCCCAGAAGAGGGGTGTTTAGCCACAACAGATTTTATGTCATGGATATAGCCATGCAGACATCTTTGATTTGCACCAAAAGTTCCATCCAATTACTGACATGTGTACGCTGTGTCTGATGTGTATGATATATGTGGAATTACCTTCTACATAATTTTTCTCAATTCCACAATTATAATCAGTGTTTCTTTCCACTGTCTGGTCATGGCATACTTTCTCTTTTTACACAAATAGTGTTTATATTCGCTAAAGATTTTTAATTCCTACACCTTTCCAATTGTTTTAAATCTTAAAAAAGGCTTGTAGGTAAATATGGTGGAAATGTTTCTGTCTTGGGCTTTTCCTCATTTAAGATCAAGCTGTTGGTATGTATACATTTTCTAAGGCTGTCTTGTTCTCTAGGGGTGTGTGGAACGTCCCATATGTGTCCAGTGTGTTCCTGATGAAGGCCAGCCTCCTTCGATCAGAGCTCAAGGACTATGATCTGTTTGACTCACACCACTTAGACCCTGACATGGCCTTCTGCGACAACATGCGCATCAAGGTCAGTTACAGACGAAAGAGGGATTCCACATTGACCTAATGAACTTCCATAACTAATATTACATGTGTGTGTACTGTATAGAAACAATGAACTACACCATGCAAAGGATGGTTTAATAATAATTATATCATAATTTTTTCTCCTCTGCTACTTTTTAGATGTTTAATTTAATGTTTTGTTTATTTAAAAAAATATATATTATTTTGTATTTCATATAACACTACATAACACTAATATTGTCTTGTGAATTTTCCTCTCAGGGAGTCTTCATGTTTGTGTCCAACATGCACACGTTCGGCCGCATCCTGTCAACAGAAAACTATCAGACGGAACATCTTCACAATGACCTGTGGCAGATCTTTGAAAACCCCGTGGTGAGACTGTGATCACATTGTTTTTGGCTGCAGTTTCTCCCCTGAAAATAAACATTTCTTGCTGCTGCTCTATCAAATGTGTTGGTGTGTGATTGGTTTGAATTGTCCCCTGCGCTGTGTGATGTACCTGTAATAACTAATATCTGTCCAATGGGGAGACATACTCAGTGTATTGTGTGTGTGTTTCTTGCAGGACTGGGAGGAGCGCTACATTCATGTGAACTACTCCCTCATCATGAAAAACAAGCTGATTGAAACGGTGAGTGGCAACACAGGTTGACCATCAGGCAGATTAAGCCCACGCATGAACTGCACCCATGAAAATTGCATGGAAAGAATGATATCAACAGTGGATTGTTTATAATGTAGGTAACATCACTCAATGGTTAAATTGTGCCATGTCTTCCTTCCTCCAGCCTTGCCCTGACGTGTACTGGTTCCCAGTTTTTACGGATCTTGCTTGTGACCACATTGTTGAAGAAATGGAAAACTTTGGGCAGTGGTCAGGAGGAGGCAATGTGGTATGTTATCATGCACATGTGTTGTTTGTTTTTCCCAACATCTTGTGATTTGCAAATGTGCGCAGATTCTAAAGGACTTATGTAAATGTTTCTCATCATCTGTAAAACTAATTTAAAAAATGATTGATTTAATATTATTGTTTTGTTGCTGTTTAATTACTCATTTTCCTATTTTAGGACAAAAGAATCCAAGGTGGCTATGAGAACGTCCCCACAGTGGACATCCACATGAATCAAGTCAACTTTGAAAAGGAATGGCAAAAATTCCTGCTGGACTACATAGCACCGATAACAGAGAAAATGTATCCAGGATACTACACCAAGGTAAGACTAAACCAACTCTGTCACACGTTCCTATGACATGAAAATAATTCAGTTACCCCCCCCCCCCCCCCCCTTTGAATTTTGAATATTTTTATTTATATTTTTATATTTGTTTGAAAATGTTGAAGAAGAAGTTTAACTTTCCAAAATCATGATTTCTGCTATAAACTGACTGTCCTTGTTGATCTTACTTTGCCCACAGTGTGTTCCCTGAAGAAAAAATGTCTTCACATAAAAATGGTTTTCAAATAATGGGCCATTCCCAAATGATAAGCCATGTTCAGCGCAAAGGCCAGTCGCTCGTAAAGGGTAGTTCTGAAATGCAGGGAATGAATTGCTCACATGGTCAATTTAACATCATTAAAGTTAAACATGAGAATGAAGTCATTTAGTGAACCCACTGTTGTTTTATTAAACAAACAGGAGGAAATAGTGCTTTTGTTCGGGACTATTTTCAGCGGCGGATGATTCCACATTTGATGCAGTGAGTATTTGAGGCAACATGACTGTGTATATAAACTAGGGTTTTAAAAGGAATACAGGAAGAAATATACAGACATTGTCAAGACTAGAGAGCCATCAGCCTTTATGGCTTGATTTACTATTGTGCTATATTATGAAGAAGCCATCAGCCGCGGCCCTCTCATTGGTTCCTGTGTGCTGTGCTGACCAACATGTCTTCTCTCATCAGTGTGCTTCTCCTTTGAACTTTGTGGTGAGGTACAAACCTGATGAGCAGCCCCTGCTCCGACCTCACCACGATGCCTCCACATTCACTATTAACATAGCTCTCAACAGCAAGGACGTTGACTACAAGGTACTAGAAGCTGCAAGACATGATGTCGCAGGTGGTGTGCATCCTCTCGCTCTCCGATTCTCTACTCCCTCTGTGGGAGTGAATGCTGGAGCGGGTGATGCTGATGCTTTTCCTTTATTGACAGGAGCTGTGACGGTGGTGGTGTACCGGAGCCTACACGTGTACATGCTCTATGCCTGTGGCAAGATGTTTCTATGCGAATGCTTGCATGACTCTTCTCTGTCTCTGTGTTTGCAGGCTCTGTTTGACTTGGCCTTTATAGTTAGATATAGGCCAGATGAGCAGCCATTTTTGAGACCGCACCACGACGCCTCCACATTCACTATTAACATTGCACTCAATCAAAGGGGCCCTGATTACGAGGTGAGTGTGTTTCAGCAGGTTGCAACACCAAAGGTTATTTACTCAACATAAAATCCCATTAGCTGGTCGTTGAATTACCTTAAATCTGAATTTGCATTATACTGTTCAGATCATTTTGGAATGAGACAGTTATGAGTTTGTCAGTTTGTTCACTTGGCTCGATGGTGTTTTGTGCCCTCAACAGAGCCTTCAAGACAGCGCTGTCTGGAAGGCCCTATCCCCTAACTTTAACCCTAACCCTAACCTTAACTAGCGCTGCCTTGAAGGCTCCTTTGGGGGCACAAAGCATCAAACACCGTTCACTTGAAGCCAGGATGTGTTGCTTTTCAACATGTTGGACTTTGGCCCCCCCCGTTGGCAGGATAAAAAAAGGCAGCATCCTGTCAGACTAGAGACAGAGCAGCAGTTCAAACAGTGTTTGAAAAAGCATGAAATCAGACTCATATCATTCAAAGTGGAATGCCATCATATTCCTGGCATGTACATCTACATCTGTGGGGTTTCAAATCTTCCATCCGCTGTCTTCTATGCATGATATAATAAGGCTGAAGCTAGGGAGCCTCTTTAAATGTTGCATTCATTCAATCTAACACTTCTGAGTATTTACATTTTTAACTTGTGCATTATATAGTATGTGTGATCATTGATAATTATGACAAAACCAGTGGTTTTGCTTGTTTATAGGCCATTAACTAGAAATTACTTATAGGCCTACTCTAAATCCTCAAGTAAAAGACAGTTTTACAATTATGGCAGGCATGAATAAGTTTCAATTTTGTTAAAATCCTGTAAATGGACTGAAATGATCAAGACAGCATTCGAACCAGGACCAAGTGCTGAGTTTGCATTATTCGAAAAAAGTAAAAAAAAAGGTCTATCTCTTGCGTAAGCCTTTTTTTAAAAAAAAGACGAAAAAGACTTTACATTACATTTTTTTTTTAAGCCGACACTAAGCTTCTTACTTAAGAAAACGGTGTGTAATTCAAGCTTGGCTAAAAGGAGCACAACATGGTCCTTTAGTTGTCAAGAGAAATAAGCTTGTGTTGTGTTGTGACTGCAGGGTGGCGGATGCAGGTTCCTCCGCTACGACTGCTCAGTTGACGCTCCTCGTAAAGGCTGGTCCATCATGCACCCGGGCCGCCTCACCCACTACCACGAAGGCCTGCCCACCACCGCCGGCACACGCTACATCATGGTGTCCTTTGTGGATCCCTGAAGTCCCTATGGAAGCCATGGGCACATCAGCGCCTAGTCCTCAAGACCGAACAGGACTTCACACACTGGCTACATGCTTCAGCATCACAGCTGCTGCTCTTTATTTTCTGATATGGAGTGATTGAACATTTCTCTTTTTTTCCACTAGATCATTTGTTGAAACGTGTAACACAAAGTTGTTTCTCTCATTTCAAGAATTTAACGCCAACTTGTGACTCTGATCAGCCTTTTATCTGCAGTAGCATAACAGGCTGGCTCTATGATGTAATGCTGGACTTCTCTCAGGAAATCACCAGTTCAGCTCCAATGTTTCAGAAATTTTGAGAAGAACGTATTGAAATTCAATTGCTAAGTTACACTTGACCTTTTTTTTCTGTATCCAAAGCAGTTTTATCTTAAACTGAGACACTCCAGAGCCTTTTAGAGACACTTATTTATTTTTTTACATAGTGTTCTTGGTAGAACCCACACTCCCAGGCCTTGTTGCATTTGAAATATAACCGCTTTATTTCATATTGGAATTAGAGCTATTTTCTTCTTCTACACTCCCTGTTGTGGATCACTGTGCTTTGACCAAAATTCGAATAAAACAGTAAACCAAACCGAGCAAAGTGTGTCTGAATTTCTTTTATACAGTATAGTCAACTGTCTGAACCGAGATTGAACTATAGTCTCTGCTATCTGCCAGTATCAGTGTAGACTAGCTGTAGTGTGGTTTTCTGTGATAAACTAAATGGAATATTCAAATTTCAAAAGTTGATGCAATGCTTGAAAAGTGAGTCAGCAATTCTGAAGTGTTCGTTGACTAAATCACCTTGTCATAATCAGTATATCTCCTCATGATTCGATACCTGTCCGTCCATACCGTGTGTGCGTGCTGGTGTCAATACACAGCCTAGGCTCTGTAAACCAAAGGGGGCCAACCATAGCAAGCAACATACCCGTTTACAGAGCCTAGGCTGTGTATCAACACTGTCTTTTCAAACACACACACGCGTAGCGGATCGCGAGGAGATATTCAAATTGATAGTTTATCGAGAAGCATTCTCCCGAATCACTGACTCCAAGTATCCTCAAATTTGAATAATTTGCATTTCAGATCAAGAGTAAAAACAAGGCATTTCCCAGAGTCGTAAAGAGAGTAAAAGTTACCCTGCATTCCGAATAGCATATTCTTTCTTTTTTCTATTCTACATCTGACGATAAAAATAATGTAGTTAGGATGCAGTAGGCATACTATATTTTAATCATAACATTGTACCTTGATCTTGCCTCCTGCTTCTATATCCATCGCATCCCTGTTTGTTTTCGTATGGAGGCTCTGTTGATGTGACGTCACTTCAGGTGCGCGCTGGATTGTGGGTCAGAATTGCCTAAATAGGATGCTGTTTCCAACACTAAAAATCCCGGACGGATGTAGTAAACATCCAGGTATTTCTATGCTGGCAGATTTTTGACCGAGCCAATCAGCGAACAAAGGGAGTGGCTCAGAAGCCGGCGCATAACATACGTCAAGACCAAACGTTATGCAATGGTTGGCAGATCCAATCATTTTAAACGTCAACAGACACCCGCCTTAACGTTTGTGAATTGAGCGATTCCAGACCTTCTGTACAAATTAAATGAAGTACAATGGTCTGGTAGGACCAGGCTAATGCAATGCTGGATAACAGAAGCAAATCACTTAACCATTAGTGCCAGGTAAATTCTGTCAGAGCATCAGATGAAAAGTCCAGAATCAGTTATATTTTAAAACATTTTTATTAGAAAGGTCGCAAGTAATTATAGCAAAAAAAAAAGAGTGAAAATATACAGCCTGTGGTTAAAGGTCGTAATGTATAGCAAAAAAAAAAAGAATGAAAATATACAGCCTGTGGTTAAAGGTCGTAATGAATAGCAAAAAAAGAGTGAACATTTACAGCATGTGGTTAAAAGCGAACGCTCAACATGGGAGGGCTTCTGGTAAAAAGACTAAAAGAAAACTAAATACATTAGTGAAATATGAAGATTTATACAAAGTGGAGGGAGACGGGGTGATCACAAGCGGAAGCGGTCCGAGAAGTTCGGTGAATGGGGGATAGTGAGGGGAAGTTCACTCTTCTTCAATGCAACAGGTTTGTAGTGTCTGATGGGTTGAGCCTTGTGAACCTGCAGAGGAGGTGAAGAAAAGCAGTCAGACACTGCAGCCGCATACAGAGGTTCAACTCTGAGCAGACAGACCATTTTATCATTACATATTATAAGTTGATTCTCAGTTTGCTCAACAGCCCTTTAAAGCCGCTGTAATCCAAAAATCCTTCTAACAAATTATTTGGGAAAGTTAATTGCATGATAGTAAGCATCTGAAAAGAGTAGAGATAGTCAATAAAAAAAAAGGTATGTTTGATAATTTGGTTTAGAGAAGGACTATGCTCTGGTTCTTATTACACAATAAGTATTTATGAACCAATCATGGCAGGTCTTTGCTCGAACATTCTATAAAACAATGATTGTTGCCATGGATACTTTGATACAGCTATGGCCGCACAGTCCAGTCAAACGGTCTTAACAGTAAAAAAAAGAAACTCGTTTTATAATATTTTTTTAACATTTATTTTTACAAATCAGATTTTTGTAAAAGCTTTTTGAGACACTCAAATTTGATATATAGATTTTTCCTATTTTAGACGAGATTTCCAGAGGCTTTAACACACAATCACTGATCACTCTACTTTGCAAACGAAGCCTTGTGCAGACAGTTACCTGATCTTGCCGCATCTTTGCAATCTCCTCCGTCTCCCTCTGGTCCTCCTCTCGTCTCTGGTCCTCCTCCATCATCATCCTGAGAGCTTCCTTCTCACCGGCCACACGCTCGTACTCCTGCCTCTCTCGGGCCCGTCTCTCTGTCGACAGCTCAAACGCCTCCACCACTGCAGAAGAGTGAATGCCTTCTAAAGAGTGCCATGACAGGTGGTAGTGAAGGCAACATAAAGAGTGAGTTACATAATACCCAAGAGTGCTCCAGCCAAGGAGCACGAAGCCGAAGCACTACGTGAAAAGACAATAGCCAATAACTGTCACCAAAACCCATGTGTAGACCTAACACCAATAAATTGGGACAGCATGATTAAAAGGTGGAGTCAGCGGTTTTGGGGGCGCTTGTTGTCAAAATCAAGGAATACCTACCGTTGTGTCTATTTTTCGATGCACTCAATACAGAAAGCGGGGATCATAAAGAGATAGTCACGGAGTATGACAACAAGCATTCTCCAAAATTGCTGACTCCATCTTTAAATGGAAAGAAAGAAAAAAAATGTAGGAGCTACAGTATGCAGCAAGTCTGACCCAGGGTTTAAACAGTTGTATGACTGGCTTTACAAATTCATTCCGTTCCCCCACTTGTGCAGACAGTCATGCTCATTGCTCGCCAATCAGAATTAGCTAAAGCGATCGAGTACACCCTCAACAAGTGAGACCCAAAGAAAATGTTACATTCATGATGCAGAAAAATCACCCTCCACTGAAATTCAGTGTGAAGAAAAGCAACACTTTGGGTGTTTCTGGTTTCTTACCCATTGCATCCCGGCTCTCCTTTTTGGGCTGGAAAGGCTGTTTATGAGTGACTGTGTTTGGCCTTGCTTTGAATAGTGCTGCTTCCTCCTGCTGTTTCTGCTCGTCTTTCATCTACAAAGCACAGGAGGTCATTTTTATAATCCAAGGTTATAAGACTGTTGTGTTAACCAACCTATATGCAATGCCATATCCCTTTCGTACCATTTGTTCCCAGCGACTGCTCTTCACGGCTCCCCGTTCATCTAGGAGCAGCCTGAAGGGCTCTGGCTTTGTGGCTTCCAGCTTCTTCTTCTCGGGGAGGTTAACCGTGTCAAAGTCTGGCAGTGGCTGGGCCTTAAACTGTGAAACCTGGTCAAGTTCAAAACATACAAGCAAATTAACAGGCGTCTCTTTATTCTGACCTGAAGACACAACTTCTGGAAGAGCAACTTCACCTCCTCATTTCGCTTCTCCTGCAGCTTCTTCTCTTTCAGTGCCCTCCTCTCTCGTTCCCTATCTTCAAAGGAGAAAGGACAGACCTCCACATGGTGGTGCTCTGGTAAGCGGGGCTGGAAGGGCATGCCAAAGTGAGGCACTGGAGGGGCCTTGATAGGTGAGGGCTGTTTAACCTTAAACAAAACCGCAGGTACAAGGTTATTACCTTCAGTTAAAGAAAAGGCAATGTCATTTAAGTGAATGAAGGGGAAGAGCGCTGAATTCAAAACAACTTAACGTGTCCTTACTTCCTCAACCCTGGATGCCACATGAATCCGCTTCTTGAGGGCAAAAGCTGGAGATTCTGGCACCGTTGGAGGCAGAACCTTCTTCTCTGGCAATCCCTGTTTACAGGAGGAAATCCTATTTTAATATATTCCTATGGAAATGTCTGTAAAAGCTTCACATTCTCTAGAAATGCCATTTTTACAGTGAACCTTTGCATTTGACATGTTTAAACTCACCGTCACTCCTTCCAGCATCTTTTTGGGCACAGGCTGGGATTTAAAGGTGTGCGATTTCTCTTCCTCTTCCTGGGGCTTGGCGGCCTGTCTCTCCTGGAGCCTTTTATCAATCTGCAGCTCAAAGCCTTCTGGCACCGTGGGCTCCTTCACTGCTGGCCTCTTAAGGCCTTCCACACCCTCCAATATCTTCCTGTTCAGTTCCAGGGCCTTGATTGGAAACCTGGGATTAAAAAAAATAAATAAAAAAAGCTTAGTGCAAATACAAACCCTGACAATTCCGATGTCACAAGCTTTTTTTTTTTTTTTTTTTTTTAACTCATTTGAAATAGGTGTATGCGTTCTGATGGTGATTTTTATATTATTAGCGATTAAAAAGTTCAACCACTTTTTCTTTCCAGACAGAAAGTAGACTTGGCTTTCAGTTTAAGAAAGTTACAAAAGCATTGTGAGATGGGAGAGTCTGTGTTCTTACTTATTCAGTTTTTCCAACTCCTCTTCCTCCAGGTCAGAAGAGCTCTTCACAGTAGTTGGCCGGCTCCTCTTGACAGTCATCAGGTGTGGGGTGTGAGGCTGGGTGAGCTTCAGGTGGCTACCCTTCCTTTGGGATGGCCCTGGAAAACAAGCAATTATACCCATGTATTTCAGATACAGTTCAACGCACACTTAACTGTTCTGAATATCTCCTTACTATCTGTATTAGCACCAGATTTATTTTCAGCACACACACACAATACTGACAGGTAGCTCACCGTGGAGATATTCACTGATGACAAAATATAAATTTCTGACAACAAGCATTATACTGAATCACTGACTGCACCTTTAAATATTTTAACTCCTCTCCCGAAACCATTTGTGGCACAGAACTGAGTCACCCAAACATCTCCTTACCTCTCTCTTGACTCCTGCGACTGCGCAGGTGGTAACGGTCAGGTGTTCGTGTGTGGAACTGTGCGATCTGCTGAGCCGTGGACACGTAGGCAGACTGCCCCTCCGCCCCTTTTCTCTTGTTTCCCCTCGACAGGTTGAAGGGTTTTGGTACTGTGGCACCTTTCATAGCCTTTGCCTTAAAAAAGAGCATGTTTCAGGTGAACATTTAGCAGTCTGGATTTAAAAAGTATATCTTTAAAAAGGTGATTGCTTTGTATGAAGAACTTACTGGGGAGGAAGGTTTGCGGAGCTGAGCGATGAAGTCCACTTCCTTGTGGGTCGTTTGGGATGAAGTCGTAGCCTTAACACGGGTGTCTGTGGTGAAGTGGAATTCTTTAGGCACCGTCGCCGATAGGACCATCTTCTTTGGTGGTGGATCTGAAATAACAGTGACATACTCTTTTAAAAAGGTAGTACAGGTGACAGTTTCATCTACCATTTACTAATGGTTGCAGCCGCCCATCAAGTCAAATCAGTTATATTTACTCACTGCCAGCAAGAGCAGCTTTGTAACTGGCCTCGTTCTGCTTGCGATGCAGAACCACTTCATTCTGGAGGTCTCTGATGCGCTCCAGCTCCCGTAGTTCAGAGGCATTTGGCCTGTTTTAGACAAATTAAAAACAAAATTAAGCTTTAACCTACTGAGTATTTTGTTTAAATGTGGAAATATTCCTTCAAAGTCAAACCACAGTGATTTGCAATGAATTCCAAGAGGGCGAGGCTGAGAACCACTGGTAGTTGTAGACTCACTCTGTGTTTGCAGTAGTGGAAGCTGCAGCCCTGGTATTGGGTGCAGGCCTGGGATTCATTGGTCTATTCTTGTGCACAACACTGCTGCTTTTTCGGGCAGCTCGGGCAACAGGACTCCTAGAACTGAGGACATCCGAGAGGAATTTAGGGTCAAATGACACGTTACAGTTTTGTCGAGCCGGCTAACGCAAATAAAGTTGGGTTATATCAAACTGATATCGGGGTACACATCGGGTTTCCTATGCAAAAGTGTTTTTGTAAAGTGAAAAGGAAACAATCTGTTGGTGGGTGCTGGACCTATACAATGTTTCAGTGGCTTTAAGTGCAGGCAGTGGTTTCACTTACTTTCTGTGTTTCTTTGTTGGTGGTGCTGGATTGCTGGTTAGCCCTTTACGTTTTGAAACCCTATAGTCAGGAAAAAGAAACAGGATTTTAAATTATAGTAAAAGAAAGAACACTATAGAGAAGTTGTTCTATGTGCTCATACCAACTGATTCTGCATTTCAATAGCATCTTCGCAAGACCCTCTTATGGGTCTCGTCTAACAAACCTCAATCCCGTTGTTTTCTTGCACTTTTCAAACCAAGAATAGATTACCCTGAGCCACAGACAGTATACAGCATTTTTACAGGCTGAATACTCCGTGTAGCAAATACAATCCACTTTGTAAAAATTAGAGCTGCATTAAAAACTAAAATATTTACAATACAAACACTGTACAAATGAATGACTGCCCACAACATTAACTCAACACAGGGGCAAACGCAGCTTATATCCAGTTGCTTAAATGGTCACAATTGTGCAAGAAACATCAGGTAAAATGATAAGTTATTAATCAGTACCACAGTTACATTTTAAACATTGCACAGCCCTATTGTATCACATTTATTTCCAAGCACAAAGACAGTACCTGCATGGTTGGGCAGGGGGTGGGTTAGATGCCCTCGTCTTGGGTCTGGCACCAGTCCGATTAGGAGATCTACCACCCCAGGTTGTGACCACGTTTGAAGGTTGAGCTCCGGATGTGCTAGGAGCTGAAATATGGATCAGTCAATATGGGTTCATGTTAAAAGTTATGACTATTCACTGAAATTACAGAAGACTAAGAACGACCACTTTAGAGTTCAGATTTCAGTTGTCAATGTAAATGCATAAAAGTAAATAAAAGTCGTCTTGTTTTCATAAAGTTGTTGTGAAACTGTTTAACACTTAGATTATTTATACTCTCTCTGAGACTTTGGGTCACTATGGTGCACTATTCTCCAATTCCCTTATCCCTCAACAACAATAATCATAACAAGTGATATTAGTTACAGTATCCAAAACTAACCACAGTCCTCTTCAGTCCTGAGAGGGTTGACGACGGCTCTCGGACGGTTTTCACTTCTTTTGAAGCGTTGGTCCATCACTGGTGTTTGAAGGCCACCATTTGCCTGCATGTCTGCACATAATAGAAAAAAAAGGGGATTGTGAGATACTTTTACAGACAATTTGTCGTTTGGTGTGGGTTTCTCTTGTGGTGGCTGTAGTAATAATACTCAAAACAACCCGATAAAAGCCGAACTGTAATGCTCTTATTCAGATGTACATTTTGATGCTGTTCAAATGGTCTGCTGACAATTTAATTGTCAAAGCTGCAGTGGCCTTTTGTTAAGGGCGTCATGAAATATCCAATGATAGCTAATTGAAGGATGTGCAACAGCCAGGGTACATTCTGTGGAATTAGCCACATACACCCATTCTGTTCTGCGTGTTCACAGATTGAGAGGGGGTGGGGGGCAATAACAAAAAACATCGTGATTTCAAAATAATTCATGCGCTGGAGAAAAACACTGTTAAAATCTCAACAAAGCCTAACATTTTGAGAAGCCAATGTTTATTCCAAACGCGTTTTGAGTTCGTGTTGTTGTCTTTTTAGTCCACCCTCACTAACTCCAGCCCAATGTAGCCAGAAAGACAAGACAAGCCCTGGTGACTGCATGAGGAGGGGAATGTTAACAGGTCAAAATATCAGACGAAAATTCCGAAAGGACACTTACCAAACCACTTTTCTTCGACCTCGGCATTCTGCAGCTCTTTCAAGTCCACTACGTGAGACGGGGCGTCGAATTCGTAGCGCTCAGAGGAGTCAGAGTCGCTTTCGGCCATAATAGCAATGCACCTATACAAGAATACAGTAAACACGTCGAATCTGTCACTAACAATGAAGGAAAGTAAAGTCTGCGTTAGGTTAACCGACCAATATGTCCATTTATTTAAATTACGCCCATATCTAGCCTTATTTTTGTAAAGGAAAAAGACTAGCTGCATAAAGTGAAGACACTGGGAAAACTCCACAAAAGACGTGCCTTCTGCCCTCAAATGTAAAATTATATAGTGTGCAACGTTATGTATCCTTCTGACTACGTTTACAGAGGGAAAACAACTGGCTAGCTAACCTAACTAGCCTTCAGAAGTATACGTTAGACTGGCTAACAGCTCATTTTAAACGACTCATGTAAAATGTTGCTTCACATTCATGACGCAATCAAAGTTAAGTATACTGGAAGTTCGTAAAATTAGGAAACAATTACTGATATAGAACTAAATATGTAGGATTTGTTGAAAAGCTTACCAAGGACGTCTCACTCAAGGAAACACGGATAAAACTGTGGACCAACGGCTTGACGTTTAAATTTCGTTCTTTTTGAATCAGCAAATCAAGAACGTCATTTTTACCCGCTCGCCGCCTATTGGCTCATATGAGTCAACTTCCTCTGACGTGACCACGTGATCACTACAAAGCAGACAACAAAGTAATTTGGACACCTGCGTGCGTGTGCCTTTCTTTATATGTCCATGGCGTGTGCAGAACTGCAGAATCAGTTTTCCAAAACAAATGCATTGGCTATCAATTTACCTGGATATTACATTACGGTTAGATATCTGTGCGCATTTATTTATCAGTAAACAATATCAAAAACATGTTATCGACGGAACGCCCTAGCTATTGTAAAATATATGCTTTTATTTAGGCTTCATAGGCTCAATAAGAGTAAGAATACCATTACAGACAATCGCAAACACGAATGGGTGATAGCAAAATGTAGCCAATTAACCGGTCAGAGCTGTAGCCTATAGCCTAAAGTAAACACTGCTATTCCTCTCAAAATTACAGGATACAATAAGTGTAACCTACAGCCTAGTGTTGAAAACACAGCTCGTCTACTATGGACATAATCTAAGATATAGGCTAATGGTAGTTGTGTCATTCTCCAACTTCGGAGGTTTTTGTGTCCCTGGCAGATATAATGAAAACAAAAGCACATTTCTTATTTTTAAAGTTTGTCACACTTAATTTACACTAAAATTACTCTTGGAAAAATAAATGGTACACCAGTCAATATTTTTATTATACAAAAAGTCGTGTTTTATATGTGGTTTTGGCTATATACCCTTTGTCGCCGGGTCCAGTTTTGGACATTCAACATTGTACAATTAAATACTGATATAGCCTAGTATTACTTTAAACATTTAATAATACAAAAAGGTGTATTTTAATTAAATGTATGATATATTTTAAGAAATATTAGTATTTTATGTATTATTTTATTGAAAGAACCCTTAGGTTCACCGTCATTTCCATCACACTGAACAAAATGTGTATTATGGGAGGTTTCTTTAGGGTTTCTGTACTAGGTGATCACAGCATAGTCATGTGACAGTAGAGCAAATGGATAGAGGAGAAATGCAGCTATAGTGGGAACAGACACCCGTAGAAATCAATGTTAAGGTTGCTTAAATCAAGAATATGTTTATTGGTTGTCATTTCCAAACAACTCATATTTCCTTTAAAATATTAAATTATGAGACAATAGAGATGTTATGTTGTGTATTTTGAGTGTATTTAATGCTAACTCTAAAAAGGACATTTACAAGCCAGTATAAAAGCAGATAATTTAAGAAATGTCATTTCCACAACAGTCATTTCCATCACTTTTTTCATGTTTTGAAGGGACTGTGATGGAAATGACAATGGTGTTGTTATAAATGGATTTAATTTGGCTTATATCACTGAAACATTCATATGAACTAAAACAGTTACAAAAACAAGTTATTAGCTCATTCATAAACACATCATTCAACATTACTGTTTGTCACATGTAATTTCCGTCACATTCTATCATTTCCATCACACAGTCATTACCATCACAGCACATATTTTGAAGGAAAAATCACAAATAATAAACACAATGACATTATGTTTTTAAATATTCTTTTAAATTGTTTAGCTATTGATACAATTAAAACTACTGATTTAGAAAAATCATGATTGTGCCATGTAAGAAATTGATTGAAAGACTTGAGTGGAATAGCTCAATTCAAATTTTCATCTTTACAAAGGAAAACTATTTAACCCCGAAAATAAATTGATTTAAAACATTTGGTCACATCTGGGTGGGTGTGAAACTACATTAGATATTTTGAAAACACCGGCTAAGTTCATAGTTTTGTTAAAAAAGGAAATTTTTGCAGTGTGATGGAAATGACGATTTCCTCTGTTTGTTAGAACAAGATTGCTAAAATGATATATTATTTAAATAATTTCCTCACAGCCACTATCAGGAAATGTTTCTACACAAGATGGAGAACTACAACATATCAATACATTTCTAAAAATAATATGTTTGATTTTCTCAAACTTTCAACACCTAAAGTGCCTCAAGTTGGAGAATTACCCATTTACTTTTTTTTTTGGACACCAGTTGCACTTTCATTAATTCTGAATGACAGCTAAAGTGTATTATAGGCTAATAGGCTAACCATTCTCATATGCTGAAGTCATAGTTCAGTGTGATAGAAACTTGACTAACTTGATAATAACATTCCTTAGTCAATAGTTTTTCAGGCAGATTCGGTTATTAACCAAAGTGTTGGATAAATCATAACTTTTGCCCTGATTATGCTGCTACACAAAAAGTCAAAGGATCCAGAGATAGAACAAGTCATCCTGATCAGGGTTCATCTCGAGAGGATGACCAAATACAATTCATGATCTAGGAACCCTGAATGTCAGTAACGTTTAGTTTAGTGCCAATCAAGCAGAATTTGATATATTTCACAGACTAGACTGAAACCTTGGACTGCTGGTGGAGCTATACGCCTATAAATTTCAGAACATCCCCAAAGTCTGTACAAAATATCATGGCAATAATAATTGATTGGATTTATATAGCGCTTTATTTCTCTGTGACTCAAATCGCTTATCCATCCAAAAGTTGCTTAGGGACAGTACAGTATAGAGAAACCAATGTTGTTGTCCTTAGAGCCACACAGCTAGCATGGCAAAAAAAAAACAGTGCTATCAAGTGTTTTTTCATGAAAGTAATTGGAACTTTCTGCTAGTGTGTCTCTTCCAAGTGTTACATTTCTGTACAATAGTGCTTTAGAAGCAATTTAATGTAAAGTGCAAAGCGTCAATTAAGTGATTAATTGTCTTTATTAATTATATGTAAAGGACAAATGCAGCATAATAAAGTATATACAATATACCAGATAAAAAAAAATATTCATATGTTCAAAATCTCAAATGACACTAGAGACGATATTGAATGTAAATTACAAAGTAGGTTTTGCACCATTACTCGCTGATGTAGTGACTGTACCATTGTATTCAGGTGGTCAGGGGTTACATGTTTATTGGTGTACTTGAGGTACAATCATGTTAAATGCATTTTCTCCCTCATTAAACACCAGCAAAGACTATTTTATTTTATTTTCTAACGTTTGAAACCTGCACAATTTACATGAATGTCTGCTTGCTCTCAATCTTTTCTGTGGTGGAGGGAGCCTCCCCCCACTCCCTGGGACAATAAAGCTGAAGGTTTTTCTTAGCTTGGATTTAGCGACTACAGATTGTCAACAGAAAGCCTGTCTTATAAACAGGGATATTGACAAGTAAGCAGGCTCTTACAAATACATGCTTTTGAAAGATCCACTGAATATTTATCAGCTTCTGCTTTTTCAACTTAAAAATAAATCTGTCCCTTGCAATTATTATTTATGTATTTTAAACTTTGAAGTAGGCTATCAAAGTGGAATACTAAACTTCTGATGTGCTGTTTTAGGTAAATCAACTAATCAATATAGGCTAATAGCCTATAGTAGAATTTTGCCTATAGTAGAATTTTTTTCTGTAATGGGGTTACATTTGAGGAAAATTCAAAACATTTTATTTGTACATTAGGGACAGAGCTACCTTGCCACTTTCACCCATTTCATTTTAATTGCTGCCACTCTTCACCACTGTGTAAATGTTTCGTGTATTTGATGTATTTGCATTGAATATTGTGTATGTATTGTTGTTTTTCCTTTGAATTAGTTTGAACTCGACGTCATTGTAAATGAGGGTCACCCCTCAATTGGTCTCTCGAGGATAAATAAAAGTTAAATGAAAATAAAAAAATTAAAATTGACATGCCACCAGTAGTAGGCTACTTTTCTTAATATGCTGCCAAAGAAAGAACACAGAAATGTAGATCTAAATCACCTTGGGTACCTTGCTTTGTACATATAGCAGAAGGGTGTAGCCTACGTATGGTTACAAACTTCACCAGGAGCCATAACCCGGGGCCAAACTATGCCACTTTGCCCACACCTCTGTAGGGTAAAACAAAACAGGGATATTTGTAGCGATGTAGGCTATGACACTTATTGGCTAAAGTACAAGTCATTCATAATTCCGCCGTCTTCAATTGGCTGAAAGTATGTGGTGTGGGCGGGTGCAATCTTCGTGGCACTGTCGGGGGCGGGACTGTCAAGTCCGACAGGAAAACTAAAGAAAGGCGAGTACCTCCGATAAAGGATAAAACGGTAAAAGTTACGATTAAACGCTTTCTCAGAATTGCTATTTCGCTTAGCTGCGTTGCGCGTCAGGGTAACTACTAGAAACAAACAATGTTTCGCGGTTTCTAAACGCTATGTGTTCAGCATGACAAGAGGCCAGCTGTCCCGACAAACTAAGCAAAGTTAGCAAGCTAATAGCTAGCTTCCTTAGATGGAATGCAAACTGCTGCTAGCTAGAAGTTAGCCTGTACTCCACTGATTCAGGGACAAATACAGTCCGAATAAAAATAATCAGTGAACAGTAAGGTAGCGTCAGTATGGCATCTTATGTGTAGTACGAGGCCATTCTCCAGAGGTTTAGTTGACAGACACAGAGTAGCCCTTAACATGAGTGTTAAACTGTGCTATATAGCAGTGAGGAAGTGAAGTTATAATGCAACGTAAACTTGCCACATTCTCCAGATACGGCAGGTAGCTCAGCTTTATTATACTATCTATGGTTTAGACGCCCTGTTACTGTCACAACATTATCTGGGTACAGTTTCATTGAATTTGTAGCTTCATCCACCCAAAACCTATATCTGGATTTTATTGAAATACTAAATTGAACCTTCGGTGTATCGTATATGGTGCAGAAATACGTTCTGACATTACAGTTACCTTGCACCCTAGGTCTAAAATTGTCGACAAGAATATCCACATTTTATTGGACACTTTATTGGTAGATCTTTTGGTCCATTCAATCGTATTATCTACTTAATGTTATTGTGATGTTTAACCAAGATGAGCCCATGTCGTCATTTAAATAAGGTACATAATATTTTAGAAAACATGTATAAGGATAATTCTGTCAAATGTCATGTTATGCTGTGATTTATTGTCAGGTGAAGCAACATGAGTTAAACAGGATTAGGCCTCACTCCTTATTTTTCTCAGGCCTACATAGAAGTTACATGGAATATACCATGTCTGTTTTGATTATTATTATTATTATTATTATTATTATTATTATTATTATTATTATTATTATTATTATTATTATTATTATTATTATTATTATTATTATTATTATTATTATTGTTGTTATTGTTATTATTATTATTATTATTAGTAGTAGTGGTAGTGGTAGTGGTAGTAGTAGTATTATTATTATCTCCTGTGCGCACTGCTTTCGTGTCTGGAAATTTAACCCATACCAAAGCAGTCTAGCAGCTTGTGTTAATGTAGGGCTGGTCTGAATGATCAGTTAGACAGTTGGGACACAAGTAGAGTACAGTGAAGAAGATGGGGAAACAAAAGGCAACAGCATTGTTGCTAAGGAGCTCAGTCTGGAACAATTATCGGTTGCTTAACTTTTCCAAAAATAAATTGTGATGAAACATTGCAGCTGTACTTAATAAGATTCTAGAAGCAGATTTCATAGGTCAATAGTTTTGTGTTTCCCGCTGTCTAGAATAAGTATAATAAAATTGCGGCTAAGATCGAACCAAAAGGGCGCCCTTAGCTCAGTTGGTAGGGCGTCCCCCCCATGGGCCTCGGCCAGCAGCGGACCCGGGTTCGATTCCAGCCCGCGGTCGTTCTCTGCATGTCACTCCCCTCTCTGCCCCATTTCAACTCTGTCTCTACACTATCAATAAAAAAGCATAAAAATGCCAAAACAATATCTTAAAAAAAATATATATATATATATATATATATATATATATATATATATATATATATATATATATATATATATATATATATATATATATCTATAAGATCGAACCAAATGGATTAACTCGGGTCAAAGAAAAGTATGTAATCAGTGTGTGATTTATTGTCTGAGCTGCCTGAACTTGTCTGTGAATAAAATGACCTAATCCTGCTGTTTTTTTTCAGATGGCTGCAATCAGAAAGAAACTAGTGATTGTTGGTGATGGAGCCTGTGGCAAGACATGTCTGCTCATAGTGTTCAGCAAAGATCAGTTCCCTGAGGTGTATGTGCCCACCGTCTTTGAGAACTATGTGGCAGATATTGAGGTGGATGGTAAACAGGTGAGCTGCAATTATGACACTGACATCTGTGTAGTTTCCTTACTAGGCACACTAGGCCATTTAAGGTGCTGTGAGCGGAATGGTTCTTTTAGCTAACTTCGTCAGTTACTGCAGTTAGCAGTGCCCTCGCTCGTCCCTACGTCACCACATTAATGCTTCAAGCAGCGAGTTATCTAGCATCATCTCAGATCCATAAGTGTGATAAAACATGATAAAAACCATCAAAACAGACATTGGGAAGGATTTTTACCTGCTCCGCCATTGTAGGCGCATAAACATTCACCCATCTGTCACTCTGGCGTGCACCGGCAGTGAGACCATGAGTGAGACGGGTGTCGGTTTGTAGCGTTCTCTATTGTGACTGGATATTAATTTCGGGATCCCCCAAAAAGTTTATTTGCCAATTACATGCAGAGCAGCTGACTGAGAGATCGGCTTTATGAAACACGCACATTATGTAAGTGATCACTGTATGAATAAAGAGCGATTTAACACTTATATTAACATAAATAAATCGCTTACTTCACCTTTAACATAGCATGTGAGTGTGAAGTCCCAGGCTCGGAACCTTACAGTTTTGTTCCAAAGTATAGACAGGTGGATGT
Source organism: Ammodytes marinus (assembly GCF_949987685.1). Lineage (NCBI taxonomy): Eukaryota > Metazoa > Chordata > Actinopteri > Uranoscopiformes > Ammodytidae > Ammodytes > Ammodytes marinus. The sequence continues at coordinate 23,707,670 of NC_137211.1, read as the reverse complement.
TACAGCCTGTTCATAATAGACATATACAGCAAAACACAATTCCACAATAGGTTAAAAACTCCCCCTATTACCACAACATGTACAATGTATGTTACAGTTTCTTTATGAAAATCAAAGATGTTGGTAGGTGTATCTTTAAACTTTGGACAAAACCAAGCTAGCTGTTTTCCCCCTGCTGCCAGTCTTAATTCTAAACTAAGCTACCCAAGTCCTGACTTTGGCTCTTTACTGAACACACAGACAATAAGGTAACAAAGAAAGTGAATATGTTTATTTTACAAAATGGGTTACTATTATTAGCTAGTAGTACCATTAGTAAGCTATTCCTTCAAAGTAATAACCCACAGTCGTTGTGAATGTTGAACGAGCTATTGGTCACAGTGTGGACATTTCCTTTACTACTTTAAAAGGACCTTTTATAACTCTCTGTCTTTTCTGACCTATGACTGTTGTTAAAATGTTGGATAGTTGTGCTAACTGTACCTTGCTAAAGTGTTTAATAATGACGTAGACAGATTGGGACGTGAGCCCTGCAGGCTTTTTTGGTAATAGTAATATTTTGTCAGTGTCCTACATGTGTTTATTTTGGGTCAGTAATCGGACATTGTGTCTGTGAGTACAGTGTCAGTGTATACACAGAGCCAAAGTGCTCGGCTGTGGTGCTCTTGTCATGCTTCAGACGGTGCCTGGAAAATGAGTATAATATGTCCTCTTTGATAGTTAATAAACGTTGAAACTAGCCTTAACATTTAGAAACTGTACAGCCTGTTACCACATGCATCCGAGCCCATGACATTTAATCCTAATGAAGGTGTGCGTATAGGGACGTCCTTTGCAGTCAATGGTTCCTGTTGTCCCGTCCTCTCATAGGTGGAGCTGGCTCTGTGGGACACAGCGGGTCAGGAGGACTACGACAGGCTGAGGCCTCTCTCCTACCCAGACACTGACGTCATCCTCATGTGCTTCTCTGTTGACAGCCCCGACAGTTTGGGTGAGACTTCGTATTCGGCCATGTTATTTTCCTTTTTTTCTGTATGCATCTACTTCACGCTCAACACGTACGCTTTGTGCCCAATGCAGAGAATATTCCGGAGAAGTGGACTCCCGAGGTCAAGCACTTCTGTCCCAACGTGCCCATTATACTGGTGGGAAACAAGAAAGACTTGCGCAATGATGATCACACACGTCGAGAGTTAGCTAAGATGAAACAGGTCAGTGAGGCTTTACGGAGCTCCAAGTTTTCAGGAGCTTTCTACACAGAGAATTTAACGCTAATTCTACCGGAAGGAGGATACATTCCTAGCCTGACTGATAGAAATATAAATGCCATTATATCAGTGTATTGATTTGTATTCATGTACTATAGTTTGATTCCCAATGACACTGCAATATTCACCGTCAAGGCTGCAGTGGATTTATTTATATTTTTACTATCAATAGTTTATTTAAATTAGTTTTTTTTTAAATGACAGGAACCAGTGAAATCTGACGAGGCGAGGGACATGGCTAACCGGATCAATGCCTTTGGTTACCTGGAGTGCTCGGCCAAGACGAAGGATGGCGTGAGGGAGGTGTTTGAGATGGCCACCAGGGCAGCGCTACAGGCCAAGAGGAGAGGCAAGAAGAGCGGCTGCCTTCTGCTTTAGAGTATCCACTCACACAGGGAGGGAGGGAAGGGGGAAATGAAACCAGGCCAAGCAAAACGTCCCCAAGGCGGGCACAATCGACCGGGGAGGGGGATAAAGGGACAAGGGAGTCAAAGTCAAACCAGGCCAAAGGGAAAAAAAGTAAGTGCAAAGGAGCAAGGGAGTATATACATATAAGTCCAAGGTTATAGCCTTTAGCTTTCAAATAGAAAATTCTGTAATCTTGCGTTAAAGGTGCTGTAAGCGGAATGGTTCTTTTAGCTAACTTCCTGTCAGTTACTGCAGTTAGCAGTCCCCTCACTCGTCCCTACATCACCACATTAATGCGGTCTTCAAGCAGCAATTTATCTAGCATCATCTCAGATCCAAAAGTGTGATAAAACATGATAAAAACCATTGGGAAGGATTTTTACTTGCTCCGCCATTGTAGGCGCATAAACATTCACCCATCTGTTGCTCTGGCGTGCACCGGCAGTGAGACCATGAGTGAGACGGGTGTCGGTTTGTAGCGTTCTCTCTTGTGATTGGATAAAAATTTCGGGATCCTCCAGTAAGTTTATTTGCCGATTAAATGCAGAGCAGCTGACTGAGAGATCGGCTTTATGAAACGCGCACATTATGTAAGTGATCACTGTATGAATAAAGAGCTATTTAACAATTATATTAACATAAATAAACCGCTTACTTCACCTTTAAGAATTCATTAGACCCTCAAACATCCTGGTCTAATGGAGGAGCAGGGAACATCTCTCACTCATATCTTTAAAAGTGATAAGGATAAGAATTGGAAAGTACTGTAAGGAGGGTCTCCATTTCTCTGAATGGAGTACGATGGTCTCCTCCGTCCTAAACCGGCTTACTATCTGTTGAAAGAGCTCCATGGCTTACAGCGCGACTGTACTTCTGCTTCAGTTTTGCCCTATCATTCCGTAAGTTTCTATTTCTCCTTTATTTTCCCCTCGGAAACATAGACCAATCTAACTTTATATGGACTTTCTCTTTTTATGAACCTGTAGTATTTGACTCACTCTGTCATTTAAAAAGCTGAGTCTGATTATTGGCATATGGGGATAAATACATGATGGTGATGAGACCAACTTATTTGAGTGTTTTATACAAGCTTGTTAATGAATGCAACAGTCGGCAAACTGTACGTGATTGAATTGATGTGGACTGTCAAACACACTGTATATACAGTTGGGTAGTAAAGGGTTGACAAAATTGTATTATCTAGAAAGTTGCTGTAAATTCTCAAATAGCAGCGCGGCCTTAATTTACCTCCACTACAGAGGACCAGACGTTTATGTAAAACAGGGTTATATTAGAGATCGGCCTTTATTTCTTATCCCTCCTGTTTTATAAGAATAAATCCATCATATTCCATTAAGTAGCTTCCTTGTTTTGTGATCTGCTTCTGCCATTGATGCAAACTTGACACATCTCCATCCATCCAGTTTCCCCATTGGGGATCAATAAAGTAAATCCAATCAAATCACTACACAAAGTTTCTACTTTGTAGCATCAATACTGTTATCGGTGAATATTCATTTTCATATTCATTTTTGAGTCTGTATGTATCATCAATGAAACTCTTTAGTACAGATTCAAAATGTTAAAAACCTTCCAGCAACTCAAATTTCCTGTTGTTGCCAGTCGGCTTTTAATTTGAAACATATACATGAAGTATTGAATTTGAATGCCAACTACTTCACAGTAATACAAAAAAAAACTGGAAGGATTGAGAAAAAAATGGCATTTTTTTTTTTTTAAATATCTATTCAAGAAGTTACACTCGAAAGAACAGTGTAGCGAATATGGCAGGACTCTTGATGGCAAAAGTTCAACTTATATTCATTGTGCCGAATTGAATAATAGACACTCTTCCATTATTTGCATTACCTGCTTTTATTTGAACATTTACAGTGTACTTGTATGCCAGGGTGTTATTGGAAGTGTGTTTTCTTTCCACTCATCACTCGTGATGTCTACAGCTATTATTTTTTCCGCCTCGTATTCTGTTCTATGTTATTTTAACTTTATGTGATATTCTACTGGCTTATGTTGTATTATTTGCACACAATTTAAAAACAAAAAGGTCAGCGTGGTAAACACTTATGAAAAAAATATGTCAAATTATGAAATGCAACTCCTAAATGATTGGGTATTTGTAAGAGGATTATTCTTTTGTATACAAATGTATCCTCATATTCCTCCAGTCGTCTTTTTTAATGTATTCTAAAGGAAATAAACTGTCACTGATTATGACCAAATTCTGTGCCTACTCACATGCTTTGTCTCCACTGAATTCCCATTTCACCATCTGTTCTCTCTGCTCACTGACTTTTGGTGGATGTTCTCTCAAGGCACAAACTGAGCGCATACACCTTATAATATAATTCATTTATACAGCACTGTTTCAAACTAATTTACAATTTAAGTGCCTTACCTGATTAAAGTAGGATTAAAACATTGCAAAAACAATGAGGCAAATAAAATCAAACAAAAGACATTAAAAAAATTACCCAAATCTAACAATATCCTGATCCAGGATATAGCCATGTGCCAACAGAGTCCTGCCTCAGGATCCGAGGCACGGGCTCATAGGAGCAGTACAGCTAAACCATGTAGTGCCTTAAAGGTGATCGTTTCACCTAGGCTGGCTTCTGCAAGGCAAACATTTGTCACATGTTGGGACAAATGTACACAGTGTGTGTTGTCTTGGACTCCGACAGTCCTCAGCTTCACTCTAGTGTCTGATGGAGTCCTGCCATAAACTCCTGATAGTATGGCTCTGAAATGACAAGCATAAGATCAACGTGAGACTTAAAAAAGAAAAAAAAGATGTGAAGTAGTCAACTGATTTCTAACAGTGGAAATGTTGTCAATAGCCACAAACCTGTGTCTGGATCAATGAAGGAGTGTCTAATGAGGAAGTCTAAGACCACCAATGCACAGTTGGGTTTGAAGTCATCAGTAGCCAGCAGTTCCTTCACCTGAAACAAAGATAGAAATACCCCTATCGTACTTCAATGATATCTTAAATCTTTGTGCTTTTTTTAATGTCACGGGAACAATGTTCAGAACATGTCACCAATACTAACCTTATCCATGGGCAGGAGGTAGAAGTCTTGCACCTCTCCATCCCCTATTGTGGGCTTGAACTCCAGAGGAAGCTCCAGATCAAAGACAAACTGACATTCTGCAAACACCTCATCTTCCTCCTCGTAGGTGTAGCTAGAAGAAATATAAAACAAAGACATTAGTAATGGAATATAAAGAGGCTTTCCTTCCACAATATTAAAGTATTTCACTTTGTTTCAGAATGACAAGGTTCGGGGCGCAAGTGGTGTAGTGGTTAGAGCGTCCAAGACTCCGTCCTCTTCACAGCAGGCCCGGTTCGAATCTGACCCGTGGTCGATTCTCTTTGCCTCATTTAAACTCTGTCTCTCCAAAATCTGTCTAATAAAGCGAAAACCCCCAAAAATAATCTTAAAAGAAAAGCAAGAAGAATGACAATGTTCCTGCAGGACATGACACTGCCAATGTAGGTGGACCTTCAGAGAGACCACCAGTCCTTAATGCCCCCCTTTTTTTTTTGTATCAAGCTCACCTTATCGTAGTTACAGGATGAGCCTTCTCCGCAATGGCTGCTGGGATACACGCTTCCTCCTGACATTCTTTGACCAGTGTGTGTTTGACGCCAGCACAAGCAGCCAGACCACCTGCTGCCTTCAAAGATTCAACACATCGTCAGCCTTCGTAATTCATTGGATCACATCGTAATTTAAAATGTGGAACTATTCCTTTAATTCCCATCTATTGGTGCCCTATCCACTTTAGTGGTGGCATGTCAGTTAGAGCTGGTACTCACCAGATTGTCCAGTAGTCCGGGGTATGTCTGCTTGGTGAGGGAGCGTCGTGCCAGCCACATGCTGACCTCACCACTGTCACTGACGGTGTAACCATTGATATGGACTCCATATCGCTTGACTCCAAAAAGGCCTGTAGTGTAGCATCACAGTTAGCTATTACAGCACACACATATAACGTATAATAAACATTGGAGCAAAACAAAACTTACTTGTAGCTGCTCTTTCCATCCACATCAAAGGAGGGTCAGAGAACTTTGGCATCACACTGTACTTCTGTAAGATGAGGATTACATGTGGTTTTAGAGAACATGCAGGTTATTGCTCTCTAAATCATCACCGATTGGACCAAAGTAGAGATTTCTTGTGAGCATGAAATTCAAAGCTGGACTACTTACTTGGTACACTGCTCTTCAGATAAATGCATGTTAGGACGTTTTCACCGCAATATCAACCAAAGCAGTGATAAAATAATGAATAATTTCAAGCTTAATTTGGTATATATTTTGCTCACATGGGGAATGTTCCTAAATAGTCAAATGTCCTTAGGCTTACTACCTATCTATGCTTACTACCCAAACACCTTGGTCTAAATAGATCTCATTCAATTTCACGGTAGTTGAGAGAATAGGCTTAGGTTATGCACAGGGGCACCTGTATATCTGGCCATGATACCACCACCATGTCAATACTAGAGAGTATGGTGCAGAAGCATCATACAAGTCCCGGGTGGAGCAGTTGTATGCGCATGCTCTTCTTGTGCCTCACCTCATCTCTCCATCCCTTCAGACAGCTCAGCGAGCCCTCCTGTCTCAGAGTTTGCAGGACAGCGTCCACAGCCTCTGACCGCCTCTCGCATGAGTCCAGACTGGGACACAGCGACACTGCACCACCGCTTGGTGGACTGAACACACTCGGGTACCGCGTCAACAGGGAAGCTACACGAGGGGGCACCCAGCCCACCTGAACCTGGTCTATCTCAAACCTCAAGCAGCTAGCCCGACTGGAGCCTGTGGAAACATGTTGAAGGTGCTTTTAAATACTTTATGACACACCTTTCGTAACGACATGTCATTCGTCTACACAGTGTCAGTCGTTTTACCTGGTAAATAGAAGTCATTCATTCGGCGGAGGAGCTGCAGTATTCTTTCCGACCAAGCAGAGCTGGCCATTTTAAAATCTCGGATGTCAACAAACTTTTTCTCTCATCACAGCGGCACGCACAGGTGCGCTTGCGCATGTCTTCATTTTCTTCTTCTTCATGGACGTATTCATGGAGCACCAGCAGCACTGTACTTGTCCCTGAGATTTGCTTGCCAGGCAGCCTTTCTAAGCATATAACCAGAAGTACAGAGTTTGGTAAGTATGTATAAAGGTAACATAATAACCAGAATGGGGGAGATATAAATATACAAAGATATATACAGATGTAAAGTGCATATTTAGAGTAAATCTATTATATTTTAACTATCTAATACATAAAATAGTAATAGGCCTATATTAACCACAGTACAAATAATAATATTACTGTTGTAATGTAAAGTCTCATATATAGGCCATGCATACAGTAACAACAAGGAAGTCTCACACATTAGTGCAGCAGACGTTAGCAACATATTTTGCCAATTTGGACATTTTTGTGCATTAAAATTGCACGGTAAAATACAAGACGTTAGGTACAGTTATGGAGACCAAACAGCATTTTATAAAGACATTATGATATTCAACCAACCAGATCTTTGTTTTTGTCCAACCAAAGTCCAACAATTAATACTTAAAATAAGCGTATAAATCATTCATAAAGCTTGGTTATTTATTAAATGCAGACACTTTATTTGGTAACTAATTGCACGTTTTGCACGTCTTTAGAATAGATATGCCACCTTATTTAAAGAAAAGAGGAAAGATTTCCATGTATTTTTCATATAAATTCAGTGTACAGTTTAACAAAAAGTCTGCATGTGTATGTGAGCTTGGGCTTCATAACGGGTATTCTTTTTGTCCAGTAGGGGGCGATGCGTATCTGTAATGTTGGTTTACGAACCGGAAATGAACACGAAAAAGAAGAAGATGACTCAAAACACATCGATGTAGTCCTATGAAAAGATGAGATTAAATGTATTCCATGTGTAGTTTCTAAATTATTTAACCTCACGTTTGACCACAGAGGAAACTTTAACCAACTAACGACAGTTTTTCTTTTTTAAATAAGACCTAAAGGTAAGCTTTCTAATTTATCTCAAACGCCCAAATGCGCCCGCCTCGTAGCGTCACGTTCAAAATAAGGTGGCACGCCAAATTGCATTCAAAACTCTTGCAAGTTAAACTTTTCTCTTGATGTCTAGCAGTCAAATTAACAAGCTACCACGATTTAAGACGTTTACGGGTAAGGTATACTCCCAAATAGATGTACGGCTTATTTTCCTCCTTGATTCAATCATAGCTAGCTGCTGTAGCCAGCACCCAGTCTTCAGTTAAAATGACACAGTGCAGGCTTGTAGTGTATAACTGTCTATGAGGTTTAAAAACCTCATTTCCAAATGTGATTATTGGAAAGGCACCTATTCCAAGTGTGAACAGGACATTCTATATATGCATCCCATTGTGCATTAAGTGCCCAGTGTGTTTTATTTGCCTCTTAAGTTGATGTTTTTGCCAGTTTTGTAAACTGCATCATTAAAAGTAGAGAATGCTTGTTGTGAAATTCATTTTTTATCGATGAATATCCTATAGAAAAACTGCAGTGTGTGTGTGTGCGCGCTGAAAAAAAAGAAGATATCTGGTGTTAATACACAGCATAGGGTCTGTAAATTGTTATCTAAAAAAAAAGCGGATTGTGAGGAGATATTCACTGATTTAGACTAAAACTAATTTTCACAACAAGCTTTCTCCAGAATCGCTGAGTCCACCTTTTAATATAATCTGAATAATACATGTTCTCCCCTCCCTGCTTTCGCTGTCTGAAGTGCCGTCTCTCCGCCATGGCTTCGTCAGAGGTCAGCATGCAGGACATAAGTGAGGTGGTGATTGTCACCATCCCAGATTCAGCTGGTGAGGACCTTCCCTCTGTGATGGAGGAGGACAAAGCAGTGCTGATGACTGAGGAGTTGAACACTCAGCAGGGGTAATTTACACACACACACACACACACACACACACACACACACACACACACACACACACACACACACACACACACACACACACACACACACACACACACACACACACACACACACACACACACACACACACACACACACACACACACACACACACACACACACACACACACACACACACACACACACACACACACACACACACACACACACACACACACACACACACAGAAACGCACACATCTCTTTTTTTGGAACGGTTTTGCCAAATTGAAACTTTTAAAAACGCTGTGGGTTTTTTCCCATTCATTTCCAGGGAGGACGTGCTCACAGTTACAGCAGTGGAAGCAGAGACTGAAGCCGACGGAGCAGATTCACTGGTCAAAGAAGATGCCGTCATTGGTAATAAATGTGACCTGCCGGACTTAGTAACACCCTCTAAAAATCTGGCGCCTCACTTGATCCTTTTAAAGTTGTAAATACTATAGTTTTTCTACATCTTCAGTTTGTACAATAGCATGAAAGAGCTTACTCAATGGCTGCGTGACTGTGTGTTTTCTGTCTGTCTCTCTGCAGTGAAGTTAACAGAGGAGGTGGACGTGGAAGCTGACATCTTCTATTCCATCACGTGCGGAGACACCAAAGCCACGCTGGTCTGGAAGAAGTTTGTCTGCCCTGGCATCAACGTGAAATGTGTCCAGGTACGAAACTGTCACTCTGAAACAACAGAGCCTGTGTACCATTCCATTACTGAAGCCATTTCAAGGTAATGCTATGCATTGAGGATGAAGGAGATTGACACGAGCTAATGGCTCTTTCTCTCTTTCTGATCAGTTCAACGAGCAGCTCATCAGCCCCAAGGAGTTTGTGTGTTTAGCGGGGAAGTCCACTCTCAAGGACTGGAAGAGAGCCATCCGCCTCAACGGCACCATGCTCAGGTCTGGACTCATCAACTATCAATCTTAACTCTGTTTGATATTATTGAATGCAAATCCCAACAGCCCTCTTTCATCATGCAACAACTATTCAACTACATTTTACTGCATGTTTCATGGAAAGGCAAACATCTTGGAGCAAATCAGGTTTATTACCCATTTACAGTTCTGGTGTATTGGACTTCTGTATTGACTTTAGACAGAGAGACAGACAGACAGACAGACAGACAGACAGACAGACAGACAGTCTCTCTTTATTAGTTAAATGTTTAATTGAAGTCTTTTTATTGGGAGGCCTGGCATTGGAATATTGCTTCACTAAATAATTTTAATATTAATGTCCACCTCCAGCTGCATCTAAGGGCTCTTGGGATCAGGGAATAGTCCAATAAAACTCTGCATTCAAAGAATAGATTACTATGAACTTTTTAAATTACTGACCAGTGGGCAAACTGGACACCAGCCACTGATTGTTCCCCACCAAAGCGTTGTCGAGAGACCAGTACCCAGACAGTCACTGCATCCATTTCAATATATTTTATTAGTGCCAAGACTACAAGCCCACCGCCCAACACTCTGCTGTGATTCTAATTTCTAACACAATCATTGTTCAAACACAGCGTTCACTTCAGACAACTCTGCTTTTTAAATTTCTGAATGAGCCTCACCATTAGTGAAACAATAACATTGACCTAAACGCCAAGTTTATCATGGATAGTAATAATATGATATACAGTAATATCGGTCTGCATTTAGCCAACAATAGCCTTCATAAGCTTCACATGAAATTCGATTCAGCTAATTAAAAATCAGCTACATCAATTTGTAGTGTCAGTCAGATTTCACTTGCTAATGAAATATGTAACACAGTAGAAAATGGCTGATTTATGCTATTAATCAGTTGTGACTACAATGTAAGCAGTGTTTGTCAACACAGTGTGAAAACAGCATGGAGATATTTAGTAGGCCTAGGCCCTATGTAATGGTTAGCATGGTAGCATTCCAATAATAATGCTAACATGAACACTTTAATGTGCAGTAACAATAGGATGTTTAACAATGTGAACATTGACGCTGTAATGGCTTCGTCACATCATGAAATTTAATAATTTACAGTAATGACAAAGGTCTCCCGTCAGTGACAGTATATACTCCTCGTGGGAGACACAGCACTTTTCTATGTAGCACCACATTGTGATTTAGGATTGGATTTCATAAAAGAAACCTAGTCTAGTAGTAGTACTGTGGTGGTAACAATATGAAATGCAGGAAAAATGTCAGCATTGGAACAGGATGTAAAAGGCTAATAATAACCATTATAATCAGGCTAATGGTTTTGGGTGATTTTATTTTGTATTTAGATGGAAGTGATTCCATCTCTTTCTTCCTTTTCAGTTGTTGATATGCAGTACATAATTATGCCTCAGGAGGGCACTGCTCCATCACACAAGGCGCTCAGTGAACACAAGCAGTGGATCCTGATGTTGTCTTTTATGCCTCCTAACAAAAGCCTTTCCATCATATATATAATTCCACAGGAAGATCATGGACTCTGGTGAACTGGACTTCTACCAGCATACAAAGGTTTGCTCCAACACCTGCCGCAGCACCAAGATAGACCTGGTGGGGACCAAAATGAGCATGGGGGGGGATCAGTCAGCTGAACTGGTCCCTTCCACCCCCTCATCAGCTGATTGTAAGTTACTACCAACAATACCAACACACACATACAGCATGTACCTTTTTGATCACACACTCAGCACTTAACATGAGCCAATACTATAAATGCTGATCATGCTTTTTTTTTTTAATTAATTTTTGATTTAATTTCAAAATAAGAGCGACTGCTATTCAGTTTGACTTGGATTACAGACATAGTAGCGGTGTGTGTGAGGTAGTTCACCAAGTGTTGTTTGTTGTATGTGTGTTGCAGTGAATGGAGCGGCAGTTCCATTTCCGGAGGTGCCAGAGGAAACTTCAGAGTGGGTCACAGCCATTGGAGGTGATCATTAACACACACACTCGCAAACCTACACACACACACACACACACACACACACACACACACACACACACACACACACACACACACACACACACACACACACACACACACACACACACACACACACACACACACACACACACACACACACACACACACACACACACACACACACACACACACACACACACACACACACACACACACACACACACACACACACACACACACACACTCACAAACCTACACACACACACTGGTTGTCATGCATAACCAACGGATCACGTTCAGTGTTGTACTCTTTCTTTATGATGTGTGTGTGTGTGTGTGTGTGTGTGTGTTCAGAGGATTCTGTGGCATTCTGGCGTGGGCTGAACGAGGCGGGGCTGTTGGAGGAGGTGGTGGAAGACTTTCAGAAGGAGCTGCAGGAGGTGCTGAAGGGGCTGCAGGAGAGAGCATGTGACCCACCATTACAGGTCAAAGGTTAGAAACAGACAGACAGACACGCACACGCACGCAAGGGATGGCCAGGTACCTACACCAATTGAAAACTAAAAAGATATGACTTAAGCCAAGCAATGGGCTCACACTTGTTTTATTTGATCTGACATCACTTGAGGACATTTCTCATATTTTACACATCTCCCTCTGGAGACACTGAAGGCTTTATATAATTTCACATTTGCAGTAGAACTCACCAACCTTTTCATGATAAACATGGCCTTGCCCTATTGAAACAGGAGTCTTTTTTTCAGATGCTGTTTTGCTCAACAATATAGTGCAGAACTTTGGGATGTTGGACCTGGTGAAGAAGGTTCTTGCCAGTCATAAGAGCCAGATGGACCGGTACAGAGAGCAGTACACTCGCAGCCTGGCCTGTAAGTAAAAGTAGGGATGGGACGATCCACTTTTTTTAGTTCCGATCCGATTCCGATACCTGGGGTTTGGATATCGGCCGATACCGATACTGACCGATACGATATCATAATTGTTATACATTTTTTCGTTGGTGGTGATGTTATGTATTAGGCTAGGAAGGCTTAAGCAATTCTAATTTAAAAGAGCAATAAATATACACAAATGCATATAGGTTTATCTTAAAGGCAGAAATCCTTCTCAATGATCACTTCTGCCCCACTAGAATATGTGGTGGTCTGTTTGTCTAAACAGTCTTTCTCTCTCTGGCTGTATTTTACATAGTAGAATTTGTCACAAGCCTCTCCACTTCCTTGACTTGGATTAGCTTAGGTTAGCTCACTGGCTAACAAACTGATATGTACTGTATGTCAAATTATAAAGTGATGTCCTCTCTCCCTCCACCGAACGTCGGCGCATGTTCGCTCTTACATAGTAAAAAAAAAAAAAAAAAAATATCGGATTTTAATATCGGAGCTGTCAGTCCGATATCCGATACGCAGATTTCGGCCATATCGGTCCCGATACCGATACTGGATCGGATCGGCCCCATCCCTAAGTAAAAGAATCACAGTGTTTTTCCGCATGCCCTCTGTACGGTTTCCTTTCAGTATGTGTTTGATTCTAAAATGACAAAGTGCAACAAAAAAAAATAGTGCAATATAACGTGGTAAATAAACCAACAAGCTCACAGGAGCGTTTAGTGATGTTGTAAAGTTTAACTTCTGACTTTCAGAAAAGCTTTACAGTGATACGCCACCTTTTCACATTACCTCATGCACGCACAGAGAGTGAGGCAACAGACAAAAAGGAAAAAAATTGAACTACTCCATTGAGGTGCAAACCTAGTCTCATGCCTGGTTTTACGGGCAGCTGTTGGAACCGCCCCCTGGTGTGCCCTTTGTAGGCTACATATTATAGAGGTTGTTTAATTTATTTTATATTGCATTGTAGAAGGGAGTCTGAGCCTCAAGCATTTGTTTGCTGCTGCTGTAATTGTTGCGCACAAAATATGACAAATAGACAAACATTGAATCAATCTTTTAATCTTGTCCCCCCCCCCCCCCCTCTCGTGCAGCTCTGGAGCAGCAATGTGACGAGCACAGGAAGCGAGCCAAGGAGCTGAAGAGTAAATCCCAGCACCTGAACAACGTGCTGATGACCCTCACCCCGGTGCCAGCCCCTCCTGCACCAAAGCGTCCCCGGCTGACCCGCGCCATCTCCGGTCCCGCGTCGGTCAACTCCACCCCCACACAGATCACTCTCAACCAGCTGGCCGGGTGCAAGGTGCTGACGGTGGCAGGGGGCCAGGCCGGCACCAACCTGGGGGGCTACACCCTGCTCACCTCCCCGCTTTCGGGCTCCGAGTTTGGGGGAGACGCCTCCAACCTGACCGTTCTGTCCACCGCAGCGGGGCAAGAGGGCTTGGTCGGCACAGGCGGCGGTTCCTTCCTTAAAGTGCTGGGCCCTCAGTACCAGCTAGTGACGCTGCCAGGAGGGCTGCAAGGCCTGGCCACCACCACGCAAGGCGGCACCATGAGCACCATCAGTGTGGTGGACGTGACGGCACAGAGTATAGACGCATCGCAAGAGGAAAGCCAGCAGGGTGAGGGTGAGGGTGAGGGTGAGGGTGAGGGTGAGGGGCAAGGTGGAGGTGATGGGGAAGGTCAGCCAGAACAGGTTACAGAGGCAGACGTGGACGGGGAGCAGCCAGCTGAGCAGCAGTGAGACAATGGATCATTTTTGGACCCTGAAATTGAATGTGCATTTCACGTGGCGGCTGACGGCCCGTCCGCATTTTGGACTTTTACAGACCGCTTTACGCATTGTGTTCATTTTCTCCTTCATTTAACTCAGAACATGAAACCCTCTGTGTAAATGTCCTTTAACTTTCAAGAAGATACAGAAATTTAGATTGGAGTGCCAGCAGTGTGTGAGTGTGTGTGTGTGTCAGTAGGGATTTTAATGTAAATATGTATTTGTAACTAATATATTTGATACAGCTGTTTCCGTAGGGATGTGCTCCTGTAGTCAGTTTGGTATTAAACGCTCAGTTTTCAAGAACAAATTGTGCATCTTTGCTTCGATATCACTGTGTTCATCAGTGTGGAACCAATGTGAACAGAGAGTTGAACTGAGAGAAAAGCTTGCTTCAGTTTTTTTTTTTTTTTTTCAGTTTTTCTCAGCCTTGTTGAGTAAACATTTAGACAAGAAAAGCTTAACTCAAGGTCTGCCAACTGGCTTTTTTTTAGATCTTTCATCTACATCTCAATGTCTTCCTCAAATAGACTTTGCTCAGGGATTTTAGTGTATTGACTATATATTAAATTCACTGAGATCATAATAAATGCATGCACTAATATGGTATGCAACAATATGAGATAATACCATATTAGTGCATTTTAGTAGCAAAACATCGGTCTTTGTTTATTAACAAACTTTTTTAGATATAGACATTTCCCATGTACAAAGTATATCAGATACATTCTTAATAAGTGGTCAACTCTGTATGTTACCTTCCCCTGCTGTTTAGGTTATGCACCATGTGAACACATTAACTCTGAAACAGGAACAGTAAGGCTATTCTCAGACGTGACTTTACTGGGCATTGGGCACTTCTGTTATTTTCCCACACGATGGCGCAGCACTCTTAACTGTTCGCTGGCTCCTATATTGAATCAGATTTTTCCTTCTGTTGTCTCGGTCTCTCGACATCTG